>NC_086107.1:53492261-53805118 GCF_963921235.1 Mobula hypostoma
CATATAGTTTGTTTGTTTTTCCAGCATCATTGCTGATGCTTTTATTCATTATAAAATATTTATAACATATTATAACATAATTATAACATATAGTTACAGCAGTGCAAAGCAATACCATAATTTGATGAAGAACAGTCCATAGGCACAGTAAAAAAAAAAGTCTCAAAGTCCCCGAGTCGATTGACTCCCGAGTCCCCGACAGCGGCGGCAAAAGGGAGAAACTCCCTGCCATAAACCTCCAGGCACTGTCAACTTGCCGATATCTTGGAAGCAGCCGACCCCGAGTCCATCCATCCAAAAACTCCGAGCTTCCGAGCAGCTTCTCCGATACAGCCTCCCGAGCGCCATCCTCTGCCGAGCACCTTCGACCTCTCCCCGGCCGCTGAACATGCAAAGCCGAGGATTTCGAGGCCTACAGCTCCAGAGATTCTGGTTACCACACAGTAGCAGCGGTAGCAAAGCAGACATTTCAGAAGTTTTCCAGATGTTGCGCTGTGCACTCACGTCTGTCTCCATCAGATCAGAATTGTGCACGGTCCCCTACTTGACAGATAACAGATATTCATCACCGGAGAGGCCGCGCGCTGCCGTCGCGCCGCCATCTTCTCCCTTAAATTGCTTTTGCCTTATCCAAAGTTAAGACCTTTAGAATCCAAACGCTCTTCCCAAATCTTTGCAGCAAATTATATCTTAGTCTCGGCAAATATCTATGTTTCCTTTTCATTAAAATGAGCTGCTACTGTGAAATGTGATGTGGGCAAACCAGAAGAAAAATAAACCCACAAAAGAATGCCTGTCTGTTATGCAGATCTAAGGATTAGGTGAAAACATTAAACTTGAGAAAAGAAAACAAGATCAGATTCTACAAGGTTGCTTTGAAATAATATTTTGTCTTGTGACCAGAAAAGAGGAGATTTTTCAGTGGTATGTAGAAAATATTCCATTGAAACTATTAATTTAACTTCACTAACAAAGTGAGACTAATTAGTCATATCTAGAAAATATCCAAGGGCACTAGTCCAATTTAGTCTGTAATTTCCATTTCTTCCCATTATTATACTTATTCTATACTGTAAATCTTTTCCCCATCTTGTCACACATGACAATTGTTTAGTCATTATTCTCCTTTGAATCAAAAGGTAACACACATAGTTGGTGGTTGGTTTACAGTCTTTTACAAATGGAAAATGGAAAATGCTCCTGTAGTCAGTGAGCTTCCAAAATGTCCAGTTTTAACTAAAGGAACACATGAATTAAATCCAGCCGTTTCCTTTACATTCCAGATGTACAACGAGCTGATTTCCCAAGGTGACACTCATGCTGGGTCAGAGAATTCAGTATTTTATTACAAAACTATGCTTGTCTAAGCAACATTACAAATTTTGCTGATACAGCAAATGGAGGTTTGAATCCCATGCCTGACCATTATTCTGTGAAATGCAAAATGTCCTTTCTCCAATTCCCTTTGTTTATTTACTTTCCCTTCTACTTCTTACCGATTGTGTCATATAACTTAAGCCCACAAAATCTTGAAGCTTCACGGGGAATTTCAGGCAGGACATATAATCACCAGCAAAACACATATAAAGAGCAGTACAGAAAGACAGCGAAACAGTAACATGTCCTTTAGAACCTGGGCATTACAAACAATTTCCAAGTAGTTTCACGAACACGTTACTAGAGTCCTGAGAGGTTCCAGAGGCACTTGTTCTTTTTTTTAAAAAATCCTCCTATATATGTTCTTTTACGCTACGATGCAGTACCACAATACTGTTCTCCTTTACGACTTCTGGCATTATTAATCCTTCTTCAAACTTCGGGTTCTGTGTTTGGGCATGTCAAAGAAAGATTCTGACAGTAATTACTACATTTAGGGTGATAAAGACGTGAACTAAGGATGCTGTAAATGCTAAAGAGGGTTCATCATCTAAATGGGAGGAATCTGAAGAACAAGATCAGTCATCCAGTAATGGAAGCGTTGTTAAAGTAATTAGCTCAGTCCGTTACAGGCATGCGTCACACTGGCACAAGTGTAGACTGTAAGTACCAACAGCGAACAGGTCCCTGGCACCGAGTCGGACTCTGTAGCCCAGAAGAGAAGTGGGGGGGGGGGGCGGGGAAGAAGAAGGGGAAGAATAGGAGTGTAGTGCTGATAGGGGATTCAATAGTTAGAGAGGCAGACAGGAGGTTATGTGGATGTGAAGGAGATACCCAGATGGTATGTTGCCTCTCGGGTGCCAGGGTTAGAGACATCTCAGATCTGTCTACATGAGACTCTACAGCTTTCTAAAGGGAGGGGGAAGGTGAGCAGCCAGGAGTCGTGGCACCAAACATATAGGTAAGAAAAGGGATGTGACCCTGCAAAGAGAATATAGGGAGCTAGGTAGAAAACTGAAAAGCAAGATCTCAAGAGTGATGATCTCTGGATTGCTGCCTGTGCCACGTGCCAGTGAGGGTAAGAATAGGACAATTTGGCAGATGAGCGCACGGCTGAGGAACTGGTGCAAGGAGCACAGTTTCAGATTTCTGGATCATTGGGATCTCTTCTGGAGATAGGACCTGTACAAAAATGGCATGTTACACCTGAACTTGAGGGGGATCAACAACCTTGTGAGCATGTTTGCTAGAGATGTTGGGCAGGGTTTACACTAACTTGACCAGGAGATGGGAACAGAGTGATAGGGTTGAGAATGGGGCAGTTGGTATACAAGAAGATGCAGTCTAAAGTGTGACTGTGAGAAAAGATAGGCAGTTGATAGGGCAGTCAGTGGGATGGGTTGAGGTACGTCTTTAAACCAACTAGTAGGGAGGTAGGTTCAACAGTCTGGAAAAGTGAGGATAAAGTAAAAAGGAAGGACAGTGCAGAAAAGGTTACAAAAGTCTCCATAATAAATAAAAGACAAAAAGTTTAGAAAGGGACAAAAATTTTTACTTCCAGTAACACGAAAGCAAAATTTAAAAAGGTGATGAATACAGGGCTGAAGGTGTTATTTTGAATGCACACAGTATACGGAATAAAGCAGATGATCTTTGTAGCACAGTTGGAAATAGGCAGGTATGATGGTGTGAGCATCACTGAGTCATGGCTGAAAGAAGATCACAGTTAGGAGCTTAACATTCAAGGATACACATCATATTGAAAGGATAAGCAGGTAGATGGGGAGGGTGGGGTGGATCTGTTGGTAAAAAAAAAATCAAATCCTTAGAAAGAGGTGATGTAGGATTGTTAGATACAGAATTCTTGCTGGTAAAGTTAAAAAATAGCAAGGGTAAAAATACCCTGATGGGAGTTATATACAGGTACAGGCATCCGTACAGTAACTAGGATGTGGGGTACAAATTCAAACAGGCAATAGAAAACACATATAAAAAGGGCAATGTTACAACAGTCTTGGGGGATTTCAATATGCAAGAAGTTTGAGAAAAATCAAGTTGGTGTTGGATCCCAAAAGAGGGAATTTGTAGAATGCCTATGAGATGGCTTTTTAGAGGAGCTTATTGTTGAGCCCACTAGGGGAAAGGCAATTCTAGACTGGGCATTGTGTTATGAACCAGATTTGATTAGGGAGCTTAAGGCAACGGAACCCTTAGGAGGCAGTGAAAATAATATGATAGAATTCACCCTGTCATTTCAGGGGGAGAAGATAAAATCCAATTATCAGTATTACAGTAATACAAGGGGAACTACAGAGGGATGAGAGAGGAACTGACCAAAGTTAATTGGAAAGTGACACTACCCGGGATGACAGCAAAACAGCAATAGCTGGAGTTTCTGGAAGCAATTCAGAAGGTGTAGGATTGGTTCATCCCAAAGAAGTACTATTCTAAAGGGAGGCAGAGGCAACTGTGGCTGACACGGGAAGTCAAAAACAGCATAAAAGGACGAGATGACATGTATTACAGCAAAAATTAGTGAGAAGCTAGACAATTGGGAAGCTTTTAAAAACCAACAGACAGAAACTAAAAAAAAGAGACAAGATTAAATATGAAACTAAGCTTTTTTTCAGATATATAGATTAAAAGAGATGCAAGAGTAGATAACAGACCATTGGACAATGATGCCGGAGAGGTAGTAATGGAAGACATGGAAATAACAAACCAACTCAACAAGTGTTTTTGTGTCAGGCTTCACTGCGGAAGATACCAGCACTATAGCAGATATTCAAGAAAAGGCAGCTTTGTGGTTAGCGTAATGCTATTACAGCAACCAGGAACGGGGTCCCATTCCCGCTGCTGTCTGTAAGGAGTTTGCATTTTCTCCCCGTGACTGGGTTGGTTTCCTCTGTGTGCTCTGCTTACTCCCACATTCCAAAGGCAGAGGGGTTAGTGGGTTAATTGGTCACATGGGTGCATTTGGGCAGCGCAGGCCTTTTACGGTGCTAAATCTCTTATTATTTTTTAAAATTTAAAAAATATAAGTAAAGTCTAGGAAGTAATTTGAGGCTTTACAAGGCATTGGTAGACCACACTTGGAGTACTGAGAGCAGTTTTTGGCCCCTTATCTAAGCAGCAACCTGCTGGCATTGGAGAGGGTCCAGAGAAGGTTCATGAGAATGATGCTGGGAATGAATGGGTTAATGTATGAGGAGTGTTTGATGGCTCTGAAGTTGAGAAGAATGAGGAGGAATTGTACTGATACCCATCAAATACTAAAACGTCCAAAGCAACACACACAAAATGCCGGAGGAAATCAGCAGATCAGACAGCATCTATGGAAACAAGTAAAAAGCTGAGAGCCTTCAACAGGACACCCCAGATAAAATGGACATGGAGAGGACCTTTCCTGTAGCAGAGCAGTCTAGGACTAGACAGCACAGCCCAAGAATAGAAGGACATCCCTTTACAAGAGAGATGAGAAGGAACTTCTTTAGCCAGAGGGTGGTGGATCTGTGGAATTCATTACCACAAACGACTGCAGAGACTAAGTCATTGGGTATATTTAAAGCTGAGTTTGATAGGTTCTTGTTTAGTAAGGGTGTCAATGGCTATGGGGAGAAGGCAGAAGGATGAGGTTGAGAGGGATAATAAATCAGCCATGCTGGAATGAGGATCATGCTCGATGGGCTCTTATACCTCGTGGTCTAAAATAATAGGAGAGGATCAACAAATCCATTCATTAACTGAATCCCAAAGACCTGAGCTTTCCAGTTAAGTGTCACAGTCCTCTCCCTAAACCTAGCACTCAAGATCGGCAAATAGCAGAGACCGGAAACAGAATGTAACATTTTGGCCAGTATATCTTGGCACCACAGAAGCCAGTGCATCAACTGACAGTCATCAGGAGAGCAATGAAAGAACTTAGCTTGTTGACAGGAGTACCAGATTGCAGATGGTGAGTAATTATTCCCAGTTGTGAAAACAGACCAAATACATTACTTTTTAATCATCAATAAGTTGGATACATACAATACTAACTGCCCTTTCAATTTTGTTGTGACTGTCAACCTGCAGTACATCATCTCACCAGCTAACTGAGAAAGCAGCAGTGCAATATTCAGAGAGACATCTGATCCTCTGTAGTCATTGGTATGATGTGTCTGTTGGACTTGGCTCTCATTTTTAAAAAAAAATTAACTCAGTCAAAGCCTGCTTCTCATTTAAATATTTCTGGACATCTGACACTCTAAACTCCGTACAGATGAGTGCACTCAGAAGAACAGATTAGAACAGCACTTCTTTTTCCAAATCCCTAACCACATTCAAAAATAATACTGGGCTCAGCAGCATTGAGTGTAGTTGCATTTGGCCTCAACTCACATCCTTCCCTCGAAGGGCAAAGAAAACACAGAAATCAGAACTTCTCTGTTTCATCATCACTTTCAATCAAAATATCTCAGTCTTTCACACACAATAAATTACCTACAAGTGCAGTCAAATACACCTGGAACTCACATTTACCAGATTTCAGCATGCTTAATCTCATCTTTCTCTGATCTGTAAGTGCCACTTCTCATGATAGTTCTGTTCTTTTCTCAAGTACTGATCTGACTAGTTCGCTGCCATTAATCAGCCTATTCAACCACAGAAGATACCACTGCAGAAAATTAATTACCTTAATCCAAGTGATAGGCACTCAGAATAGGCAAGAAAAGCATTGCTCAAGTTCTCAAAGTAAATTTTCAAATTATATTTGATTATTTAATGATTTATACTCTTACAATACATACTTCACATAGTGCAAGCGTTTTTGGAATAAAGTGTTAACTGTGTTTTTACCCAATGGGTTGAATTCAGTTTTGATGCACACGTGCTGTTAGTTTCTTTCACAATGTGTCAGTGATGAGTAAAACAAGGACGAGCTGCTTCGTGGGTGTTTGATCTCAATCAGATCACACAGTATATACTGTATGTGCAGAGATGAGATTTATGTACGCACGTGTACTTGCAAGAAACACTTCCTGGGAAAGGCAGAATTTGTTGCTAATTCTGGGAGCATAATTACAAGCCACAATTAAGCAGAATGAAAAGACTAGCCTGTGAACTTTGGGGTCACCACTCGTAACTGTAATTGTCATTCCCTTCTTCCACTCCACTTTAAACTAAGTCTCTGACAAGTTTCCTTGGTGTTATTTTCACCCCTATTCGCTTACAGTTATGGGTGTAGGGCATGTTCGAACTTCAACTTCTCCTGAATAATGGCAGCCTTGTAGGCAAGGGAATCGAATCCACCGGATCCTCACCTTTCTCAAAAGTCTTTCACCACTAGGAAGATCTAAGGATCTAACTGGCTCAGGGACTGTGCCTAAAATGTCTTTGTGTTAGATTAGAACAAGCCTCCTCCTTTCAGTATATGTTACACAGCAAATAACATCCCAGGACTGGTCACTTAATCACATGGCTACTGGAACAAAAGGGTTGGAAAGAGGTTAGAAGTGCTGATGCCCAGTGCATTAGTCTTTAGAGGGATGGTTAGTTGGTAGCTTGCTTAGCAAACCAAACCTCTGCTGCCTGGCATAAACAGACCTCAGTAGTGTTGATGGCTTTGGGAGAGTTGTTGCTGAATGTGGGGGAAAAGTGTTTATGAGTGTCGACGTTTCGTGTCGAGACCTTTGCTCACGAAGTTGCCTGGCCTGCTGAGTTCCTCCAGCATTTTGTGTGTGTCGCAGGTGAAATGTTGCCTCACCTGGAAGAACTGTCTGGGGGCCCTGAATGGAGGTGAGGGAGGAAGTGAATGGGCAGGTGTAGAGTTTCTGTCAGTTGCAGTTACACGTGCCAGGAGGAAGATTAGAGGGGAGGGACGAATAGACATGGAAATCACAGAGGGAATAATCCCTGTGGAAAGTGGAGAGTGGGGGATGGTGAGGGGGCAAAGATGTATTTGGTGGGCATGATCCCACTGAAGATGGTGGAGATTGCAGAGAATGATGTTTAGGATGCACAGGCTCAAGGGGTGGGAGGTGACGATAAGAGGAATTCTATCCCTATTAACGCAGTAGGAAGATGGGGTGAGAGCGGATGTCCAGGAAATACAGGCAATGCGGGTGAAGGCAGCATCAATGGTGGAGGAAGAGAAACCCCATTTCTGGAGGGAAGCCTCACCCTAGGAACAGATGCAGTAGAGATAAAGGAACTGAGATTTCAAGATAGTGAAAATATATTTCCCAGATATATCCTATTATATGATGAACTCCTGGGCCATCTTTCATTGCATGTTTAAATTAGTCATTACACTTCTAAATTCATTACAGTCTCAATCTACCGGCAATTCACACATCTCTATAATATTCCACATCTTAAATGTATACTATATTTTCTGTGCATTGTTGAATATTTGCTGTGACGTTGTTTAAGAGTTCTACAGTCATGGTGTGAGCTGGAAGAAATGTGAATTCAGCGTTTGTCCTGATGATCTGAGTCACTGGAGAGATGAATGAGTGACTTTCATCGCCCACACTATATTGCGCTGGGGAAGCAATGGTCAGCACTGCAGGGAGAGCAGCAGTAATACTGCACCAAAACAATTGCAATCCGGAATATTCAAAAACGCAAAACTTTGGAATTTAAGGTACCATTTCATATTTCAAAACAGATAGGTGCAGCAAAATGCTTCTGTATTTATTGGAATCACTGAAAGTGGCTACTCAGCCATTCGTGTGCGTGTCAACTCTCTAGTTCCATTCCCTCCTCCACCCACCATCCCCGGTCCCTTTAGCACTGCAAAATTTCAGCACCATATACCTGTATTTACACAATCGCCCCTTAAAAGCGACATTGAAATAAACCTAGCTCCACCAAATCTGCATTCCAACACTGTGTGCAAATGTTTTCCTGGTATCGCTATTAAATCTTTTCCCTTTCATTTCATTTCATTTCTGCTCTATCTCCAACTTTCTAATTGGGGATAAAGCTCTGATAGCTCCAGTGTGGCTCACTTGGCATCCACATCCTCACATTTTACACTCAAACAATAATCAGGAATGAACAGAATAACTATTGTTTTCTATCTAGTTGCTAAACACAACTTATCATTATTGACCATGGGAGATTACTGTGTACAATTTAACCGATCTATTTCCCTTCATCAGCAATGTGTGAAAACACTTCAGTAATTGTGATGCTTGTGAGGTGTCCTGATGAACTAAAATGTGTTACAACGATGCATGATTTTTTTTCCAGAAATTCAATGCAGAGTAAAGCTACCCCATTAAGCACTCTCAGATCAAGTAGAATTTGGATCAGTTGCTGTACAAAAGTTCTCATTATTCTCCATTCCAACAACTGCCTCAGTCTTAATTATTGAAAATACATTTCATCTGCTTCTTATAGCTATCATGATATGGTCTTAGATTCAGATTCCCAAGTGATTTAGAGCCCGCCTCATACAGAGAGATCATTAGTAACTGTATTGAGACTGCCAAAAGTTTATATAATCAGATAAAATAAACTTTCATCCAGGGGTTAAGGCTGTTTAAATACTTGGATTGCAGATGTGAAAGAACCAACCATTCCAGGATCTAGATTCAGTTGTATATTTTGTACCCACACTAGTTCTCTCTCCCCCCTCCCCTCCTTAAAAAAAAATTGTTCCGCAGTTACTGGGTCTGAAGTGGCTGTCATTAATATGTGAACTTTGGCAGAGACTGCATGGCTCAAACTAATCCTGTTCCTGAGGATCTACTCTTATTGTGTTAACTGGATAATAACCAATCTCAGAATTCAGAGTTAGATAAGGGATCAAACCTGGAAAATTTCTCATACACGCAGCTCATGTACACATCAAGGCCATTTACTGGCATGACATAGCTGAAGAGCCTTATGTGTATTTTAAGAAATATTAAAGATAAAATATTCTGTTTATATTTAGTTCTTTTAATTAGGAAAATGCATTCTTGAAATTATCATCATTGTACATGGGTCCTGAAGTATTAGTTATTGAATTTTAGCCTCTGAGTGTTTGCCAGTGAGAAGTGATGTGTCCAATGGCTTTCAAAATTAGCTCATAAATAAAACTATTCCACCAGGACCAGAAAGGAATATTATTATCCAAAACATTTCTATAGCTCGAGTGCTGCATTTGTTAAATGCTTTGTTCACTGCTCTACTGCCATGGTGACTGGAATGTCATTCTTCTGTGTCAAATCTACTGAATCTGCTTGGCAGCAGCAGAAATTTGAAAATGACCCTGAGCTATGTGAATGAGATCATCCAATCATCTCAGGTCTCTTATCCTGTCCTTCATCTCAGTATCCTTCATTTATTTTAAGATGTAACGAGACACATCTTTGGACAGGTTTTAGAATTATACAATCACAGAAACATTATTTCACTGAAAAGCCTTCTCCCCCCCCCCCTCAAGTGCACCCCAGTTCCATTGCACCCATTGGCAACTACAAAAACTTCATCCTCAGATTTCTCCTCTCCTGACTTTGGCAGATACACCGACAGGATTGTTGCCCAAAAACCTTGATTTACAAGAGTTGACAGACTTTAAAGATCAGTGGCATCACATGCAGGACATCAGCCGAATCCCCAGAGAAACAATTTATCTATCACAACTAGCTACTGGACAGCAGTCAGCAAAAGGAATAGTGCATAGCTTTCCCCTTCTTATAGCAGGGACACTGTTGGTTGGGCCTTCTTTGTCATCGGCTAGAATAGTGTTCCACCTGAGCCTGGTTCTTTATTTACACGTCTCAGCTAGACATTGTCCTTGCTAAATGAGATGCTATAAATTCCATAGCTATCACAGTAACCTCACCTGTAAACTTGTAAATCCAATTAAAAAGTGAACATCAACTGGACTCATTCCTCATCAAGGTATCTTCCATGTAAAGTAGGCTTAGACTTTAGTCAATATCCTCAGCAATACAGACAAAACTTCATTTGGGGCAAGAAAAAAAGTCAGTGCTGCTAAAGGGTAGACATGACCCAAAGAAGAATTTCAAAACAGTCACTGCTTAAAGTACTTGTAAATTCAAGCAGAGGTTTGCCATCTTTTCAAGAAGTGTGCCTTCAAGAATAACTTTATCAGTACATAGAACATAGAAACCTACAGCACATTACAGGCCCTTTGGCACACAATGTTGTGCCGTGTAACCTACGCTAGAAACTGCCTAGAATTTCCCTACTGCACAGCCCTCTGTTTTTCTAAGTTCCATGTACTAAGAGTCTCTTAAAAGGCCCTATTGTATCTGCCTCTACCACTGTCGTTGGCAGTGCATTCCACACACCCACCACTCTCTGTATGAAACATTTATCTCTGACATCCCCCTTATACCTACTTCCAAGCACCTTAAAACTATGCCCCCTCGTGTTAGCCATTTCAGCCCTGGGAAAAAGTCTCTGGCCATCTACATGATCAATGCCTCTCATCATTGATCATAGTTAAGAAATATTGTATCCTTTCTCAGAATTATATGAAACAATAGGTTTATTAATGTCACAAGATAGGAAATCAGTTTAAATAATGAAAATAATCATTTTAAATGGGAGGTGCCTATGTTTTGGTCGGGGAATGCATTTCAGAGGCAGTGCAGGGACTAGCAAGTTTTAGATTTGACCCCTATACTGTGGTGAACTAGCTGATCACATTCTTCATCTCACCCCTGATCACTTTCTAGTCTGAAAGATGAAAGCAACTGGTCAGATGAAGGCAGGATTGGGCTCAGCAGTGAAATTTTCACAATTGTCTGAGCTCACACATGGAGAATGACCCTTTGCCCAAGATCCAGGATGGTGTTAGTTGGTCCCAAATCTGCATCCTTGCAGTAGCAATGACGTCAGAAAGGAAGAGGAGAAAATGGAGGAAAGAATATAACCACAAGTATGCTAAATGTAGAGACTGATACAAGTACGTTGTTCATTGAATTAAAGCAAAGATCTCTCCTGATGTAAACGAGAAACAGATGAAAATTACTTAGCATAGACAAGATCTGTCACTATGCTTTGGTCCAAAGGAAAAGCATTCAATGTCCTAATGCCTTTTTTTCTGACTTTTTCAATGTTCTTGTCTTTACCCTTTATATCCCTGTGTGATTTTGTACATCACCATACAAGAGATCGAACGACTTTTTATTATAGATCACAAATCAACATATAGTTTACACATTCAGTCCATTACATTATCTGAAGTGCACCGCTAAGTAGTAGTTTAATTCACCACTAACATTAGAAACAGGGAACAACATAAGGATTTAGATGCATTCATTAATACATAAGTACTGGCACAGCACTGCAGTCTAGTCTCTCAACCTATTCTCTTCAAGCACACTGAAAGCCCAAACCCCCTCTAAGCCTGCTTCCTCCGCCCACAAAAAAATTTCCTGTCAGAGACCCCACTGATCTGCATTAGAACTGGCGACGGCAGAAGGTTTCCTGCTGCCAGCACATGAAAGAAGCAATAACTTGAAAAGGGATCAGACTTACCGCTTCCACATACCAACAGGGATCCCCTCACTCATGCGTATCTAACTACCCAATGCTTTGGGTTGCAGCTGTAGTTCCATTACGCAGATAGGGTCATGATGCCAGCTCCTGGCAAGGAAATACTGGGGGATCTTTCCCTGCTGTGCTGCTGGGATTCTCGCTCTCTCGCTCTCTCTCCCTCTCTTCCAGTTCACTGCATTCTACAGCACAAGGCACGAACAGGAACAGCTCAGTCAGCCTCGGCTCGCTATCACGTGACCACCTGCGGCTGGCTCGCTCGCTCGCTCTCTCTCTCTCTCTCGAATAAGTATAGCATGTGACCCTGCCTCTAACATCATATGACGAGCAGCTCCAGCTGACAGAGAACAAGGAAAGAAAACATCTGATTGAAAATTGCTTACTTTCAGTCAGGATGCCTGGGAGAGCAACTTTCCTTGCCAAGTAAAACTGACACCTTCTTCCGGCTGTCTGAAAAACACTGGGAGGTGCCCAGCCAATGTCTCTAGAGCTTCAAACTTTACTGAACTCTCAACCTATCAAGGTTTTCCAACTCATAGACCGGTTTCTCTGCAGACTTTCGGCATCAGTTCAATTCAGCAGGATAGTGAAAGGCAAAAATGGAAACTTTCTTATTTGAATGGAAACTTACTTTTCGCTATCTTCCTTGAAGGTATTAGCTCTTTCTGATCTGTATAATAGCACGGTATTCCTGTGGCATGCCGTGCAAATTGCACAGACCTGCAAGAACTGCAGACAGTGCTTAAATTTGCATATGCTCAGAGAATAAACTCCAAGACATTGACTCATTCACTAAGTTTGTAACAGAAAGGGTCTTACAGTCAGCATCTGAAAGGAAAATGTCCTGTAACTCGACCTCTACTACATTACAGTGCATTCTAATAATAAAGGTTTACAGTGAGAATTGAAAAACATGGACCACTTCCCTCCCAATATAATAAAATTCGCCATTGCCTTCAATGCACCAGCATAACTCAGAGATGAATTTAAAAAGGGATATATGAAGGCCAAAACTTCAGACCTTAAACAAAACTTATGATATACCAGGCAACAATAATCACTGCTCTCCCATGTGATTTCAAAACGTCAGCTCCTTACAGCAAACACTTCAAGACACTGAAAAGGTACCATCAACTCTGGTTCCACAAAACCCTCCAAATTCACTCAAAGGAAAAGCAAACCAACGTCAGTCTCCTCTCCCAGGCCATTGCACCAAGCAATAAGAAGCTAATTACGCTTTATTGGTTTCATTGGGCAGTTCACATTATGTGCATGCTCTATCTCGAGCTCTGTCACTGGAACAGAATACAGGTGGGCAGAGGAAGAAAATCCAAAGAAAACCCCTTGAAAAAATATCCAACATCTCCACTGACTCTCGAAAATGTTGGCTCATGATTGCTCAAAAGTGCAGAAACATTTGAATTGGTATTCAGGAACTAGAAAACAGAATTAAGAGCATACCGAAGCCATGCATGAGAACTAGCATACCATCCCACAAGCTAACTAATCACTCAATCCATCAGGCACCTCCTAATGCATCTGTGGGAGACTCTGTAATTCCCACATTGACCTCACCAGCTACCTCAGAACCCACAGACCTGGAACGGAAGCAAGTCACCTTCAGTCACATGCCTACTGAATTTGCCCATTTTACCTGTGGTCAGAGTTTTTACAGAAAGCTTCAGTAAATTATCCAGTGGAAGCTAAGCTTTCTCTCGACATTCACACACTTTCTCCATGAATAATGACATGGAACAGTGTACCTTGCCTAGTTTGCCCTAATCTGGGTGGTCCACCCCAAGTACAGCATCATTTCTGCCACCCGAGATGTCCCAGAGAATGGAAATCAAGCCTGTGATCTCTCGATTTATGTATACTCCAAGACATCAGGGTAGCTGACAAAAATGAGTAGTCTGGCAGGTTCCATCGCTTTCCATGTTACAAACTGCACTCAAGGCTTAAACAAAGTAGTGCAGAGAAAGAAAAATAAAAACAGGTCAAACTACACAGCAAAACAGATTCAAAAATGACCACAAACATGAGGAAATCTGCAGATGCTGGAAATTAAAGCAACACACACAAAATGCTGGTGGAACACAGCGGGCCAGATAGCATCCATAGGAAGAAGCACAGTTGACGTTTCAGGCCGAGACCCTTCGTCAGGACTAACTGAAAGAAGAAAAAAAGAGAAAGAAAAAAGAAACGTCGACTGTGCTTCTTCCTATAGATGCTGTCTGGCCTGCTGCGTTCCATCAGCATTTTGTGTGTGTTGCTCAAAAATGACCAGCAGTGCACAGAAAAAAATTCCTCTGTTGGCCATTAATCATTGCTTGAGAATAGGTCACCCACCAAACAATCAATATTATTCACCAGCTTGGCACATCTATATACAAAATTGAGGGAGGAAAGTGATCTAATTTAATTAATTTATCTAGAATAAAAATACATTCAGAATTTCTTTCGTATCATACCCTAAATTAAACATAAATTATACAGATGTTTTACCAGAAAGAGCACAATTAGAATTAAAAAAATGATAAGTCCATTTTCAGTGCAACATGATCAAAGTGCTCATGGTATTGCTGAACTGTTATGACCAGGACTGTGCCACTTGGTTCAAGACCAAATGGTTGAAGGGAAGTATCCATTCTTGAACCTAGTGATGTGAGACTTCAAGCTCCTACCTGATGTAGCTGTGAAAGGATGGCATGGGCGAGATGGTGAGTGACTTTTATGATAGAGGTTGCCTTTTTGAGGCAGTGTCCTCCTGACCACCAATGGTGGAGTAGAAATTGCCCATGATGTATTCGGCAGTTGGACATAATTCAATCAAATAAATGTGCAGATTTGCAAAAATTTGTACAAATTGTTTGTTACTACCATCAAGAAAAAATGTACCATTTAGTTTTTTTTACTTATAATAATTTTTGCCTTTACACTGTACTGCTGTGATGGATATTCACTTTCCAGGGCCCAGGAAGCTTCTTGTCAACCTCAGCTTTCTGGCACAGCAGCACAACCTTTTCAAAGGGTCAGAATTACTTTGACAAAATTAAACTTCTAACCAATATTCCTTGCTCAGCTTCTTGTTGTAAACACAAACCAGCTTTCATTTCTTAATGTGTAGTAAGTTGCAAGTAATAATCAGTCCAAAGTTCAAAGGACGGCTTTGCAAGCAAACAGCGCTCTCCAAAGAGCACAAGCTGCTGGCCTACAGCTGCTCAAGAGATATGGTTTACTAAGTGAAGTGACTATGAGATGTTTTTATCTGCATCAGCAAACATAAGACAATGGGGTTACATTAATTGGTCTATATCAAACCAGACAATACTGGGTAAGTTATTTAGTTCAAGAAAGTTTGTGGACCAGACTGATTTTGTCACTTAGCACATCAAACATGGTCACAGGTGTGTTCAATCAATAGTTTGGGATACTTGTGTACTCAGAGAGTTAATCCTCACAGCATTAATTTTGGGTGTCTGAGATCTATGCCCCAGAATTTTTAGACCATCTGTGCAAATTACTTTGTCCCAGCAAAGGTATCTGAAAAACATCACATATAAATAATGTCAACTAGTAGCAAAACAGTATAAACATTAGAAACCATCTGGGGATTATTATGAAAGACCAGGTGACAGAAAGAAGAACTAGAATTCATTCCTCAACCTTTGGCTTCTGCAATGGACAGCTCGTTCACCTGTAACTCATTGGTCTGTTCTTTTAGTTTGTAAGAATTGTACTTCTGTTTCAAAATCCTTTGTAGTTAATAAATCTATTGGAATTCAGAAATCTTTTTATCAAATAAGAAACCATCTGTAAGTTTTAAATATGGATTAAAAAGTAAAACACACTGTGTTTAAGCTACTTCATTAGCTGGAAGTATTCCCTCCTAGGTAGGAAGGGGGAATGCCCCACTCAAATAGTGAGTATTGGCAGCTAGACCTCACTGCAGAGACTAGACAGGGAAGTAAGCTAGTCTTTGAAGAGTAGGGTGATATAATATAACCTCCCTAAGTGAGGGCACACATATATTGGAGAGGGCTTAAAACTCTCCATTTGAGTTTACGGCTTCATGGACAGTGAACCCTATAACAACACACTGCTGCTTCATGTCATATAACTTAATGGTAATAAACCTGATTCTGTTTCAGAAAATCTAGCTATGGATTGAGATTTCCCAAATGTTTTGTTGCAAAATACAAAACTGATCATTATATTTCCTTTATATTCTGATTATGGTGGTACACAAGTTTTATATATAGAGAGGCTGAAAAAAACTGCCATCCCTGTGTCTTTCCTACTTCCGACATTATCTCTAAGAATGCAAATTGGTTGAACTGGGCAGAGTTCGGCCTCTGACCCTCTCCGTTCCATAAATTAATGTTGAAAGGAATGTGTACAAATAAAAAGATTAATATAATCTGGAGCTTTATTAGCAATGTATACATAAATTCAATAAATTCATATATTTCATCTGAAACAAGTTGAGTTTCTCTGAAGAATGCAGTTAAGTGAGCATCATGTTTTTAAATGCACTGACAGTGACATTAAACTAGTTCCCACACACAACTGGATAAAAAACTGCTCCTATCCAACATTACAGAACAACCGTTATCATAACTGATTTTAATTTAATTCCTTTGCAGTGTGCATAATTAGTTAATAATAATCCTTCATAGTAAAGGATCGAAGAGTTTGGTTTCCAATCAATACACCAGAAGGGATTCTTCACCACAGACAGTAAAAAAATAAATTGCTTCATTCATCAAACAACATTAAGTTTGCTAATGTCAACCTGTTATGCCACTGGAATTAGCTTCAATCCCTCAGCTAAGGACAATAATAATCTGCCAAACTTCCTATTCCTTTAAAAACTGGGATGTTAATCATTAGGGTTAGTGGGCTTGGTTGTCCTGGAGAGTGACTGATCTCCATGCAGGGTGTTCAGATTCATACAGCCTAACCTTGGAACCAGATTGCAACAAAGAAAAAGCCTTCTGAAAAAGTGCAAAACTCTGAGGAGTCAGTTAACAAATGAATCTGGGTAACCAGAAATGGCAGCAGCAGTAAATCACTTGTAAATGTCAAAAACCCAATCAATAATAAAGTCAATTCATGGCCAACTATAAAATGCTAAGTCTCCTTCATTTGACTCACTGAGTACAACAAAATTCCAAGGTCATCTATAACTTTGTTTTTAAGGGGACTCGGTATCAGTGATGAAGAGGGAATGAGGAGCTTGCCGAGTGCCTATACTGTACTTGGGTTACCTCAAGACATTGACAAGGACCCTGAGAATCAGGATCAACCAGGTTTATTGCATATCATGTAGTTTGTTGTTTTGTTGCAGCAGTTCAGTGCAAGACATAAAAATTACCATAAGTTACGATAAATAAATAAACAAACAAATAAATAATAGATTAATATTGTGAAAGAGGAATAGCAAGATAGCATATATGGGTTCACAGATCGTTCAGAAATCTGATGGTGGATTAGAGCTTCATTACCAGGTGGTATTGCAACCAGATGGAATGCTCTCTACTGTAAATCAGTAGGAATTTACCAGAATCTTGAGTGACATACCAGACCCTCTTAAACTCCTTTGGAAGTATAGTCACTGGCATACCTTCGTTATGATTTCTTCAAAGCGTTTAGCCCAGGATAGATCCTCAGAGAAGATGACACCCAGGAACTTGAAGCTGCTCTCCCCTTCCACTGCTGACCCATTGATGAGGACTGGAATGTGTTCTCCCAACTTCCCCAACCTGAAGTCCACGGTCAACTCTTTGCTCTTACTGACATTGAGTGTACGTTTATTGTTGTGACATTATTCAGCCAGCCGATCTATTTTGCTCCTGTACACCTTCTCATCTCTATCTTGGATAATACCAGTGACAGTGGTGTCACCAGTGAATTTACGGTTGGTGTTTGAGCTGTTCCTAGTCACACAGTCATGAGTGCAGGGAGGACAGAGCAGCTGGTTAAGCACACATTCCTGAGGCAATTATCAGCGAGGAGGAGACGTTATTACCGACCCACACTGGCTGTGGTTTCCTGATGAGGAAGTCAAGGATTCAGTTGCAGAGAGAGGTACAGAGGCCAGGTTCTGAAGCTTGTTGATTAGTACTGAGGGGATGATAGTGTTGAACACCGAGTTTAATCAATGAACAGCAGAATGACATATGTATTGCTGTTCTCCAGGTGGTCCAAAGCTGAGTGGAAAGAGGGATTGCATTTGCTGCAGACTTGGTGTGGTGGCAGGCATATTGCATTGGGTCCAGGCCCTTGGGCAGGCAGGAGTTAATTCTCACCATGACCAAACTTCCAAAGCTGTTCATCACAGTAGGCATGAGGTCTATGGGTCAATACGGATTGAGGCAGCTCACCCTGCTCTTCTTGGGCTAATTGGTCAGCACAGGTTTTCAGTACCCTGCCAAATACACCATTAGGGCCTGACACCTTGCAAGGATTCATCCTCTTGAAGCATATTCTGACATTAGCCTTCAAAACACTAAATTCCAGAGTCACCAAATGCTGTGAGGATTCACACAAGTGTAGCTTTATTCTCTCTTTCAAAGTGTGCATAAAAGGCGTTCAGCTCATTAGGGAGTGAAGCATCAGTACTACTTAAGCTGGTAGGTTTCACCTTATAGGAAGTAATGGCATGCACCCCCTGCCACAGCTGCCAGTGTCTCTAATGTTACATGGAATTGCCTTTTCACCTTCCATTGGTCATGTCTGGACTACTTATAGGGTTCTGGATCACCGGTCTTGAACCCTCACAGGTCTAGCCCTCTGCAGACAGGATCTTCTGGTTTATTACTGTTTACTGGCTTAAATATTAGCTTTATTTGTCACATGTACATTGAAACGGCAAAATATTTGTTATTTTGCATCAAACCAAATCAGTTAGGGCACTTGGAGGTTGGAGGCAACCTGCATATTACCACGCTTCCGGTGCAAAACAGCATGCCCTCAACTTACTAACCTGAACCATATGTCTTGGGTGTGGGAGGAAGCAGGAGCACCCAGAGGAAACCCACACAGTCACGGGGAGAACGTACAAATTCCATACTGACAGCGGTGGGAAATTGAACACCAATCGGTGATCACTGCTGCCATAAAGCAATTGTGCTAACCGTACTGTGGTTTGGGTGTGTTCAGCATGATCTCACAGGAAAACACTCACCCACACAGGTCTTGATGAAGCTGGCAACAACTGTGGCATACTCATTCAGATCCAAGGATGAATCACCGAATATGATTCAGTTCACCAATTCAAATTGGCTCTGTAAGTGTTCTCTGCCTCCCTTGACCATACCTTCACATTCCTCACCACTGGTGCTGCGGACCACCGTCTCTGTCCATTTGCCCAGAGCAGAGGCACAGCCAGATGCTAAAACACAGGCGTAAGATGGTATAATAAGTGTTCTTGGGTGGTGTAATAGCGACCAAGTGTGTTGGCTCTTCTAATTCCACAGTGACGTGTTGGTAATAGTTGTTCAGAGACTTCTTCAAGCTGGCCTGGTTGAAATCCACACAATGATTAGGAAGGCATCAGGGTACACTGTCTCATTACCATTGCTCACAGTGTTCAGCTCCTCCAGTGCCAGTGGTGAAAAGTACACTGCAACCAGGATGACGTATCAAAAACAAGAGGACATAGGTTAAATGTGGGAGAAAGGAGTTTCAAGGCAGTCTGAGGGGGACAGAGTTTCATATAAATAATGGCTACTTCCTGTGGCCTGAAAATGGCTGCCACAGGAAGTAGCGTAGCCAGATAAAATCATTACATTTATGAGGCATTTAAATCAGCACTTAATTAGGCAAGCCATAGAATGATGCAAACTTAACGATGGCAAATTGCAATTATTGTGGATGGACAAAAACGTTGCCATGGATGCAATGGGCTGAAGGCCCCGTTTCTACACTGGCGACTCTATGCAGCTAAAATTATAAATACCCAGACAATAGATGTCTTTGCCCTTTTAGGTAGCACGGGTCAAGGATTCTCAATGTAATCATGACTAATAACCTTTCATAGGATCTGGTTGCCTCACTATATGAAGGACGTGGAAGCATTGGAAAGGGTAGAGAGGAGATTTACCAGGATGCTGCCTGGTTTAGAGAGTATGCATTATGATCAGAGATTAAGGGAGCTAGGGCTTTACTCTTTGGAGAGAAGGAGGATGAGAGGAGACATGATAGAGGTATACAAGATAATAAGAGGAATAGATAGAGTGGATAGCCAGCACCTCTTCCCCAGGGCACCACTGCTCAATACAAGAGGACATGGCTTTAAGGTAAGGGGTGGGAAGTTCAAGGGGGATATTAGAGGAAGGTTTTTTACTCAGAGAGTGGTTGGTGCGTGGAATGCACTGCCTGAGTCAGTGTTGGAGGCAGATACACTAGTGAAGTTTAAGAGACTACTAGACAGGTATATGGAGGAATTTAAGGTGGGGGCTTATATGGGAGGCAGGGTTTGAGGGTCAGCACAACATTGTGGGCCGAAGGGCCTGTACTGTGCTGTACTATTCTATGTTCTATAGTTGTTTGCTCCAAGATGGAAAACGATAGAGCTTGCAGGCACTGAACATTGGGCTGCAGTGAAAACTCTTTGTGGTTTATGGATTAACCTGTGGAGTGGACCACTTCAGCCTCAGTGAGGCTGAGCAGTGCTCCAGGCTATAGAATACAAGCAATTAGATATTATTCAAAATTACCTTTGAAGAACATTATGGTCAACTACAGTAGTTAAGTGATGGCTGGGGTTACCTTCGGTCAGTTGGGAGAAAAGGGCAAACGGTAATGTTGTTGAGTGTCAAAGGGGAAATGAAGTGAATTCAACTTAAAGCAAATAGTTATTGTCAAGCACTTAACATGGGAAGATGGAGCCTTCTTGTTAAGAAGGTGAAAAGTCACTTGGTGGAAAGAGAATGTTGCGTTCAGGCACAAACTATCTCCTATGCTTGGAAGTAGTGGAGCAGTTCTATAGAATATCCAGGTTGGTCCTCTTTTCATTGCTAACTAACACCGTTCGCTTCCATAAATGTTTTCTCATACCCTTCTTTCACTGTTTCCGTTCATCAGGCAAAGTGCTTACCCTCATAATGACCTAATGATGAAACATGCCGCAAATAACGATGACCCACACTGGAGAGTACTCGAGGGCTTCTCTTAATCATTCCACTCTCCATTAAGTTCAAGCATCCCCCGAATGTAATTATGTTCCCTCTCAAACCTGAAGCCTAAATTGAAATAATGAGCCAACATCTTCAGCAGCCACTTATTCATGCAACACCTTGGCTAAAATATCATAAGCATAATAAGGTGCCAGAAAATGCTCACTGGATCACAATAAATTTCTATTTACAGTCACACAGAAACTTGACTAGTACCTGGTAATCCAACCCAAATCAATTGAATTTCAACAATACGTGTCAGATTTTGGTCAGGACTGGTGTACTCAAATTCAGATATTGTCAGACCAAACTGGGATAGCTCAGTATTTACTAAATATATTTCAACTGTAGTACAGATTTCTTACCGCTTTTTCACAAAATTACTCCCTTCTTGATTAGAATTAACTATGGCACATTTCTAATACATTCACTTCTGGAAATAGTTAAACTTGGTGTGAGAAATTGAGGCCTCTGGTTCAGAACGGGTTCACAATCGTACACGGATTCATACAACAAGGAAACTATCACAACGCTTTGTGTGGAAGTTATGCCAAGGCAAGCTTTAAAGAAAGTTCAAAGTTCACAGTAAATTTATTATCAAAGTACCTATATGTCACTACATAATAACCTGAGATCCATTTTTTGCAGGCATTCAGAATGTTAACCTCCAAGCACCAGACGCAGATATACAGTATATACATATTATATCCTGCGATATTTGGGGCTGAAGATGTCTGGTAGAACCTCTGTTAACTGGGCAGCATAGTCCCTCAGCACCTAGCCAGGTTTATTTTTCAGGCCCCACAGATTTATGTAGATTGACTGTGTCTAGAGTCTTTCTCACATCAGCTGTGGCCAGAAGAGTGCCTGCTCCTTGTGGGGGGGGGGGGGTGTGTTCTTCGCCAACACATCGTTCTGTGTGTAAAAGCCTATCAGGAAGTGTCACCATCCTTGACACACAGGATGGAATTGTGGTTCATTATGATCTGAATGCCCTCCCATAGGTGCCTTGCACTTCTGGTGTCACAGAAATGGCTGTATATTCTCTGTGAATAATCCCGTTTTGCCTTCCTGATGGAATGGGAAAGCACAGCTCTTGCTGACCTGAGAGCCATCTTATCCCCCCCCAATCTGAAGGTTGCATTTTTAAACTAATTTACAGGATGTGGGTGTCGCCAGCTAAGCCAGGATTTATTGCCCATCCCTAGTTGCCCTTCAGAAGGTGGTGATGAGCTGCCTTCTTGAACCGCTGCAGTCCCTGAGGTGTAGGTACACCCACAGTGCTGTTAGAGAGGGAATTTCATGATGTTAACCCAGCGACAATGAAGGAACGGCGATATGTTTCCAAGTCAGGATGGTGAGTGACTTGGAGGGGGTTTTCCAAGTGGTGGTGTTCCCACGTGGCCAAGTGGTTAAGGCGTTCGTCTAGTGATTTGAAGGTCACTAGTTCGAGCCTCAGCTGTGGCAGCGCGTTTGTGTCCCTGAGCAAGGCACTTAATCACACATTGCTCTAGTGTCTGTGCGAGGAGTGCTGCCCCACACAGATTTCCAATCTGCGCCTTGTAAGGCATGAAAATGCCCGACGCAGGCCTCTCATGGTCTGAGTCAATGTTCCCCCCTCCCATGTTCCCAGGTATCTCGTCCTTCTAGATGGTAGTGGTCGCGGGTCTGTAAGGTGGTGCTTTAGGAACTTTGGTGTGTTGTTGCAGTGCATCTTGTAGATCGTACACACTGCTGCAACTGTTCGTCGATGGTGGAGGGACTGGATGCTTGTGGAAGTGTCCGATATCTCAGCTGTGCTTAGACTTCTGCTGTCACCAATGACTTCTGACTTGCCATCATAGAGATGTGATTAATAATGGTGACGTCTTAATATCCTTCTCTATGCAGCCAGTCACAAATCCTGCGTATTCATCAGTGTTAATATGATGGTCATAGGAACCACCTCCATGAAGATTTTCCAGTCCATGTTTTCAAAACAGACCGGCAATACTGAGGTTGCTCTTCCTGGCCAGGTCCTGATCTCCCTTTGAACTGGTTTGATTTGTTTGATCAGCATAACAGATGAGTGGTTAGAGTATCCAAGATGGGGACAAGGACCTGCTTTGTAAGCACCATGGATGTTGATATAAACCAGGTCTAATATTCCCTCACCTCTGGTAGCAAAGTCAACATTCTGTTATAGCTATTATTCTACAGGTTTATTGAGTATGCCCACAAGAAAATGAATCTCAGGGTTGTACATGGTGACACAAATGTACTTCCTAATAAGTTTACTTTGAACTGTGAATTTAAGCAGGATTGCTTTAAGTTATCAGGGTCGAAGTTGCCAGCAACAATAAAGAAACCGTCGGGGGGTGTGATATCTTGTCAGAATCAGAAATCACCAGGGTGTGTGCTATCTTATTGTTGTGGAATAGATCGGGCTCAACACCAGCTGAATCCACAATAAACCCATAGGTAATCAAAGAGTCTTTTAGGGAAAGTACTGGGACAGTTCCTGCAGTTAAGACTTAATTTGTGAAGTTCAAATTGGCTGCTAGTTATACTGTATATCTATGATTCAATGTCAAATGAGTCATCGACTAGTACTAACTGGAACCACCCCTCAATGTTCACTGTATGTACTCTGAGCATAAGTACATTGTAAAGTAGCTAATTGAAGATCTCATTGTGTATAATGTAATCCACTCAAAATGCTAGATGAACTCAGCAGGCCAGGTAGCATCTATGGAAAAGAGTAACCGATCAATGTTTTGGACCGAGGCCCTTCATCAGGACTGGAAAAGAGAGATTAGAACTCTGGCTTCATAGATACTGCCTGGCCTGCTGAGTTCCTCCACCACTTTGTGTGTATTACTTTGCCTTCCAGCATCTGCAGATTGTCTCCTGTCAGTGCATAATATGTTAGGCAAAATTGCCAGGTAAATTGCATTTTTGTACATGATATGCAATTGATATTGCAGAATAAAATTAGTTTATGTTTCCTGAAGTAGTTTTGTGGGGAGAAAAAAAGTAAAACAGATTAAGATTTGCCAGAGGGAAAAAAAGAAGAAATCAAAGAGGAAATTGGCAAATCCAATCATCCTGCAGATGAGGCGTTCCAGCATTCAGAGTCATGACTTAGAGATCGTAACTCACCAAGATCGTTCCAAGAATTGCAAACTACTTTGTGCATATCTTGTGCCAGTAAATCTAGGTATTTTCAGTAAAAGAAAATGCAAAAGAAATGAGTATTGTCCTATTTGTCATACTGGAAATGCAAATGCTCCAATGAAACCATACAGCATAAAGACTTATTCGAGAACTTTCACTTTCACGGTTGACGCAGGACTGAAGTTTGTTCAGGATGAAAGAAATAATAGAAGGCAAATGATACAAAATGTGAAATAAGGACCAGAAATGCTGGAAATACTCTGGGATAAAGCGGTATTCACTACCTAAAACACCACTACATATCTCAAGCCTGGGGTCCAGCATTGCCTTTACCTAAGTTGATGGTGGCAATTTCCACCCTTCTCCCAGCTGCTGTTGTACCTATTCTGCTTCAAATAAATCTAATTGAACAGTGTAATTGTCCACAGGCCTCCCAACTCTCAGCCTGGGAAATGTGCTCTCAATGTAATTTGCACTCAGATACATGGGGTATATAACTTCCTGAAAGAAAAGTAACTATATTTTTATTATTTATTTGTTAGTTTCAATGATTTCAATTGAACTATAGTGTATGGGTGAATTTCCACTAGTTTTTTGGTAGTGTAATTGTTTTTAAAATGTTTTTGAAAATTCGCTATCATTGTTTGTCAAAGTAGTTCAGAGTCCAGCAGATGCCTCTGCTGAGGGAGTCCTTGTGTTGCACTTGGCCGCGCCAAAGAGCTGTGGGGCAAACTCCCAGCAAGGGACTGCACTGCTGGGTTCCTGCTGGAACAAGCTGCTCTGCTCTAAGACAGATGGTGTCTTTTTCTACAGATGGTGCCGCACCTGCTATGTATTTACGGCATCTTCTTCTGTTTTTATATCAAATGAATGGTTTATTTATCCATATCTACCTGCAACCAGGAAAATTGCATCAGGAAATCTCCAAATTATCCTCACTGAGCTTGGTAATCGGTAGCACAATACGAAGGAAGTTGTCATTCTAGAAGTATTGCCTGGTGAATTTAACTAACTCGGAGCATATCAAAATCGAACTGGAACAACCTGATCTACACAGTTCAATATCATGTCCTTCCAACCTCTTGATCATTAGGGGAACAGGACCAGCAGTAAAAGCAAAGAAACAGAGAACTCAAATACTGATAATCTAAATTATCTTGCTCCACAGCATTTAAAATGCAGTATTTATCAAACTATATTTCTCTTTTAAAGTTGATCTTTCATGAGCTTATTTGTTTAAAGCAATTTTCCACTTCACAGTAATGCTCAGAACACAAAGGACTGCACAAGCAAGGGAGCTGATAACGATATCTGCAAAGAACTTGGCGTCCACAGTATATGATATTTATATAGGCGATAGGCCAAAGCTTAATGAATTATAACAAGTTAATGTGGCACAGTAAATTGAATGAGAACAAATGAGCTATGGTCAAAATCAAGATACTATGGTGGCTGAAAATTGGAAATTTTTAAAAGTGCAACATTTTAAATGTTGCACAGGACACCCAGATCTCCCACAGCTCTGCACTCCGAAACCCAGTGCCAGATCCATACAATTTGCTGAGGTCCCTGATAGAAAGCTCAGTGTATATTATTTATCCCATCAATATGTTTAATCTTTTGGAAGACCTTGGGTCCAATTCTTCTCCCTGTATTCCCCAAACACCAAACTCATGGAAGAAACTCTACTCCCATACCCCAAGGTTCCCCAAACCAGTACACAAGTGTCTGATGCCAACATCCCAATGCAACACACTCCCTCTCTCAAACAATAAATGGAGAACAATCTGGTCTTGGTTTCCGGCCAGCACAGTTTTTAAACAGAAAACTAGGCAGTTGTAAATGTTACTGAATAGTGGGTCATTCAAATTTGCAGTGAGAAGTCTAACTATCAAAACAGCTCCTGGCATCCCACTGAAATACTCAATAGTTTCACCTGAATGGTTCAACTAGTGGATATGGCCCAGTCCACCATGGGTAAAGCCCTCCCCAACATGGAATGTTGTCGCTAGAAAGCAGCATCCATCATCAGGGACCCTCACCACCCAGGTCATGCTCTCCTCTCACTGCTGACATCAGGAAGAAGATACAAGAGCCTCTGGACCCATACCACCAGGTTCAAGAACAGTTATTACCCCTCAACCATCAGGTTCTTCAACTAAAGGGGATAACTCACTTGCCCCATCACTGAAATGTTCCCACAACCTATGAACTCATTTTCAAGGACTCTTCATCTCATGTTCTTGATATTTATTGCCTACTTATTTATTATTATATCTTTATTTTTGTACTTGCACAGTTTTTTGTCTTTTGCACATAGATTGAATGCCCAATTGGTGTGGTCTTTTATTGATTTTGTTATGGTTATTATTCTATTATGGATTTACTGAGTGTGTCACAAGAAAATGAATCTCAGGGTTATATATGGTGAAATACACGTACAGTACTTGGATAATCAATTTACTTTGAACTACAATTTCAGACCTTCATAGCCAACGTAAGCAGACACAGATGTCAAATTGAATTCTAATTACCAGGTCTTCAAAGATTCCTCTGGATCCTTGCAGGCAGAAAGCACACAACCACCCAACATTGTGGGTATTCCATGTGGCTAATTATAGCCTACATCTTGTATCACAAAAGTTTTTAGGTTAGCATAATGTAATAAGATGCATCCATTTCATATCCTCTAGGTCCCAATTCTTCATACTTTTAGATTTGGAATTTAGATGTATCAAATTTAAAATGGCATTGGGATGTAAATTAAATCATTGAATAACTTAAATTACTCAGAAGCCGTACCCACCTACAACTGGCAGGCCTGATGCTTCTAAACACCGGTAAGTTAAAGTGGCAAAGTTAGGCACAGAGTGGAAGTGCAAAGAGTGCTAGCTGTACAAGAATTTCATTTCATCCCTACCACAAAACACCACTATAACTATATACTATAAACCTAGTATTAAAATCAAGCATTGCAAAACTGTGTTGAGCCAACTATTTCAGGAGGCCTTTACAATAAAATCTGGGAGGTCACTGGATTTAACAGAGACATTCCAGTAACTTATGAAAATTACTTGAGGTCAGCATGGCCTTGTCAAAGGCAGGTCGTGCCTTACAAGCCTGATTGAATTTTTTGAGGATGTGTCTAAACACATTGATGAAGGTAGAGCAGTAGATGTAGTGTATATGGATTTCAGCAAGGCATTTGATAAGGTACCCCATGCAAGGCTTATTGAGAAAGTAAGGAGGACATTGCTTTGTGGATCCAGAACCGGCTTGCCCACAGAAAGCAAAGAGTGGTTGCAGGCCGGTCATATTCTGCATGGAGGTCGATGACCAGTGGTGTGCCTCAGGGATCTGTTCCGGGACCCCTACTCTTCATGATTTTTATAAATGACCTGGATGAGGAACTGGAGGGATGGGTTAGTAAATTTGCTGATGACACAAAGGTTGGGGGTGTTGTGGATAGTGTGGAGGGCTGTCAGAGGTTACAGCGGGACATCGATAGGATGCAAAACTGGGCTGAGTAGTGGCAGACGGAGTTCAACCCAGATAAGTGTGACGTGTTTCATTTTGGTAGGTCAAATATGATGTCATAATATAGTATTAATGGTAAGACTCTTGGCAGTGTGGAGGATCAGAAGGATCTTGGGGTTCAAGTCCATAGGACACTCAAAGCTGCTACTCAGGTTGACTCCGTGGTTAAGAAGGCGTACAGTGCATTGGTCTTCATCAAACTTGGGATTAAGTTTAAGAGCCGAGAGGTAATGTTGAAGCTATATAGGACCTTTGTCAGACCCCACTTGGTGTACTGTGCTCAATTCTGGTCGCCTCACTACAGGAAGGACATGGAAACCATAGAAAGGGTGCAGAGGAAATTTACAAGGATGTTGCCTAGATTGGAGAGCATGCCTTATGAGAATAGATTGAGTGAACTCAGCCTTTTCTCCTTGGAGCGACAGAGGACGAGAGGTGTACAAGATGATGAGAGGCATTGATCGTATGGATAGTCAGAGGCTTTTTCCCAAGGCTGAAATGGCTAGCACGAGAGTGCATAGTTTTAAGGTGCTTGGAAGTGGGTACAGAGGAGATGTCAGGGGACACACATGTGTGTTGCTTGAATTTCCAGCATCTGCAGAATTCCTCTTGTTAGATGTCGGGGGTAAGTTTTTTACGCAGAGAGTGGTGAGTGCGTGGAATGAGCTGCTGGCAGCGGTGGTGGAGGCAGAAACAATAGGGCCTTTTAAGAGAGTTTTGGATAGGTACATGGAGCTTAGAAAAATAGAGGGCTATGGGTAAGCCTAGGTAATTTCTAAGGTAAGGACATGTTCGGCACAGCTTTGTGGGCTGAAGGGCCTGTATCGTGCTGTAGGTTTTCTATGTTTCTCTATGTTCCAGATACTTGAGAGCTGTCTGAATCACTGCAGGTACAAATATTGGAACCACTTACCACCCCAAAACCCAACCCCACCCCACTTCTTAGGAAAGCCACAGACATTCAATGTCAGGGCTGTGTAGACACACCAAAGTATGGCTTCCCACATAAAAAAGTCTTAGCATCAGCTATTTACTTAGCTTCCCAGATGTAAATCAGTCTCAGGGACATAATAGGGAGCCAGTCAAGATGCCTGATCCTAATTAACAATTAACGACTTTCATTGAAAATCATCCATCTCCGAACACTCTAAGATCATGAAACCTGGCTTCTGTTCCATGGTAGAATAGCTTAACAAAACTCAAATGAGGAACTATATGTGACAATAATTTAGGAGGAAGTTGGAAGACAAACAAAAAAAAACTATCTTTAATTTTCATTTAACCTCATAAAGGTTTGCGCTTTGACTCTCAGGATTATTCAGATATATAATTTAGAAGCAAAGCTTTTAGAGGTTCCAACCTTCTCTAATTTTAAAGCAAGGCTGTAACAATCAACCCAGTTGTAAGCCATATATTTGAATAATCATAAAACATTAAACTAATAAATAAAAAACTGTATGTATCATATCAGCTGTAGGGTATAACAGGGTGACTTTAATATATTCTTTTCGTTGTCTTATTCCCTTTCTACCTTTCCTGTTCTTGTTCCTTATACTTCTCTTCACAATGCGCCTTTGCGCAAAATTACTATTTGATTTGTACTGCCATATTATGAAAGCTGAAGTAAAAGGCTAATTTTAAAAACATTGTGATATAACTTCCTATTTTATTATTTATAATTTACATAAAATATGAAGACATATACATCGAGTATTGTGGTTTGAAAATCAGCTCTATTTAAGTCAAATGAATTGAACTTCAGAAGATCTAAATACTACACGTAGAGAAATTATAACCATAAGAAATCATAAGAAGGAAGAAATTGAAGAAAATTATCCTATCATGCTTGGCACATGCTTGATTAGATCATGGCTAGTGGAAGATGGTACCTATCAGTCAGTAGCATTCAGTTATCCTTGCTACCTATAAACAATAATAAAAGATTATTTTCATCTCCGGAGCATTTGGACAGTAAAGACTGCTAAGTCATACTTTTATTTACTGGCTACAGCTCTGCCTTCAGTACTATAATTCCAAGCAAACTCACCACCAAACCCTGGACTCTGGGAGTCAATGCCTCCCCCTCTGCAACTGGACCCTTGACTTTCTGACCAACAGGCTGCAATTAGTAAGGATAGGCGGCAACACCTCCACCATAATTATTCTAAACACTGATGCTCCACAAGGTTGCATCCTTAGCCCCCTACTCTAATTCCTGTACATTGATGACTGCATGGCCAGATTCTGCTCTGACTCCATCTAGAAATTTGCAGATGGCATCACATAGTGTGCTCTATCACAAATAACAATGAGTCAGAATACAGGAAGGAGGTAGAAAGCTTAGTAACATGGTGTAAGGACAACAAAATTTCCCTCAATGTCAGCAAAACAAAAGAGCTGATCATTGACTTCAGGAAGGGGGCAGTGCTCATGCTGCTGTCTACATCATGCTGAGGATGAGAGGGTTGAGAGCTTCAAGCTCCAAGGAGTTAACATCACCAATAGCCTGCCCTGGTCCAGCTACAGCTAAGAAACCTCACCAATGCCTCTACTTCCTCAGGAGGCTAAAGAAAATTGGTGTATCCCCATCGATCCTTAACAAATTTTATTGATGCAACATAGGAAGCATCCTATCTGGATGCATCACACCTGGGAATGGCAACTGCTCTGCACATGGCCACAAAAACCTGCATAGAGTTGTGGACATCTCAGCACATCATGGAAACTAGCCTCTCCTCCATGGACTCTGTCTTTACTTCTCACTGCCTCAATAATGCAGCCAGCAGAATCAGATACCCCACCTACCCCAGACATTACATCTTTTCTCCTCTTCCATTGGGCAGAAAGTACAAACCAGGCTCAAGGACAGTTTCTACCCCATTGTTTTAAGACTAGTAAGTGTATCCCTAGTACAATAAGTTGAACTCTTGGCCTCACAATCTACTTTGTTGTGATCTTGCACTTTATTGTTTACCTGCACTGCACTCTATAGCTGTTACATTTTATTCTGCATTGTTATTGTTCTCCTTCAATGCACTAAGTAACTATTTGACCTGTATGAACAGTATGCAGGACAAGCTTTTCACTGTATCTCAGAACTTGTGACAGTAATAAATCAATTCCAATTCCTGTTGTTACATTTTGTAACTCCAAAACTAGTAACAAAGGAGAGCTGGGAATAACTCATGTACATATAGTTTTACTTCTTTACTTTAGTGACGCATGTGCTTATGACATGGTGGCATGATGACGCACGCCATTCACTTACTTTTACATATAACCTGTAATGAATTATATAAACAAAGAATGCTTAATCAAAGAATAGTGTATATCTAGAATAATGTCTCAAATATTACTGCAATATTAAATACACAACACTCTTCATGACTTAGCTATAAAATTCAATTCAGATATTGTAGTGTATATCTACAATAATTTCTCAAATATTACTGAAATATTAAATACACAACACTCTTAGCTATAAAATGCATCTCAACATGTGTATTCAGTCTTTGGCACTCTGGATTCTTTAGATAAATTTTGCTTTAGATTTTTTTTGTCATCTGCATTAGTGTGGCAGTAAAAAAGAGCAAATTTTAGATTGATAAATATTCATTTTCCAAAAAAAATTAATGTTACAAAGAATTTTTTGGATTTTGTTAAAGGAAGTAACATATTAAGTAATAGACCACTTTCAAATAAAAGCTTGATTACTTTATAGGTATATACATAGCCCAGTGCATGATTAAACAAAGATAACAAACAGGTGATAATGATCAATGATATAATGAGTTGAATGAACTAAACTGATTAACTATAACAGAAACGGGTGCAGAAGGAATCAAACTGAATGAAGGACAACCATGGTGTGGCAAATGTGCAAACTGAGTTAATTATCTGGTCAAAATTAATGAATTCTCAAAGCTGAGAAGTACAAATAGATTCTCATCCATCATACAATATTGTAAGAGAGGCATCTGATCAGTCCCAACCTCATTTTGCAGCAAGACAATGACTCCAAACACATGATCAAGGTCATATAGAACTATCTTCAGTGAAAAGAAAAATGAGGAGTTCTGCAACAGATGGAATTGCCTCCACAGATCTCTGATCTCAACATTATCGAGGCAGTCTGAGATTACCTGAGAGACAAAAGCAAGCGAAAGAGCCAAAGTCTGCAGAAATGTAGCAAGTTCTCCAAGATGTTTGGAATACCCAACCACCCGATTTTCTTATAAAACTGCATGGCAGTGCTCTTAAGAGAATTCATGCAGTTTTAAAGGCAAAGAGTGGTTACACCAAATATTGATTTGATTTAGTCTTTTACTGTTTACTGCGCTTTATAGTAAATTTTGTGATATTTAGAAACTTTTAATTTCATTAATTTTGAAAGCACCTTTACATTACAGAATTTTTTACGTGCCTAAGAATTTTACGCAAAACTGTATATACACACACAGATACATATTATATATATAGTATATTATATAATGCAACTAGTAAATACACAGTATATTAAATTTTAAATTGTCCCATTCAGGCCTGAAGATTTATTCGCTGTAGAGTGTTTCTTTCTCTTGTGGGATAATGTTTTTTCTGCTGGGAGACAGGGGTCAGTCTGCTTGACAGGTGAGACTTGTGGCTGTGAAACAATCTCATGTTCTGGGGCTGGTGGTTGTAGGAGGTTCTCTGGGACAACAGGAAGTGGTTTTGACAGCCCTGGACACCTTTTTTCTAGACACGTTGCCATCCCGAACAGTGAATGGCAAGCTGCTCAATCTACTGATCTATCGCAGGTCACCAGATGAAGCTCCAAGCCAACGTTTTCAGTTTGACCATGCCTAGATGACTGGCATGTAGCTCCTCCAACACTTTAGCTCTCAGCTTAAATGGTACAACTCTTGATCCCCACATAAAGCAAGGGCATCATGGCACTGGTCAAAATGGGGGAATTGGACTGGGATTTCTGATACACATTCCAGCCATTTTTGGTGGTCTGGTAAACCAGAGACAATGTGGGATTTTTTTTTTCTGATAACTCTATTGATCACCTTGGCTGTCATTGAGAGAAATTTGATTTATGTTAGGGAGAATATGTCAAGAGAAGTGTCCTCTTTTGTGAACTATTCCAAGGGTAAACAGGACAATCCGTCAGCATTTCTATGATTAGTCGAATTCAATCCTGTAATTATGTCATCCAAGAAACAGAGCCTATCTCTGCATTCGTGCTGCTGCTGTCAGTGAAACACCCTAGTGTGGATTGAAAATGGACACCAATGGTTGATGATCTGTAATGATTGTAAGCTCTCTCCCATATGGTTGAAGTATTTACACCCCAAACCAGACTCAAGGCCACGCTATCAATTTTCCTTGTAGTGGTAAGGGAAAGTGATGCAAAGGCTATGGGCCATTCACTTCCATCGCTCAGCGTATGCGACATGACTGCACATATAGCATAACGTGAAGCAGCACAGGCAAGCTTCACTGGAAGATGTGGATCATAATGTATGAGTATAGTGCCTAATGACACCATTTCTTTTGTCGTTTGGAAAGCTACCTTACACTGCTTTGTCCATTGCCATTTCTTTCCAATCTGTAGTGATGTGTTCACGGGGTGGAGCACAGTAGCCAGGTTTGGCAATCAGTTATAGTAATTGACACATTACAAAACAGGACCATAACTGCGAGACATTCTTTGGCCTTGGGGCATACACCACTGCTTAATTTTTCTCAGCACATTTGTGTAATTCTTGTGCATCAATGGTGTGACCACAGCAAGTGATGCTTGGTTTGAAGAATCGACACTTGTCACATCATGCTCTGAGCCCATAATCTTCTAATCTTTTTAACACTGTCTTGAGATTTTGGAGATATTCCTTGTCATCATCACCAGAAACAATGATGTCATCCAGGTGACACTGAGTGTCTGGGCAGCCTTCCTGCACCTGGTCCATAGCTTTCTGCCAGCGTGCAGGTGCAGATGCTACTCCAAAAATCAACCTGCTATACTGATAAAGCCCTTTGTGAGTGGATATGGTGAGAAATACCTTGGACTCTACTTCTATGTCCATCTGTAGGTAGACCTCAGTTAAGTCCAGTTTGCTGAAGTGTTTTCCTCCCAAAAGACTGGCAAAGATATCCTCTATCCTGAGCAGAGGGTATTGATGTACTTTCAGTATTGGGTTGATAGTGACTTTAAAATCACCACAGATCCTGACAGAACGATCCTTCTTGGCTACTGGGACCACTGGCATGGCCCATGGGCACCATTCAACCTTCAAAAGAATTCCTTCAGCCTCCATGCAATATAGCTCACTGGCTACTTTATCACGAATGGTATAAGGAACCAGGCAGGTTTTGTAAAACTTGACTGTCACATTGTCATTTAACATTATTTTACCCTTGATATGTTTGAGTTTTCCAGTGTTATCCTCGAACACTGTTGTGGCATCACCCAGTACTTTTATTAATTCACTTTCAGTTAACTCTATTGCAGGAGATTAGGAATGTAAATTGTGGATCGATCGCCAATCAAGTTTTAGTTGTCTCAGCCATTCACGATCCCAATGTGAATTGTTGGTTGTTGTATTTCACCATTACGAATGACATTCCCACAGGGGTTACCTTTTCCCCAGTGTAAGTTACTAGTGGGATGTTTGCAGATTGCAATCTTTAAAATGTCATTCAAACTTATTTTGTGGAATGACTGAAACAGCAAAGCCTGTGTTATTTTTGGCGTGTGCCTGCATGCCTGCGAGTCTGTGCGTCTGCGTATCTGTACGTGCATCCATGATGATGTCTTTTTCATGGCTTTTTACAAGGCACAGAGCGAGAGAGAGACTGTGTGGTGCGCCACTCCTCACACAAACATTTTCTCAGTATTTTCCCTTTATTTTACGAGGTTGAGTTGCGATCTCGACACTCAACCCGGCACAGATGGAAAGCGTACTCGGGGGCGGACCCGACTGGTTTCAAACCCAGGAACCTCCACTCCCGGGTCCGGCACCGATGTCATTGTGCCACCAGCCGGCCCAGCAAAGCCTGTGTTCAATTCCATTTTAATTCATTTACTGTTCACTTCTGATGTAAGCCATATTGCTTGACTACTATTAGTTTTCATATTGTAAATCTCAAGGCTATTCAGTCCTGTGTCAGAATCATCATTATCAGATTTTTAGTCAACAGCATGCAGATTAGTGCTCTTTGTGAAACTGAAACCTGATAAAGGGATGAACATTGACTTCTCTAACTTCCGCTAATGCCCCACATCCCCCTCGTACCCCATCTGTTATTTATTTATATACACACATTCTTTCTCTCACTCTCCTTTTTCTCCCTCTGTCCCTCTGACTATACCCCTTGCCCATCCTCTGGGTTCCCCCCCTCCCCCTTTTCCTTCTCCCTGGGCCTCCTGTCCCATGATCCTCTCATATTCCTTTTGCCAATCACCTGTCCAGCTCTTGGCTCCATCCCTCCCCCTCCTGTCTTCTCCTATCATTTTGAATCTCCCCCTCCCCCTCCCACTTTCAAATCTCTTACTCACTCTTCCTTCAGTTAGTCCTGATGAAGGGTCTCGGCCTGAAACGTCGACTGTACCTCTTCCTAGAGATGCTGCCTGGCCTGCTGCGTTCACCAGCAACTTTGATGTGTGTTGTTCTACTTATTACAATTTATTATTATCACCCAGTACTCATTGTTTATGAACCTGTGAATTTCATCTGTTTTCTTTCTTTTTCTGACTTGACCATCTTCCAAAGAAAAGAACATGCTGCACCTTTTTTATTTGACTGTTTCTCCCTTCTTGCGAATAAAATGCCCTATGCATTTTTAAAAAAAACGAACATCTTGCTGCATTTTAACAGGTAGGTAGTTGTCTTGGGCTTGTTTTAAAAACTTACTCGTCATTGTTATCTTTTGTATCTCCAGAACTAATTGAAAGGAAAAACGTGGGCGATCTGAGGTTAACTCATATATGGCTAGTTTCATTTCTTTACTTTAGTGAGGCATGCACTTATGACATGTGTCATAATGACATATGCCATTCATGTAGTTTTACATGTAGCCCGTAATGAATTATGTAAACAACAGAAAATGATTAATCAAACAATATATTTACAATATCACTCAAATATCACTGAAATATGAAAAATATAACCTGTCATCATGCTAGTGCTCCAATCCACTGAAATTCCAAAACATGCTCTTATTTGTTCCAATTATTCTGTATGACCCACTGTGTAGATCACTATCCAAGAGACAGGCACCCATCAAATTTGTTTTCTAAGTAAGTTTTGTGCCTCATTTAAAAGTATATACATCAGCCTGTCTGGAGGATATAATCACCTAAAGCTTACACAAATAACTACAAGCAAAATAAAGGGCTAGTGGCGAAGAAGAAGAGCAGTGGTTATTAGAAAACTCCATTTCAGGTGAGAAGCTGGTAGTTCTACTCCTGTTAGTCTTAACACTGAATAAAAGGGAAGTGGTTTCCAGTGGAGCAACCATTTTGAGAGGGACTGCTTTGAATTGGAAGTGTTGGTGATATGTTAAAGCGCAGCCTTTGGTGAACATAGAGCTTTGGCAAGTAGGGCAGACAGCAACTAGGTAAGGGTTTGTCACTTTTCCTAAGTCTGCTGCTTTACTAAAAAGGGATCATGGCAGTCAGTGGAAAGGTACGCTCCTCCTGTAAGATGTGGGAGATCAAAGAGAGTTGTTGTGCCCTGATTACTATGCCTACAAGAAGTGTGCTCAAACGCAGCTCCTCTCAGACCATGTAGATCAGTTGGAACAGTACTGAGGAACAGACAGAAGGCAAATTATGCTACAAATAACAGTTTCAGGAAGGTGCTTAAACCAATGGTTTAGTCAGATAAACGGGTGACTGTCATGAGGGCTAGGCAGGTAGTTCAAGAATATACTGTGACTATTCCACTCTCAATCAAGTATATCTTTTGAATCCACCTCGCTGACCATCAATACTAGCGTAGTGCAAGGATATGTGCTTAGCCCACTGCCGTACACTCCCCACACCCACGACTGTGTGGCTAGACACAGCTCAAATGATGGCGGCGCGACGCAGCACGCAGCAGCCACTCCGGTGAGTGCTATCTGTTATCTGTCAAGTAGAGTGCCGTGCACAATCCTGATTTGATGGAGACAGATGTGAGAGCATGGAGGAACATTTGGAGAAACTTCTGAAATGCCTGCTTCGCTGCCACCGCGCGATCTAGAAGCTCCAGAGGGGAAGGCCCGGAGTCCTCGGCTTTGCTTGTTGTTCGGTGGCCGGGGCAGGGTCGACGCGCTCGGCAGAGGATGGTGCTCGGGAGGCTGTATCGGAGGGGCTGGTCAGAGGCTCAAAGTTTTCGGACGAATTCAGAGTCGGCTGTGGCCAGGTGCTTCCAATGCATCAGCAAGTTGTCGGCACCTGGAGGTTTATGGCAGGGAGAGTTTCTCCCTTTTGCCACCTGCTATTGGGACTATCGGGAGTCAATCGGAACTTTAAGACTTTTTTTTACCGTGCCCATGGTCTGCTCTTTATCAATTACGGTATTGTTTTGCACTGCTGTAACTATATGTTATAATTATGTGGTTTTGTCAGTGTTAGTCTTTGGTTTGTCCTGTTTTTTTTGTGATATCACTCTGGAGGAACATTGTATCATTTCTTAATGCATGCATTTCTGAATGACAATAAACGAGGACTGAGTGTCCTCATAATCTAATCTAAACTAATCTATACATTTGCCACTTACACAACTGTTGTTGCAGGATGCCGGATGGCGACAAGGATGATGCAAGAACGAGACGGTTTAGTTGATTGAGTGTTATCGCAGCAGCAACTTTACACTCAACATCAGTGAGGCAAAGGAATTGATTGTGGGCTTCAGGATTGGTAAGCTGATGGACACATACCAATACTCCTCGAGGGATCGGAAGTGGAAAAGGTCCATTGTGGGCAATAGCCTCCCCAGCATCCAGGATACCTTCAAAAGGCAATGCCTCAAAAAGGCTGCATTCGTCATTAAGGAACTCCATCACCCAGGACATGCCCCCTTCTCATTGCTACCGTCAAGCAGGAGGTACAAGAGCCTGCAGACACACACTCAACATTGTAGGAACAACTTCTTCTCCTCTGCCATTAGATTTCTGAATGGACAATTAACTCATGAGCACTTCTTCAGTATATTTTTCCCCTCTTTTTGCACTACATATTTAAATAATATTTTTATATATACTTGTTATTGTAATTTATCCTTTTCATACTCTGTACTGCTGCTGCAAAACAACAAGTTTCACAACATATGCTGGTGATAGTAAACCTGATTCTGATTCAGTTGGAGAGTGCGATAGCATCCAATTGACAGCCCGGGCCCCCAGCAGCTGGAAGTGGCAGCGGAGCCTCCCCCATCACTCGGCCCAACCTGGAGCATCCGCCGATCGATCCTCGGGGGATGCATCCATCAACATCAAAGAGCTGACAACAACACACTGCATCGATGGAAACCTGGAAAGATGCACTATTTACCGAGGAAGCGTGGGAAAAGATCTGGGCTGCTGGTCAGATTGAAGCTGAGGGGCTTCAGGGTCCCTATGCCCACCATCCTACTAGCTAATGAGCAAGCCATAAAGAACAAGGTGGATGATCTTAAACGGAGACTCACCTACTTCAGGGAGATGCAGCACTGCTGTGTATTCTGTTTCACTGAGACCTGGCTCTCCCCTGCCACCCCCGACTGTGCCATCTGGCCAGAGGGATTTTCGATCCATCGGATGGACCGCACAGCATCTTCGGGCAAGATGAGGGGAGGTGGAGTCTGCCTACTGATCAACACTGCATGGTGCTCCGACACAGTGGCACTGACAAGCTCCTGCAGCCCGGACCTGAAACACCTGTCAGTGAAGTGTCGACCCTACTATCTGCCACGGGAATTCACCTCGGTCATATTGACAGCGGTCTACATTCCCCCCCAGGCGGATGTGGAGTGTGCTCTGAACATACTGTATGCCAACATCAGTGAAATTGAGACCAGGTATCCGGAGGCTTTGCTCATTACAGCCAGGGACTATAACCAGGTCAACCTCAGAAAGGCACTGCCAAAGTTATACCAACATGTCTCCTGCCCCACTAGAGGCCCGAATATACTTGACCACTGCTACACAGCAGTCAAGGATGCCTACCGTCCCGTCCCATGACCTCACTTCGGAAAATCGGACCATCAGGCCGTACTCCCGGCTCACAAACAGAAACTGAAGCGGGAGGTCACGGTGTCAAAAGTAGTGTCGCGTTGGACGGAGGAAACGGATGAGGTCCTCAGTGACTGCTTTGAATCGGTGGACCGGTTAGTATTCAAGGACTCATCAGCTAACCTCGATGAGTATGCCTCAGCTGTCACAGACTTTATTTGGAAATGCACAAAGGACTTTGTGTCTCACAAGACGATCCAGGTATTCCCTAACCGGAAACCTTGGATGAATTATGAGGTCAAGCCCCTTTTAAAGGCTAGAACTGTGGCTTTTAGGTCCGGGGATACCAGTCACTACACAGAATCCTGGTGTGAACTCCGGAAAGCCATTAAGGGTGCCAAGAGGCAATATCAAGCCAAGTTGGAAGCCCAGGCTAACCAGATGGATGCCAGTAGACTATGGCAGGGTCTAAGTGAGATCACTGGGCGCAAAGAAAAGGCTGGGAATATCAATAACTGTGGCGCTTCTCTTCCTGACAAACTTAACATATTCTACGCAAGATTCAAACAGAAGAGGAGCGTCCCACTCCCTCCTGAGGAACCAGACCTGGTGGCATCGAGATCCATCATCACCGAGGAGGACGTTAGAAGGGCCTTCCTGAAGATAAATCCAAGGAAGGCGACGGGCCCAGATGGCGTCCCAGGATGGGTTCTCTGGGCCTGTGCAAGCGAGCTAGCTGGAGAGTTTGCTGACATCTTCAACTGCTCCTTGCTTTAGTCTAAGATCCCCTCGTGTTTTAAGAAGGAAACAATAATCCCAGTGCCAAAGAAGAGCAAGGTGGCATGCCTGAATGACTATCGACCTGTGGCTCTGATATCAATTGCTATGAAGTGCTTCGAGAGATTGGTTATGGCACACATCAACCACAGCCTACCAGTCAACCTCAACGCTTTGCAATTTGCCTACCGGAGCAACAGGTCAACGGCAGATGCCATCTCTCTGGTCCTACATTCCTCCTTAAAACACCTGAAAAATTGTAGGCCGTATCTCAGGTAATGATGAGCTTGAGTACAGAGAGGAAATTAAGAACCTGGTGGCATGGTGCGAAGACAATAACCTATCCCTCAATGTCAGCAAGACAAAGGAATTGGTTGTTGACTTCAGAAGGAGTAGCAGACCGCACGACCCAATTTACATCAGTGGTGTACAAGTGGAACAGGTCAAAAGCTTTAAATTCCTCGGGGTCAATATCACAAATGATCTGACTTGGTCCAACCAAGCAGAGTTCACTGCCAGGAAGGCCCACCAGTGCCTTTACTTCCTGAGAAAACTAAAGAAATCTGGCCTGTCCCCTAAAACCCTCACTAATTTCTATAGATACACCGTAGAAAGCATTTTTCTAGGGTGCATCACAACCTGGTATGGAAGTTGTCCTGTCCAAGACCGAAAGAAGCTGCAGAAGATCATGAACACAGCCCAGCACATCACACAAACCAATCTTCCATCCTTGGACTCACTTTACACCACACGCTGTTGGAGCAGTGCTGCCAGGATAATCAAGGACACAACCCACCCAGCCAACACACTTTTCATCCCTCTTCCCTCTGGGAGAAGGCTCAGGAGCTTGAAGACTCGTACGGCCAGATTTGGGAACAGCTTCTTTCCAACTGTGATAAGACTGCTGGACAGATTCTGACCCGGATCTGGGCCGTGCCCTCCAAATATCCGGACTTGCCTCTCGGTTTTTTTTTGCATTACCTTACTTTCCATTTTTCTATTTTCTATTTATGATTTATAATTTAAATTTTTAATATTTAATATTTGTAATCCAGGGAGCGGGATGCGCAGAATCAAATATCGCTGTGATGATTGTATGTTCTAGTATCAATTGTTTGGCGACAATAAAGTATAAAGTATAAAGTATCCTCTCAAGAGAAAATGCCATCAGCAACTATATCAGTGGCACCACCACTATATAGCAAGTTCAGACAAAGTCTCAGTAGGCAATAGTAATAGAGGATAGGTGTTTGTTTCTATTGCTGCGGTAGAACAAAGGGATCTGGGGATACAGTTCAATAATTCATTGAAAGTAGTGTCACAGGTGGACAGGGCTATAAAGGGAGACTTTAGTACACTGACCTTCATAAACCAGACTACTGAATACAGGAGTTGGGATGTTATGTTGAAGTTGTATAATGTCGGTGACGCCAACTTTGGAGTATTGTGTGCAGTTCTAGACATTTACCTAGAGGAAAGATAGCAATAAGTTTGAAGGAGTGCAGAGAAAATTTACAGGGATGTTGCCAGAACATGTGGACCTGAGGTTTTGGGAAAGGTTGAATGGATTAGGACTTTGTTCCCTGGAGCATAGGAGAATGAGGGGAGTTTTTTTTTATATACAGTAATTCAAATTTTTATTATTATTTATTCTTATTTTACAAAGCAGCACAGCATATCATAGAGCAAGTACAGTGCAGCATATTTAGACAGCCATCCCATGACAGGAAAACAAATAAAACTTAAAGACAGAAAGAAGTTCTAAAAACGCACAAACGAGGAAATCTGCAGATGCTGGAAATTAAAGCAACACACACAAAAAATGCTGGTGGAACGCAGCAGGCCAGGCAGCATCTATTGGAAGAGGTACAGTCAACATTTTGGGCCAAGACCCTTCGTCAGGACTAATTGAAAGAAGAGATAGTAAGAGATTTGAAAGTGGGAGGGGGAGATCCAAAATGATAGGAGAAGAAAAGAGTGGGAGGGATGGAGCTACGAGCTGGGAAGTTGATTGCAAAAGGGATACAAGACTGGAGAAGGGAGAGGATCATGAGACGGGAGGCCTAGGGAGAAAGAAAGGGGGGAGGGGGAAAAACCCAGAGGGGACTTCACCGCACCTTGTTCCCATTCCAACCTCACTCTTTCCGAACACTCTGCTCTCCACTCCCTCCGCACTTACCCTAACCTTACTATAAGACCCGCCGATAAGGGGGGTGCTGTTGTAGTCTGGCGTACTGACCTCTACCTTGCCGAGAACTCACGGATACCTCCTCTTATTTACCCCTGATCATGACCCCACTAAGAAGCACCAGGCCATTGTCTCCAACACCATCACAAACTTTATCCGCTCAGGGGATCTCCCATCCACTGCTACCAACCTTATAGTTCCCACACCCCGCACTTCCCGTTTCTACCTCCTACCTAAGATCCACAAACCTGCCTGTCCTGGTCGACCCATTGTGTCAGCTTGCTCCTGCCCCACTGAACTTATTTCTGCATACCTCAATACTGTTTTATCCCCCCTTGTTCAATCCCTTCCCACTTATGTTCGTGACACTTCTCACGCTCTGAATTTTTTCGATGATTTTAAGTTTGCTGGCCCCCACCGCTTTATTTTCACCATGGATGTCCAGTCCCTATATACTTCCATCCCCCATCAGGAAGGTCTCAAAGCTCTCCACTTCCTTTTGGATTCCATGACCTAACCAGTTCCCCTCTACCACCACTCTGCTCCATCTAGCGGAATTAGTCCTTACTCTTAATAATTTCGCCTTTGGCTCCTCCCACTTCCTCCAAACTAAAGGTGTAGCCATGGGCACCCGTATGGGTCCTAGCTATGCCTGCCTTTTTGTTAGCTTTGTGGAACAATCTATGTTCCGTGCCTATTCTGGTATCTGTCCCCCACTTTTCCTTCGCTACATCAACAACTGCATTGACACTGCTTCCTGCATGCATGCTGAGCTCGTTGACTTCATTAATTTTGCCTCCAACTTTCAACCTGCCCTCAAGTTTACCTGGTCCATTTCTGACACCTCCCTCCCCTTTTATGATCTTTCTGTCTCTGTCTCTGGAGACAGCTTATCCACTGATGTCTACTATAAGCCTACTGACTCTCACAGCTATCTGGACTATTCCTCTTCTCACCCTCTCTTGCAAAAATGCCATCTCCTTCTCACAATTCCTCCGTCTCCGCTGCATCTGCTCTCAGGATGAGGCTTTTCATTCCAGGACGAAGGAGATGTCCTCTTTTTTTAAAGAAAGGGGCTTCCCTTCCTCCACCATCAACTCTGCTCTCAAACGCATTTCTCCCATTTCACGCACATCTGCTCTCACCCCATCCTCCCGCCACCCCACTAGGAATAGGGTTCCCCTTGTCCTCACCTACCACCCCACCAGCCTCCGGGTCCAACATATAATTCTCTGTAACTTCCACCACCTCCGACGGGATCCCACCACTAAGCAAATCTTTCCTTCCTCCACCTTTCTGCTTTCCACAGGGATCGCTCCCTACGCGACTCCCTTGTCCATTCGTCCCCCCCATCCCTCCCCACTGATCTCCCTCCTAGCACTCACCCTTGTAAACGGAACAAGTGCTACACATGCCCTTACACTTCCTCCCTCACCACCATTCAGGGCCCCAGACTGTCCTTCCAGGTGAGGCGACACTTCACCTGTGAGTCGGCTGGGGTGATATAGTGCGTCTGGTGCTCCCGATGCGGTCTTCTATATATTGGTGAGACCTGACGCTGGCTGGAAGACCATTTCGCTGAACACGTACGCTCTGTATGCCAGAGAAAGTAGGATCTCCCAGTGGCCACACATTTTAATTCCATGTCCCATTCCCATTCTGATATGTCTATCCATGGCCTCCTCTACTGTAAAGATGAAGCCACACTCAGGTTGGAGGAACAACACCTTATATTCCGTCTGGGTAGCCTCCAACCTGATGGCATGAACATTGACTCCTCTAACTTCTGTTAATGCCCCACCTCCCCTTCGTAACCCATCCCTTATTTATTATTATTTTCTTTACCCCTTTTTTCTCTCTTTTTTCTCCCTCTGTCCCTCTCACTATAACTCCTTGCCCGTCCTCTGGGTTTTCCCCCTCCCCCTTTCTTTCCCCCTAAGCCTCCCGTCCCATGATCCTCTCCCTTCTCCAGCCTTGTATCCCTTTTGCCAATCAACTTTCCAGCTCTCAGCTCCATCCCTCCCCCTCCTGTCTTCTCCTATCATTTCGGATCTCCCCATCCCCCTCCCACTTTCAAATCTCTTATTATCTCTTCTGTCAGTTAGTCCTGATGAAGGGTCTCGGCCCAAAACGTCGACTGTACCTCTTCCGATAGATGTTGCCTGGCCTGCTGCATTCCACCAGCATTTTTTGTGTGTGTTGAAAGAAGTTCTACTTTTAGCTTAAATTAACATACAACCAAAATTGATCCCATGCATCTTGCACTTTTCCCTCACTGTTAATTCTTCCCAACATGTGTTCATATGATGAAATCTTAATCATTTCCTCAGTCCATTCCTTCACAGTGGGACATCTGGGTTTTTTTCCAGTTTTGCAATATAATTCTTGCAGCTGTGATGAGACCCACCTTTAAAACAGTAAATTTGTCATTGTTTACATTAGGTATCATTGTCCTGTCACCCAGGAGACAAATCCGTGGGCACAAGGGCAGTATGGAACCCAACCAATTCCCCAACAAATCACGAACTTTACACCAAAATGGACGAAGCATGGAACAGTCCCAAATCATGTGAAAATATGTGCCCACCTTATTTTTACATTTCCAGCATAAATTATTATCAACAATCCCCATTTTGTAGAGTCTAGTTGGTGTCCAATAATATCTGTGTACTATCTTATACCGAATAAATTTCTCTCTCCCTAATATGTCTACCCACATTTGATAGAATATTTGAGCACTCATTATCTTCAATATCGCTTCCAAGATCCTTCTGCTATAATGCTTTGAGATTGTTACACAATTCACCCACAGAGTGCTTGAACATTTTATAAAACACTAACGCTTTATGAACTTCCTGTGGTAATAGAAACATAGAAACATAGAAAATAGGTGCAGGAGTAGGCCATTCGGCCCTTCGAGCCAGCACCACCATTTATTATGATCATGGCTGATCATCCAACTCAGAACCCCGCCCCAGCCTTCCCTCCATACCCCCTGAACCCTGTAGCCACAAGGGCCATATCTAACTCCCTCTTAAACATAGCCAATGAACTGGCCTCAACAGTTTCCTGTGGCAGAGAATTCCACAGATTCACCACTCTCTGTGTGAAGAAGTTTTTCCTAATCTCGGTCCTAAAAGGCTTCCCCTCTATCCTCAAACTGTGACCCCTCGTTCTGGACTTCCCCAACATCGGGAACAATCTTCCTGCATCTAGCCTGTCCAATCCCTTTAGGATCTTATACGTTTCAATCAGATCCCCCCTCAATCTTCTAAATTCCAACGAGTACAAGCCCAGTTCATCCAGTCTTTCTTCATATGAAAGTCCTGCCATCTCAGGAATCAATCTGGTGAACCTTCTTTGTACTCCCTCTATGGCAAAGATGTCTTTCCTCAGATTAGGGGACCAAAACTGCACACAATACTCCAGGTGTGGTCTCACCAAGGCCTTGTACAACTGCAGTAGTACCTCCCTGCTCCTGTACTCGAATCCTCTCGCTATAAATGCCAGCATACCATTCGCCTTTTTCACCGCCTGAAAAGTAATGTAAAGTATTCAGTTAAGGACTTACTTTGTGGGGAGGGAAGATTTGATAGAGGAGTATAATTATAAGGAGTATTGATAGGGTAAGTGCAAGCGAGCTTTTTCCACAGAGGCTGGGTAAAAATAGAACTAAAGGCCATAGATTAAGGGTGAAAGGTGAAATATTTAAGGGGAAGCTGAGGGGAAATTCTTCGCTCAGAAGGTGGTGGGAGTGTGAAATGAGCTGCTAACAGAAGTGGTGGGTGCAGGTTTGTTGCAATATTCAAGAGACATTTGGATAGGTACGCACATGGAATGGGTATGGAAGGCTATGGTCCAGGTGCTGGTTGATGGGGCGAGGCAGAATAATAATTTGCGTGGACTAGATGGGCTGAAGGGTCTGCTTCTCAACTGTGGTGCTCTATGACTCTGTAATGGGACTGGCAGAGAGAGAGACGAGGTCCTGTGAAGTGAATTTAACAAGTTGAGAGGAAAGTTAAAAGTTAAAGGGTTTATAAACACAGAACTACTCCCTGAGCCACAATTCAGTGAGGCAAGAAATGAAAAGATAGCACAGTTAAGTGTGGCTAGAGAGCTGGTGTAGATACATGGATCACTGGGCTTTCTTCCAGTGGAGATGGCACCTGTACAAGGATGGATTACACCTGAACTGGAAGGGCACCAATGTCCTCGCAGGAAGGTTTGCTAGTGCTGCTTGGAAGAGCTTAAACTAGCATAGCAGGAGGATAGGAATCAGTGATCAATAAAGGAAAGAACAATAGTCCATCATGGACAACAAAAAAACTGTTATGCTGCCTCATGTCCAGCAATATTTCTACGTTCATCGAGGAGAAACCAGTGAGAACAGAGACCCCACTTGTCCCATTTTTGGGGCTTGCTAACTTCTGCATGATGATCCCCGTGACAACACCCCCACTGGTCAATCAGGATAAGCTTTGGTCATAATGGCGGACTCATCGAAACCCAATGAACTAGAGAGTAACGACCAGACCTTGAAGGTAAATTTCAGAAAAAACACAGAAGAGTTTAAAATTCCATTATTGGTCCTGTTTGTTCAATTTGTAACTTTTATTGTGATAAGAATCCTGCCTTCAAGGTTCCAGACCTCAGTGGTCAAATATCACTTCGTTTTACAAGTTGTTTAACCAATTTGTGTTGTGAAATGGCACCGAAAATGTAACAGAATGTTAATGAAAGAGATTAGCCCAAGAACAAAGCAGTGTTGTAAATTTGCAGATTAGCTGGTCAAGTGACCAGCTCTATTTGAAAGGGTTTCAAAATTCCATGCTTATTTCTTTTGCCATATTACCACACACATAGAGGGAAAAAATGAGCCTTCAGGAACCTTCTGGAAATCAGACGGAAGGGAAAAGAAGAGCCTCTAGCCTTCAAATACAAACAGTAAGTACTATTTCTAAATTGACATTTGATTTAGTAGCTGATATTACCAAAACTTCACCTATATGATTACCATATTGCAAAACTGACTGACAGAGAAAGTTTCGAAGCATACTTGAAGAAAAATGTTGCATTGATTTGAAATACGCACGGAATTAAGAAGATTCATATCCATTATAGATTTTCAGTGGTGGTTTTGGCTAGTTTAAGAGACTATACTCAGTAAATCAAACTAGAAGTTATGAGCACCCGGAGTTTTGCAGAGGTTGAAATACTTACTTTGGAATTCCAAAATATTTGAGGACACAAATGGAGAAGAATTGATTTCTGACTTTCCTAAACACTTGGCATTCTTACTTAACTCTTGTGTTAGCTAGATATACTTAATGTATCATATAGTCTGATCCTTTTCTAACTGTTCATGTGTTGGATACTTCCAATTCTGCCTTTAAATGCAGGAAAATGATCTCTGTTGTAGTCTAAAGCACAATTATCTCAGGTACCATTGTTCTGCAATAGTTTTTAGTAATAAACTGGGACAATAAAACAATATTTTCCCAATGATGAATTATTTGACCTTCTTAGTTCCTCTGCTAATATAGCCCAAAGTTCATTCTATTGTTCTCTGATTCAGTCGCTTGCGAGCCACCCTACAGATTTATCACATACTTCAAGATAATCTATCTTGATTTCCAGTCTAAAAGCATCCATAGACCATGTATCAGATCAGAAAAATAGTATTTATACTTGATCTTTCATAATTTCAGGAAATTCCAATGGAATTTACAGCCAAAAATATTACTGCGTAAAATATAGCAGCTGCTATAATGTCAAAAATGCAACACATGGCAAGTTCCCAAAAAATAGCAATGTGATAATGATCATGAAATCTGATTTTTAGCTATTGGTTTAATGTTAATGCATCCCAGAGCATTGAGGAAAACAAAGCTATAGAGTCTTATTTGTCACCCAATTCGGCTTTAATGTCTCAAAGTAGCTATTTCTGAGATAACTACTAACTTGTGTGTATCAATGAGTGTTATTTTGAGCCATGGCAATCTCAATGCCAAGCTGACTGATTTTAATCAAGTAACAGTATTCGCACTGCAAATGGCCTCAATATTCCTCAGTGTTTTTTATCCTGTAATCCCAGCATTTTTCTTCCTTGCTGCTTGTGCTCACTCGTCACCTAGTTACATGTTCTATAATTCAACTGTACTTAACAAGCCTCTCCAAGCCACCACTATCTCACAGCCAATCAGTGTCATCCACCCTAGTGAAAACACTCCCTTTGTTCCCTCCACCTTTTCCCTTTCTCTCCAGCATAAAACATCCTAGATTTCTAACTTTATATTGTTCATCGACCTGATTTCTGTCTACAGTCTACACAGTTAGACATAGGCCATAGAACACAGGAGTAGAATGAGGCCATTCGATCCATCAAGTTTTCTCTTCTAATCCATTTTGGGTATTTAATCTTCTGCCTTCTTCCCATAACCTGCCAGATTTGTCCTGTTTTCCTAGGATTTTTTTGTTTTTATTACTCTTGAGCTAACTTTCAACAAACATCATTGGATTTTCACTATTAATTGACTCCACTATAAGATGTGTAAATGCCAAATGGAGACAAGATCACACTCAAGCCTTACAAGTCTTATCCCATGGCTGCGCAGTCCTCCAGTACTCACAAATGAGTACTGATGGCTGGTCTCCGTGGAACCACTTCCCACCAGGTAAAGGAGAGAGAACGTAAAGGCAAAGGAAATAAGATGTGTTTTGTTCTCAGATAGTTAACCATTGGCAGTTTATGTTCCTCCCTCCAGGTCACACAGGTCTCATTATGACAGTAACCTATACAAGTCGTGTGGCCAATGCCCGCTTGTGCGGGTTTTCCAAGCTGTTGTTGCAGTGGAAGGGCAGCATATACAAACTACTGTACAAGGAGTTTCTCATCTTTATGCTGCTCTACCTCATTCTCAGCTGCATCTACAGGTAAGTGAAGTCCAGATGTGAAGTTTCACCATGTGCAGTCTCTTGGGCCTCCAGTGAAGCAGAAACAAGGGCTAAGCAAATAAGAGATCCCTTTGATTTCGTCGTTGAATTTTACTTCTCCTGTTCTTGCTCTTGCCCTTTACCTGCTACTTATACTTTCTATTGTCTGTTCCCTGACCAACACCCGTGTTCCCGACTCTTCACCTGTACTTTCAGATCCAGTTGACTGCAGGGCAAGACTACTTCCAAGTGGCATTCCTCCACATCTCTGCCCACATTTATCTCAGAACAGTAACTGCATTAGTCAAAGAATAATTCATTTTGGGTCCAGGATTCCTTTATAAAACATTATGAGAACAAAAATGAATCAATTTTCTCATCAATTATATCATTGGTTAAATTTTGAATGAAGCCCACGTATGTGTCCTCCGTTCATAAAAAAAATCTATTATTACCAGATTTCAAAACAAACTACTATTAATTGTCAATTTATAAAGAGTTTCCTTTATATATAGAAGTGCTTTATAATTCCATTCCTGAAAATACTCTCATTTCCCGTAGCTGTCTCCTGAATACAATTTCTATCACTCTGCTTGGGGTAAGAATACACTTTAATAATGCTTTTAAGCACCAAAGTAGATAGCTACATTGAAATTCAATTGCCTTGGTTTTATCCATTCATTTAATTTATTAATATCACTCAGTAACTTTATGCTTCCATCTATGCCACTTACATTATAGTCCACTTATGTATCTGGCAATCTTGGAAATGTGGTTTTCTATTGAAAAGTTGTTTATATGTATGGTGTAGAATCATGGAATCAACACACATTTTTGGGAATACCCAATTATTATTTATTACCAATATATTTGTCCATTATTTCTAATCTATTCTCCTGCTCTTCAATAATTTCCTAACGACATAAAATAGTTTCTGTTTAATTCATGAAATTTAATGGCCTCTTGTGAGGAACTTAGTAAAGCTCCTTTCGATAGTCCATATAAATAATATCAATTAATACTTTTCTGATCACAACAAAAGTTTAGGGGTAACATGAGGGGGAACTTCTTTACTCAGAGAGTGGTAGCTGTGTGGAACGAGCTTCCAGCAGAAGTGGTTGAGGCAGGTTTGATGTTGTCATTTAAAGTTAAATTGGACAGCTATAAGGACAGGAAAGGAATGGAGAGTTATGGGCTGAGTGCAGGTCGGTGGGACTAGGTGAGAGTAAGAGTTCGGCACGGACTAGAAGGGCCGAGTTGGCCTGTTTCCGTGTTGTAATTGTTATATGGTTATATGGTTAACTTAAGTCAGGTATCAAGTATGACCTCCTGTTAACAGACCCATGCTGGTTCTCTCTGATCAGATGATAACTTTCAAGATGTTCTATCCTTCTGTACTTAATTGGAGATTACAGTCACTTCCAACTCATGTTACACTAATTGGTGCACAATATTTTGCATTCGTCTCTCAGTACTAAAGTGGCAGTTTTCCCATCCACAAGACCATTTTTCCAATTAAAAGATTTGGATGATTAGAACCTGTATTTTTCCTTTTAATTGTAGCATTACTACATTCCTGTGGGAGGGCTATTTGATCCACCTATCAATGCTAGCACTTTGTAAATCAAACCAATAAGATCCATAACCATGTTAATTCTCCAAAACAATCTATTTAACATTTAAATATTCATTCAATTACATTTTGAATTTAATCTTCAGTTGAATCTGCAGCCATCACACTTTCAGCCAGATCAACTTCTCTCTCAGGATGAGGCTTTTCATTCTAGGACGAGGGAGATGTCTTCCTTTTTTAAAGCAAGGGGCTTCCCTTCCTCCACTATCAACTCTGCTCTTAAACGCATCTCCCCCATTTCACATACATCTGCTCTCACTCCATCCTCCCATCACCCCACTAGGAATAGGGTTCCCCTGGTCCTCACCTACCACCCCACCAGCCTCCGGGTCCAACATATTATTCTCCGTAACTTCCACCACCTCCAACGGGATCCCACCACTAAGCACATCTTTCCCTCCCCCCCTCTCTCTGCATTCCGCAGGGATCACTCCCTACGCAACTCCCTTGTCCATCCGTCCCCCCCATCCCTCCCCACTGATCTCCCTCCTGGCACTTATCCTTGTAAGCGGAACAAGTGTTACACATGCCCTTACAATTCCTCCCTTACCACCATTCAGGGCCCCAGACAGTCCTTCCAGGTGAGGCAACACTTCACCTGTGAGTCAGCTGGGGTGATATATTGCGTCCGGTGCTCTCGATGTGGCCTTCTATATATTGGCGAGACCCGACGCAGACTGGGAGACCGCTTTGCTGAACACCTACGCTCTGTCCGCCAGAGAAAGCAGGATCTCCCAGTGGCCACACGTTTTAATTCTACATCCCATTCCCATTCTGACATGTCTATCCACGGCCTCCTCTACTGTAAAGATGAAGCCACACTCAGGTTGGAGGAACAACACCTTATATTCCGTCTGGGTAGCCTCCAACCTGATGGCATGAACATCGACTTCTCTAACTTCCGCTAATGCCCCACCTCCCCCTCGTACCCCATCCGTTAGTTATTTTTATGCACACATTCTTTCTCTCACTCTCCTTTTTCTCCCTCTGTCCCTCTGACTATACCCCTTGCCCATCCTCTGGGTTTCCCCCCTCACTTGCGTTCACCAGGAACTAGGGAGAGTTAATTTGGAACAGCTGTTTTTGGGCAATTCCGCATCCAACACGTGGAGGGTGTTTAAAAACCAACTGCACAGTATACAGGACAGGTGTGTTCCAGTCACAAGGAAAGACAAGGATGGCAGGTCAGAGAACCTTGGATATTGAGAGAGGTGATGAAATTAGTCAAGAAGAAAAGTGACATATATATAAAGCTATAATCAAACAAAGCCCTTGAAGATTATAAAGAAGTCAGAAAAGAACTCAAGAAGGGAAGTTGGGCAAGTTAGGTCTTTGTTCATTGGAATGTAGTGTAATGAGGGGGTAACCTTATAGAAATGTTTAAAATTATGAGAGGCATAGATAAAGTAGACAGTCACAGTCTTTTTTCCAGGGTAGGAGTGTTTAAAACTAGGAGGTAAGGGTTTAGGTTGAGAAGGGAAATATTGAAAAGGGAGCTGAGGGGGCATATTTTTTCACACAGAGTGGTGAGAGAATGGAATGAGCTACCAAAGTAAGTGGTTGAGGTGGTTACTATAGTGTCATTTAATAATCATGTGGATAGGTACCTGGAGGTGCTGGGCTTAGAGGGATATGGGCTGAATGCAGGAAATTGGGACCAGCTGGGTGGGTTCTGTGTGGCGCGGGCTTTTTGGGCCAAGGGGCCTTTATCCGTGCTCTGTTGTTCTATGATACTGTTACTGCTCTACGCACCTCCCAGTGAACGCCTGAATGCAGATATCCTAATTCTGAACATCACAGAAACTTTCATTGAAATGTTTATTTGTAATATTGCCCAACTATTAGTGGTCCTTCGCATTGCTCTGTGGATTACTGACATTTCTGTCTTCAACTTCGTGGCAGATATCTGTATTTAATAGAAGAAAATGGTGAAAGGCATGCTTGTGTGACCTCGCTGATCGGGTTTGATTAAAGGTGATTCTCTGAGCTGAGAATTATCAGCGGACCTCCATTGATGATCTAGGTGGAAGATATGGTTCTGTACTTGCAGGCCAGGCAGCATCTCTAGGAAGAGGTACAGTCGACGTTTCAGGCCGAGACCCTTCGTAAGGACTAACTGAAGGAAGAGTTAGTAAGAGATTTGAAAGTGGGAGGGGGAGGGGGAGATCCAAAATGATAGGAGAAGACAGGAGGGGGAGGGATGGAGCCAAGAGCTGGACAGGTGATTGGCAAAGGGGATATGAGAGGATCACGGGACAGGAGGTTCGGGGAGAAAGACAAGTGAGGGGGGAAACCCAGAGGATAGGCAAGGGGTATAGTCAGAGGGACAGAGGGAGAAAAAGGAGAGTGAGAGAAAGAATGTGTGTATAAAAATAACTAACGGATGGGGTACGAGGGGGAGGTGGGGCCTAGCGGAAGTTAGAGGTCAATGTTCATGCCATCAGGTTGGAGGCTACCCAGAAGGAATATAAGGTGTTGTTCCTCCAACCTGAGTGTGGTTTCATCTTTACAGTAGAGGAGGCCGTGGATAGACATGTCAGAATAGGAATGGGATGTGGAATTAAAACGTGTGGCCACTGGGAGATCCTGCTTTCTCTGGCGGACAGAGCGTAGGTGTTCAGCAAAGCGGTCTCCCAGTCTGCGTCGGGTCTCGCCAATATATAGAAGGCCACATCAAGAGCACCAGACGTAATATATCACCCCAGCCGACTCACAGGTGAAGTGTCGCCTCACCTGGAAGGACTGTCTGGGGCCCTGAATGGTGGTAAGGGAGGAAGTGTAAGGGCATGTGTAGCACTTGCTCCGCTTACAAGGATGAGTGCCAAGAGAGAGATCAGTGGGGAGGGATGCGGGGGACAAATGGACAAGGGAATCGCGTGGGGAGCCATCCCTGCGGAAAGCGGGGGGGGGAGGGATTCCAGACCTAATCAGTTCCCCTCTACCACCACTCTGCTCCGACTAGCGGAATTAGTCCTTACTCTTAATAATACCCTTGCCCATCCTCTGGGTTCCCCCCCCCTTTGTCTTTCTCCCTGGGCCTCCTGTCCCATGATCCTCTCATATCCCCTTTGCCAATCACCTGTCCAGCTCTTGGCTCCATCCCTCCCCCTCCTGTCTTCTCCTATCATTTTGGATCTCCCCCCCCCCCACTTCCAAATCTCTTACTAACTCTTCCTTCAGTTAGTCCTGACGAAGGGTCTCGGCCTGAAACGTCGACTGTACCTCTTCCTAGAGATGCTGCCTGGCCTGCAGCATTCACCAGCAACTTTGATGTGTGTTGCTTGAATTTCCAGCATCTGCAGAATTCCCGTTGTCTCCCTAGTTCCTGCCTAATGCTCTCATAATTTGCCCTTGCTTAAATTTAATGCTCTCCTGCAAGATCCATCATTATCATCATCCATAGCTATGTCAAAACTCAAGTCACTGTCGCCTAACTGCTGACCACTGAAAGGGTCAGTCATCTGGCCAGGCTCATTACCCAACATCAGGTCCAATACAGACCCTCCTCTTGTTGGACTAACTACATATTGATTTAAGAAACCCGCCTGGATGCACTAACAAATTCTGCCCCATCTAAATCTCTTGGATTAAGAAGATCCCAGTTTATATTAGTGAAGTTGAAGTCCCCCATGACAGCAACCCTATTGTTTTCACTTTTCGTTAATTTACCTGTTTATCTGCCCCTCAATGTGCCAATGACTATTGGGTGGTCCATAGTATAATCCACTCAGAGTGATCGCACTTTTCCTATTTTTGAGTTCTACCCATATAGACTCAGTGGAAAAACCCTCCATTATGTCCTCTCTGAGGACAGCTGTGACATTGTCCCTGATTAGTTGTGCAACCCCTGTAACCTCACTCTCCACATTTTCTAAAACATCAAAACCCTGGGACGTTAAGCACCCATTCCTGTCCCTCTTTCAACCAAGTCTCTGTAATAGCAACAACATCATGGTTCCAATTACAGATCCATGATCTAAGTTAATCACCTTTAACCAGCATTTATTCTCCTAGCATTAAAAAACACACATTTCAAGCTGTCCATCGCATGGTATCTATTACTGTCAGAGCCTGTTTTAACTAGCCCTGACATTTACCTTCCTCTCCATCCCTCCACTTTCTGATCTGGTGCTGTGGTTCCCATCCCCCTGCCAAAGTGACGTGGTGAGTGATGTTGTCCACACTGGTTCAGGAGCCTGATGGATGAATGGTAATAACTGTCCCTGAACCTGGTGGTTTGGGACCTAAGACTCCTGTACCTCCTTCACCATGGCAACCACAAGAAGAGAGCACAGCCTTGTTGATGGATACTGCTTTCTTCTGGCAGCTTTTCTTGCAGATGTACTAAATGATGGGAAGGACTTTTCCTGCGATGGACTGGGCTGCTTCCACTACTTTTGCAGGATTTTCCCGTTCTTGGCCATTGGTGTTTCCTTACCAGGCCATGATGCAGTCAGTCAGGATACTCTCACCTGTGCATCTACAGAAGTTTGTCAAGGTTTTAAATGACATGCCAGATCTGCACAAACTCCTAAGAAAGTAGAGGTGCTGCCATGCCTTCCTTGTAATGGCACGTGCGTACTTGTGCCAAGACAAATAGTCTGAAATGATAATACAAAAGAATTTAAAATTACTGACCCTCTAATGAGGAATGGCTCATGGACTCCACTTTTCCCTCTACACAGATGTCTGAACTGCTGTACTTCCACCATTCTCTTTTATTTTAGATTTCTAACAATTAGTGTTTTGATATTAACCTCTCCCCTCTAAACTCATTCTTCTCTGTTTTTATACCCCTTTGAAAAGGCCTCAACTTTCAAACCATCACCACTCTCTCTTAACAAGAATCAACACTGTCATACACTCTCTCTTGATCTCCACATTTCTCTGCAATTCCTGAGTGTTTGTAATTCTGATGAAACATCAGAATTTAGGTGCTGACTGTTTCTCTCACCACAGTTGCTATCGGGCCCACTGAGTATTTCCAGTACTTTCTTTTTATCTTTGTAAAGTCTTTATACTTTATCCCTCCAATATCTGTAGGTTTATGCTGAAAGAGAGCCAAAAGCGTTTTTTTGAGAAAATGGCCATCAACTGCAACAATTATGCTGATCTAATCCCAATGTCATTTGTGCTCGGTAAGAATTCTTCTGGATTTCAGATTCTCCTGATCTTCACTGGTTTTGTATAAAGTTGATATTTAGTGGCAAGACCTTGCTATGAAATCATTTTTATGTTGTGTTTTTCAGTACAACCGATTTGGAGATTAGGGCAGGGTAAATTTTCAACATATTTGCACTTGTTTCATTACTTGAAAATTAATGCAACAAAACCAATTTAGTAATGCAAAGTCACAACTAAGTTTTGCATTGACAGTCAATGGTAAATTCATTATTCTTTTTTTCCTGAATTAGAATGGATAATTATTTTTGACATTGTTTAACTCTAGACTACAACTGTTTGAAAGATAGCCCCAAAGCTTACTGCAGCATAGTTTCTTGCAGAATCAGAAGGAGAAGCATAACACACCTGCTGGCTGCTAAACGCCCACTCTTATTTCAGTTATGTCTTCAAATATCATTGAGGACTTCATGACATTACCTGGTACTTGGTTTGAATATTTTTCCAAGCCCATGTCAGGCAGGTGTCGTAGTCAACCAAAATATTTCAGCTAGCCAACCCTGCTTGGTTAAAATTTTAAGACATGTCACTGAAATACAGCGGCCAGTCGGCCGAGGTCGCAATATCGTCTCCCGTTTCCAGCACCTGTTGCTGCACGCCCATGTTAAACAATTAAACCTACTTCAATATCATTACCAAAATCCTTTAGAATAAATTAATATATTGATAGTTGTTAAACAATAAACCCTACTTCAATCTGATTACTGAAATCCCTTAGAATAAATGAATATATTGATAGTTGCTGCATGTAGTTTGAACAAAATTCATTTGGACATTCAGGGTGGATCCATATTAAGCAAAAGAGTGCTTGTTTTGCAATCCAAATACAAGACCAATTAAAACCAACCTGGTAATACAGATTCACTATTCAGATCTGTATGGATGACAGAGCTGGTAAGTACTAAGTTTTTGGAAAGTATTAGGGTCAGCAGTTATTTCTTCCAGCAAAGAATTTATTTCAGAATGGTGCCTGAGAAGCACCCTTGAAATATAGCTTCGTAATTTGATAATGTCATTAAAGTGTGCCACGTTAAGTATCAGTAAATGAAGAGAAAACTTACTTCAGGACTAGCAGCCCCTGAGTTTCAAAAAGAACACTTGATCATCAACAGTTGGTCACCTTGGTCAATGTAACCTGTTAAAGTCCAATTTGAGTTTGGCCTCCATTAATGGATATCTGTTTTCTCTATTCTTTCACGGAAATAAATCATGAATGTTAGTTGGAAATTTGAGGAGTCCAAGACATTAGCTGCATCCAAACTTAAGCTGGATTCCAGTTAATTGAGCTATTGGTTTATTGGGGCAGATGCTTATTTCGGACAGCTCTTAAAGAACAAAAGCTAGTCGAGAAAATAGCCGGATTCCCTCCATTTATTTGGTTCACCGTGTGGCTTAACTGGAGTAGGAGACTGGAGCTGCACAGTTTCTAATTAGCATCAGGTGTGTGCACGTGTACGACTGTGCTAGAGTCATCATCATCATCATCATCATGGCTTGACTTCGCGAACGAAGATTTAGGACGACAGTGCTAGAGTGAATATTTTTTAAATAGCATCAGCTGTGTGTTTTTGAGTTCAAAAAATGGTGATTTTTGTCACTGATAGTTGGCAAGAAATAAGCAGTAAGACAATTCAGAACTGTTTTGCTCACTGCGGATTCAAGCCAGAAATGGCCAAGAGTGAGAAAGAAATTATTTCACTACTTCATCAAGCTAGGACTATGAAGAATTTGAAAGTATTGACAATCATCTTGAATGTTACAATGAAAATTAAGATTTGGAGGATGCAATCATTGAAAGCATTTTATGAAAGCAGTCCATTATCTGCACTAGATGTCTATGCTGACTTCGTTCATTTACAGTCAATTAAAAGAACACGGCAGAGTACACTGGGTGAATTCCTCTGTCAATAACTTTTGGGAACTAATACAGTTTTATAGTACTGTAGTACTATTGGTAGTGTTCTAATTTGTTCTGTATTTAATTTAAATACATAATTTATTACTTAGTTAAAGGTAGTTTGACTTTTTTGCACCTGTTTAACTATTTCCATGAAACTTTGGTTAATTGGGGCAGTCACTTAATTGGGCCATAATGTATTGGTCCTAACAGGAATCCACTGTCTGTGTAAATAATTACATACAGCAAAAAATGAGTTCACTATAAAATGTTTCTTAAATCAAAATTATTAAGCCAGTCATTTGAAATCATCTATTGTTAAGTAGTAACAATGAAACAGTTTAGGAAAGCATTTATTTATTTGAGAGTATGGGGCGCAGCATCAATCTGGGTGCGAAAGGTCGAAAAGGAATAATTTACAACATTATTTTTAGCCATAAAAAACATAAAACTGCAGCACACTACAGACCATTCAACCCACAATGTTGTGCTGACCTTTTAACCTACTCTAAGATCAATCTAACCCTTCCCTCCTACACAGCCAATTATTTTTCTATCAACTATGTGTCTATCTAAAAGTTTTTTAAATACAGTACCCCCAATGCATCTCATCTGCCTCTACCACCACTGTCCCACAGGGTGTTCCATGCAGTCATCACACTTTGTGTAAAGAAATTACCTCTGACAACCACCCTATACTTTCCTCCAACCACCTTAAAATTAAACCCTTTGTATTAACCATTTCCACCCTGGGAAAAAAATCTCTGGCTTTTCGCTCAATCTATGCCTCTTATCATCTTGTACACCTCTATCAAGTCACCTCTCATCCTCCTTCACTCTGAGGAGAAAAACCCTAACTTGTTCAATCTATCCTCATAAGAAATGCTCTCTAATCCTGGAGCATCTTAGAAATCTCCTCTGCACCCTCTCTAAAACTTCTACATCATTGCTACAATGAAGTGACTAGAACTGAGCACAATATTCCAAGTGTGGTCTAACCAGGATTTTCTAAAGCTGCAATATTACCACATGGCTCTTGAACTCACTCCCCCAATGAATGAAGGCCAACACACCATACGCCTTCTTCATCTTATCAACATGCCGGCAACTTTGAGGGATCTGTGGACCCCAAGAACCCTCTGTTTCTTTATACTGCCAAGAATCCTGCCATTAACCTTGTATTCTGTCTTCAAATTTGACCTTCTAAAGTGAATCATTTCACACTTCTCCAGGTTGAACTCCATCTGCTACTTCATAGCCAGCTCTGCCTATCAATGTCCTATTGTAACCTATGACAAACGTCCACATTATCCACAACTCCACCAACTTTCCTGTCATCTGCAAACTTACTAACCCACCCTTCCACTTCCCCATCCAAGTTATTCATAAAAATCACAAAGAGCAGGGGTTCCATAACAGATCTCTGTGGAACACCACTGGTCACTGACCTCCAGGTAGAATATTGTTCCATCTACAACCACCATTTTCCTTCTATGGGCAGCTATTTCTGAATCCACACAGCCAGGTTTTCCTGGATCCCATGCCTATTGACTTCCTGAATGAGCCTACCATTGGGAATCTATGAAATGCCATACTAAAATTCATATACACCACATCCACTGTTCTATCTTCATCAGTGTGCTTTGTCACAGCCTCAAATAATTCAATCAGGCTCATGAAGCATGGCCTACCTCACAAAGACTTGCTGGTTATCCCTATTCAGACTATGCTTCTCCAAATACCCATAAACCCTGTCCCTAAGAATCTTCTCCAATAATTTTCCCACCACTGAAGTAAGACTCACTGCTCTGTAATTCCCAGGGTTATCCCTACTCTCTTTCTTGAAGAAAGGAATAACATTTGCCACCTTCCAATCATCTGGTATTACTCCTGTGGCCGGTGAGGATGCAAAGATCATCACCCAGGGTGCAGCAACCTCTTCTCCTGATTCCCATAGTAAACTGGGATATATCCTTCCAGCCCTGGGGATTTATCTATCCTAATGTTTTTCAAAAGTTCCTGCTTATCCTTTCTTAACATCAACAAGCTCTAGCACATCAGCCTATTTTACACTATCTTCACAAACATCAAGGTCACTCTGACTGATGGATACCAAAGCAAAGTATTCTGTAAAAACCTCCCCTACATCCTCCAATTCGAGGCACATGCCTCTACTGTCCCTCATCAGTCCTACCCTTACTCTATTCATCCTCCTTTTTTTCACATACAAGTAGAACACCATGGTGGTTTTCCTTAATCCTAATTGCCAAGCCTAGTCATGCACCCTTCTCACTCTCCTATGTCCATTCTTCGGCTCCTTCCTGGCAACGTTGTAACTCTCTAGACCCCTGTCTTACTCTTGCATCCTAATCCTTAAGCAACCTTTCTTCCTCCTCTTGAGAAGGTGTTCCACATCTCTTTTCAACTATGGTTCCCTCATCCTACCATCCTATCCCTGCCTCAATGGGATAAACCTATCCAGAACCCCATGCAGATGTTCCCCGAGTACATCCATTCCCAATTTATGCTTCCAAGTTCCTGCCTAATAGCATCATAATTTCTCCTTCCCTAATTAAATACTTTCCTGTACCATCTGCTCCGATCCCTGTCTAAGGCTATGATAAAGGTCAGCAAGTTGTGGTCAATTTTGCTGAAATGCTCACCCACGAAACGATCTGACACCTGTCCTGGTTCATTGCCTAGTACCAATTTTGCCTTTCCTCTAGTCAGCCTGCCTACAAATTGTATCAGGAATCCTTCCTAGACACAAATAACACATTCCACCCATCTAAACATTTTGCACTAAAGAAGTGCCAATCAATATTAGAGAAGTTGAAGTCACCCATGGAATAAACCTGTGATTTTTACAACTTTCTAAAATCTGCCTCCTGATCTTTTCTTCAGTGTCTCTGTTGCTTTTTTTGGTGGGGGGTGGAAGGTGTCTATAGAATATCCCCAGCAGAGTGATTGCTCTCTTCCTATTCCTGACTTCCACCCACACTGACTCAGGAGACAATCTCTCCACAACATCACCCCTTTCTGCAGCTATGATACTAACCCTGATTTGCAATGACCCTTGTCCATCTCTTTTACCTCCCTCCCTATCCATTTTGAAACATCCAAACCCCAGAACCTATAGTCACCATTCCCACCCTTGTGGCAGGCAAGTAATGGCCACAACGTCATAGTTTTGTGTACTGATCCATGCTATAGGTTCATCATCCTTGTTCCTCAGAATTCTTGCATTAAAATATACACAAGTCAACCCATCCTACTGACTGTAATTTTGCTCTATCAACTGCCTATCTTTCCTTACAGTCTCACTACATGTTGCATCTACTTGTATACCAGCTGCCCCATCCTCTTTCCTATCACTCAGGTTTCTATTCCCCTGCCAAACTAGTTTAATCCATTCCCACCAGCTCTCGCTAGGGATATTGGTTCCCCTTGAATTCAGGTGCAACCTGCCCTTTTTTGTACAGGCCATGCCTTCCCCAGAAGAGATTCTCATGATCCGCAGATCTGAAACCCTGACCCCACACCAAACCTTCAGCCACACATTCATCTGCCAAGTTATCCTATTCTTACCCTCACTAGTGCATAGTACAGGTAACAATCCAGAGCCTTTGGAGTCCTGCTTTCCAGCTTCCTCCTTAGCTCCCTATATTCTTTCTTCAGGACCTCATCCCTTTTCCTACCTACGTTGTTGGTACCAATATGTAACATGACATCTGGCTGCTCACCCTCCCCCTTTAGAATGCTGTGGGCCCGATCTGAAACGTCCTCGCCCTGATACCTTGGAGGCAAAATACCATCGGGGTATCTCTTTCATGTCTGCAAAGTCACCATAATACTTTAAGGGATAGGAACAGAAGTAAACACTTCAGCCCATTGTCTGCTCTGCCATTTCAACATGTCTGATCCATTTTCCTTCTCAACCCCCATCCTCCTGCCTTCTCCCTGTAACCGTTCATGCTTTGACTAATCAAGAACCTATCAACCTCCACCTTAAATACACTCAATGACCTAGTCTCGACAGCCGCCTGTGCCAACGAGTTCTACAGATTTACCACCACTGGCTAGAGAAAGTCCTCCCCATCTCCACTCTAACTGGAGATCCCTCTATTCTGATGTCATGCCCTCTGCTCCTAGACTCCCCCACTATAGGAAACATCCTCTCCACATCTACACTATCTAGGCCTTTCAACATTCAATAGGTTTCAATGAGAGCCCCCGATATTCTTCTAAATACAAGCAAGCACAGGCTCAGAGCCATCAAACGTTCCTCATTTAAGAACCCTTCCATTCCCAGAATCATTCTCATAAACTTCCTCTGAACTCTCTCCAATGTCAGCCCATCCTTTCTTAGATAAGGGGCTCAAAACAGCTCACAGTACTCCAAGTGCGGTCTGACCAATGCCTCATCAGTCTCAGCATTACACCCTTGCTTTTATATTCTGGTCCTCCTGAAATGCTAACACTGCATTTGATTTCCTCACATCATCTCTTGTCTCCTCCCATAATACACTGAACGGCAAAGATTTTGCTTCTTGAATACCTTAGGGTGTATCTTCTGGATTTTGGGCTGCTGATCATGAAAATCACCATGAAATTTCCATATGACACATCATTTTTAAATCACCTATATTTGTTATTTCAATTCAGTTACAAAATACACATGGACTAAGATGTTAACTGTCCTGTGCTATCACCAGTGGGATCATCAGTTGATCTGCCACCTGTCTTCAGGAGTTTCGGCCCGCTCATGATCAAGACTCCCTCAAGGTGGTGGGCCAGCAGTGCTAAAGCACCACCTCCCACTGGTGAGCTTAAAAACTTGGCATCTGCCTCTATCAGAGTTGTTGGTCACTTCCATCCAACAGATAGTCTACTCTTCAGGTGTCTATGCAACTACAAGTCAATTGAAATGTTGCCCTCAATGTAAGCTGAGAAGTTTTCTGTCTTGTCCAGGCATACCTGGGCAGAGTGGATGCTGCATGGCAGGACAGGTTTCAGAAAGGCTATAAAAACATCACACACACACTGTTCAATGCATTGATTTCACATGTACGGTATATCGGTTTGCGATCAGATTGATGCGCAAGCTCTACGTGTGTAGCATATTGTGTGTACTCATTATAAAAAGTAATTGTATTTTCAGGAGTATTTGTGATAGCAAAATGTCTCGCCAATGTTGCAACAGTTGTGATACTTTGTGGCGAGTATAAACTTAAATCTCATCGATGGAGCATGACGCCTCTTATTAAGAAAGCCTATGAGCTCCTCTCTGGGGGTAAAATTGGCAACCAAGACAAAGCCTGGGCTCCTCACATTTGCTGTGCAACATGTAATGTCGATCTCAGAGCTTGACTCGGAGGTACTTGGAAGTCAATGCCATTGGCTGTCTGCATAACATGGCGAGAGCAGAAGGATCTTGTGACAGCTACTTCTGTCTCACCAATGTGCCTGGTTTCTCTGCTAAAATCAAGAAATCCATTGAATAATCCACTCTCCCTTCAGCCATGAGACATGTGCCACATGACAATAGTCTTCCAGTACGAAAGCTACCAGAGACATGCAGTCTAGAGGAGGCAGACAAAGATGCCATGCTTCACGAGCCAGGAATGAAAAACAACGCTGATACTGATACAGATTTTGAACCGTTTACGTCTAGTGAGTCTCATCTGATAACCCAATCTGTGATAAATCGCCTGGTTGAAGGCAAAAGCAGAATTACTGGGTTCAAGACTGCAAGGATGCAATCTGCTGTCACCAGGCACAAAAATTTTCGACATGGACTTTGATATTTGAGACAGATGTTTCCCAGAGTAACTGACACCAAGAATAAGAAAGTTATTTTTGTTGTTCCACAAATCAAACAGGTCATTAATGACAGGCAATTCAATTAACTTCTAGTGGGACTGGAGAAAATCACATGGAAAGCATTCAAGGATGTTGTTGAAAATTTTCTTAGCAACTACAGAGCACCAAACAACAAGCAGCTGGTTGACAACATGCTTCAAGCGTACAAAACCATGAAGTGTAACTTGTCACTAAAGATTCATTTTCTGCATTTCCATTTAGACTTCTTCCCTGCAAATCTTGGCAATGTCAGTGATGATCATGGTAAAAGATTTCACCAGGGCATTGTGGTCATGAAGAAATGGCACCAGGGCAACTGGAATCCATCAGTGCTGGCTGATTATTGTTGGACACTTAAGCAAAAAGCCTCAGACATTGAGTACAAATGAACATCATCAACAAGACATTTTTAGCTTAGTTGTACTATTGGAAATGTCAGCCCCGTTATGCAATTAAACACACTATATTCAATAAAAGTTAATTTCTTGTTTCTCCAAATTCCTACTGATACAAGTAGTCTGCAATTATATTTGTGTTCAGCTTCAAGTAGTCTATCATAACTAGAAAACTTTTCTGAAAAGCAATGCTTTTGAAAAAGTTTGCTGTCCAATGCGATTGAAACCCCTCTCACTAGTACACTCCTCTTCCACCCCCCACCCACCTTTCCTTCTAAGCCATGAAGCCAGGTTGCCAGAGATCTGGTTGCTGCACTTTTTTCCTGGTAGGACACCCCCCAATAATATTCAAAATGGTATACATGCTGTTGAGGGAAAAGGCCACTGGGTACTTTGCATTATCTGTTTGTTTCCTTTCCCTCTCCTGTCACTGCACTACTAGGCAATAATAGACAAAGAGAGAAGGAAACTCAGCAGAAATCTACCTCAGCCTCCACCTCTCCTCTCAGAAGCCTCAAACCACTCTAACCCTGTCCATTCCAACAACTGCTGTTTTGCTTAAACCTAACCTCTTTTTATTGGCCCTTACTAGGTGCCAAAGCTCTCAACAATCTCAAGAGCAGCAAGCACCCCAATGACCCCACACACTATAGATGCTATTCAGTTCACTTTTCCCTCGTTTCAATAGTATCACAATGTCCTTGCTCTCTTCCTCCCTTTAAAAGAGCCAGCCACTATGTAATTAATTCTTGTCCTTCTTCACTGCAAAGAAGCCTTTCCAAAGGTTCATTTTATTGTCAAAGTAATGCATGTACAACTCTGATATTCCTATTCTCCAGATAGCCATGAAATATAGAAAAACCACAGGAGTTGTTGAAAGAAATGACATCAACACCCCACCCCACCCACATGAAAAGAAAAAAGAAACAAAACTCACAAACCCCAAACATCCCCCTCCCCAACCCCTCAATCGCACAAAAAATCTAACAGACCGCTCACCCAGAAAAAGGCAGCTGGAATACCAACACCCCAGAAACCCTCCCCCCCAACCCCTCCCTTGCACAAAAACCAGCAGATCGCCCACCCAGAAGACAGCAACAGGAACATCAAAAACTCCAAACCCCCCAACCCCCTCCCTCACAAAAAGACAGCATAAACAACGTCAGACCCTCAACCCCCTCCCTTGCAAAAACAAACAGCACCAACAGCACCAAAACACCATCCCACCCTCCCATACACAAAAACCAGCAGATAGCCCACACAGAAAAACAAGCAGATCGCCCACACAGAAAAACCAGCAAGGAGATCAAACCACAAACCCCCAACCCCTTCCCTGTACAGCTCTATGAAACTTAGCCCACATCAGGAGTGTATTACATATGATATTTTGAAACAGTGTGAAACAGTGAGAATAGAGGCATGGTATGAACATATTGTTATATTTTTCTTTATCCATTTTTGGCAAGAACATTACATATTGTGATATAAAAGCACAGAGGAGAAATCATAAGGTGACTGATATGTCCTTGAATGCTGGCCATCTTTCTTTCCAACGGCTCACTGGTGGTCTCTCTCCCTAGGGTTCTACGTCAGTCTGGTTGTGTCACGTTGGTGGAACCAGTATCAGAACATGCCCTGGCTTGACCGCCTCATGAGTACGGTTTCCTGCCATGTCCAAGGCACAGACGAGTATGGCAGGATGCTGCGAAGGACATTAATGCGCTATGCAAACCTCGCCTCCATTCTCACCTTCCGTTCAGTCAGCACTGCCGTCTACAAACGTTTTCCCACCATGAGACACATGATGGAGGCAGGTAGGAAAGCATCAGGGCAGTCAATAGGAGAGTGTGAAAGCCCTCAACTGGGTTTGGCTCTATACATGTCTGGGAGATATTGGGCTGTATGAGACAATTTAAAGGGGAGGAAGAGTATGGGGAGTGGGGGAAATGAAAGGAAGACACTGAGAGAAAGCAAATATTAATAATACTAAATAATATTATTACTTGAATAATGCTGAAGTAATTATTGAATAATAACTGAGAAAGTAAATATTATTGAAGTAATCAAAGATGAGCGAGCATTGACAGACCAGGTTAGGGAAGGTCAATGGCCTCTGACAGGCAGTGCAACAGTGCAAACTGGCTGAGTTGGGAATATCCAAGCCAATGGATGAACAACTGTATGGGGAGGGGGAACTAGGGTGGAGATGAGATCATCAGGGTAGGATATGTTAGTAACCAGATAATGTGTTTGATTAGAGTGTTAGAAAAATGTTCAATCCAGGGAAAGAGAAGTGGAGGGGATTACAGTGGCCCATGAGGTGTGGTGGACAGGGTGTGATTAACAGCTAAAGGGAGTAGGCAGCTGAGATCAGAGGCTGGGAATGACCGACAAATCAGGAAAGACCAAAGATTGGGATCAGAGAACCATCAGGAAGGTGGGAGATGATCAGAGGCAGGGAGAATGCTCAGTGCAGGGGAGCTGACTAAAGAGAGGTATGTAATTGAAGTCAAGGGAAGAGATCAAGTGGAGCTAGCATGAAGGAAAGAAATTTTGAGGGTTCTGGTGAGGTAATAGACCAAACCATGTTACTTAATTAAACTAATCCGTTCACGTTCATGTGCCTGTTTAAACGTCTGCTAAACATCACTCACAAATCTGCTTCCACCACTCCCCCGACAACGCATTCCATGCACCTACCATTCTCTGTGTAAAACTCTTGCCTCATACATCTCCTTAAAACCTTCCCCACCCCACACCTTTCACCTTAGTCTCCAATATTTGACATTTTCCTCCTGCGAGGAAGATTCTGACCACCAACCCTATCCAAGCCTCTCATAATTTTATAAGTTCTTCTGCCAGCTCTCCCCTCACACAATACTCCAAAACTGGCCCTAACCAATTTTTTTTACACAGCTGCAGCATGACTTTCCAACTTCCATTCTCAGTGCCCCAAATGATGAAGGCAAGCAACCCATATGGTTTCTTTACTGCCCTCTCTACTTGTGTTGCCACTTTCAGGAAGCTATGAACTTGCAAGCCAAGTGGGAGGTTGGGGTGGATACTAATTTTACATAATTCTATTTTGGGTGCTTTTTTATTGTTATGAATTATATATTGGATTTGTTTGTTTTGCACTGTATAAATCTCCATTTTGTTCTTGGGTTTTTTTCCTGTAGTTTTATCGTAGAAACGCATAAAAAATTTAATTTAAAAAAAAAGGACTGCAAGCCAAGGCTACTCTGCACATCTTGGCTTGTTCCTCAGGGTCAGAACAAACCTTTTGACTGTTTCAGAGAGTGCTGCATTCACGGTATACCCTCTTTGTACATTTGATCTCATAAAGTGGAACAACTCACACTTGTATGGATTAAACTTTGTTGGCCATTTCTCCATTCACATCTCCAATTGATCTATAACCTGCTGTATCCTTTGATAACTTTCTTCACTATCCACACCTCCACCAATTTGTATCATCTGCAAACTTCATCTACATTTTCATCCATATCATACACAACAATTTCATAATATATGTCCATGATAATAAATCTGATTCTTATATAGAGATAATCATCTTCACCATTATGCCCTGTTGTCTATGACCAAGGTAGTGTTGAATCGAATTGATCAAGTCACTACAGGTTCCATACATCTTAAACTTCTAAATCAAGCCCATGAGGAACCTCATCAAATGCCTTAATGAGGTCCATGTAGACAACACCCACTGCACTATCCTTATCACGAGTTTTCATCGAAAAAGCTCAATCCAGTTTATGAGACATGATCTCCCTCACACAACATCAGCAGGTACTGGCAGCAACTATGGAGCTGGTCTCAGTAATCATTGACTGGGAAAGATAAGATTTTCCACAGCTGGTTATTCAAAGACCCGGGCTGAAAACAGATAGATTGGCATTGACTGAGGGCAGGATTTGGTTCAATTGTGCTGTTCTTCTAATTGAAGATTTTGATGACAACCTCAACTCAAACAAAATTATGGCTACTTTAAGGAGGTTAGAAAGAACTACATTTGGCTGTATTTAACGCCACCATGAAATTAGAACCACGGTCATAATAAAAATTAAATGCTACATTTCAATAACGTGGGCTAGTATTTCCTCTTGCCCTCTGGCCATGAAAATAAGAGATCTCAGAATAACAAAATATTAGGAGAAATTCTATAATACTCGGCAGTTGTTCAGGATTTCACAAATTAATTTACTTATCCTTTCCTGTGTCTTATTTTTAATGCTTCCAGGTTTCATGACTCCAGATGAGTACAAAAAGCTTGAAAGCTTGAATTCGCCTCACAACAAGTTCTGGGTACCCTGTGTATGGTTTGTCAATTTAGCAGTGAAAGCAAGGAGGGAAGACCGAATCAGTGACTATGTATCATTGGCTCATATCTTCAGAGTGAGTATCTGCACCTGCTTCGGAAGTGTTTGTACCCTGGCCCTTTTTTCAAAATAACCGGCAGAAACATAGAAGTCATTCTTCCTCCTCTTACTATAAAAGAATTGCACTTTAAAAGGTTTTCACAATTTTGCTTCTACAAAGTTTCCAAAGTATAATTTTTGAATGAAGGAACATGGGGAAAACTGTACATATTTGATATGTAAATGAAAGGGTCTGGATGGTGCAATGCATCAAACTATGACATTTCACCCCTGACACCACAGGTGAGATAAATACCAATTTATTACTTGTTGTTGCTTGTTGACTGTATTAATCCCTTTTGAACCAAGACTAAAGAAAAATTCTCAAATTGATCAACATGCTAGTTTAACCCTCTCCTCCTTCTTGGATGGCCAAGTGACATCTGCAGTCCTCCAGCTCTGATTTAGAATTTTAGGCAGTCCTGTGCTAATGAAAAATGATGAAAAAGCCAGAACTGTTTGTGGGACCCAAACCTACCACACTTTTAAAAGTTTTTGGAAGAGTCTATTCTCATGCCACTGTCATAAAATGAGCGTTTTCTTCATAGGAAGTACACAACTTGCGCAGCCAGTGTGAGAAGCTGTACAGTTATGACTGGATCAGCGTCCCCCTGGTCTACACGCAGGTAGGAACTGTTGTTTCAGGTACGTGGCTCAAATCTGGATTGATAAAATCAAGTATGATATCCGAAGGTGTTTGATTGTTGAGTGGTGTCACCACTTTATCACAAACAGAAAAAAAAACTTCTGCCATCTCTCAGAGATTAAAGTACTTTCAAAATCAGCTGCAGAACCTTGTAATAGATGAGAATGTCACCGGCCAAAAAGTACTCATTCTTCCTGGAGAGTCAACAACCGCAAAATCTAATCCGATCCTAATTTTAGATAGTTTCTACTTGTTTATTATACAGTCCATGTCAATACAGAGTTACCATGACACTGACTGTCCCAAACCAAACCAAGGTTGATGTTACATGGCACACGTTTAATGAATAATGCGATTTACATAAAACAATCATGATTATAAATCTCGGTAGGAGAATTTTTAATTCTATGTTTCAGTGCATTAAAGAAGTCAATGATTATGTACACCTTTATGTACACATTGAGAAGCTCTGAAAACCTACTTTGGTTCCCGTTTGTTTACGATAGGTTATGTTTGTATGGTGAAGTCAAACATTACGTTTGATGTCACTTGCACAAAACTCTTTGCATATGCAAGGGCCTGGAATAGTGTGGACCATAGACACAGAAACAGACATTAACAAAATTCTATGGCTGGACAATATGCAAAGATCTTCTGGCAGAATTTTGCTTTGCATTTAATCTAGCTACCATCACAACCCCCCTATACACTCTCCCCCCAATACCAATATTGCTCAAGCCCCCAACTGAGTATCCCGCTGCCTTCACATTCACACTTATACCCAGGCTCGATAACATCTTTTCACCAATGTCCCGATGCCACCTACAAGGATCCTAACCCACTTCTGCTGGGTTGGCACTTCCTCATTGCAAATCCCACTCCTGAAATCTCTTCTCTTGATATCTCTTTCCAACATCCATTTTCTCAAAGTTCCTTTCAATTTTCTCCACTGATCCCAGCTCCAGGTATAATGCTCACTAATCCTCACACTCTGCAACCTATCTGACTTCCTCCTCAAGAGGAATATGTTATTCACACATATGCACATGAAATGCTCATTTTCCAATACACAGTCTTGTCTTTCTTGGGCAAGATAATATTATTGCTAGGGTCTTGCACAAAATTGCTGTTGCCACTAAAGATTAGATTATTTGATTAGATTATGAGGACATGCAGTCCTCTTTTATTGTCATTTAGTAATGCATGCATTTAGAAATGATACAATATTCCTCCGCTGTGATATCAGAGACACACAGGACAGACCAAGACTGAAAAAACTAACAAGAACCACATAATTATAGCATATAGTTACAACAGTGCAACAATACCATAACTTGATGAAGAACAGGCCATGGGCACGGTAAAAAAGTTCAAAGTCTCTCGAAAGTCCCACATCTCACGCAGGCGGGAGAAGGAAGAAAACTCTCTCTGCCATGCCCGACCACAGTCTAACTCTGAGTCACCCGAAAACTTCGAGCCTCCGACCAGCCCTCCGACACCAAGTACCGAGCACCATCTCTGCCGAACGCTTCGACTCCAGCCTCGGTCGACAGCAGCAGGCAAAGCCAGGGATTTTGGGGCCTTCCCTCCAGAGATTCTCATTTGCACAGTAGTAGCGGCAGCGAACCGGGCATTTCAGAAGTTTCTCCAGATGTTCCTCTGTGCTTCTCCAAGTAAAATATTCAAACTGTTCATTGAATATAAACTGCATTCTAATTATCTCTCATAGATAAAGAAAAAGCTCCTATCAGTAACACAGAGACACAAGGCAATCTCTATCTCAGCCAAGAAAATATATTTCATTTGCTGAAAGATCTGTATGGTGCTCTTATGCCTTTCTCTCAAATAATTGTGCAATATTTAACTGAGTAAATCACAGGAAGAGAGAGTCTCTCATGATTTCAAAATCAGAAAGAGAGAATCTTTCAAGATAGATTTGGGAACCAATTCTAATTGTGATGATGTCTGATTTCATCCATCTCACATCATATCTTTGTTATATCTCAGGTTGTCACCATTGCAGTTTACAGCTTCTTTCTGGCCTGTCTAATCGGGCGGCAGTTTCTTGATCCCAGTCAAGGATATCCAGGCCATGAACTCGACCTTTACATCCCTGTGTTCACCCTACTACAGTTTTTCTTTTATGCGGGCTGGCTTAAGGTAATAATTCCAACTTGATGTATTTTGAAGAAAAGCCACATGTTTAACTTAGGGTAGATGTACAAAGAGAGCAAGAAAATGAAACTGAAACAGTCTGGACAGATACTGGAATCAAAAGTTTGTGGTGGAGGTATCAGGGTAATCAAATTGGACACATATTGGGGGGAGAAATGTGTACAAGATTAAAAGATAATTGGCCGTCAATTATGCATGTGCACAGATACGTTTTTGCTAGAGTGCAAAGATATCCTTGGAGTAAATGCAGTTGTTGTAGATAATACAAACATGCAAAAAAAAACTCAATGCTTCTATTTTATCTGAAATGGAGCATTTAAAAACAAAATTCCTGCTGTGGAGCTCCAGGTGATTGGATTGACAGCAGGAGTGTGAAGCTTGAATTGAACTGTACAAACAAGTCTCTTGTTCAAAACCTGATCTGTGCTTAATTGGATAACATTATCTAAAATAGAAAAGAGAGGCTGCGATTGATTACCTGCAGATTTTAATCTAGGTGGAGTGAAAAGGTTTATCCCAAGTTTGCACAACTGATTGAAGTGCCTGCAAGCAGATTTCACTGGTGAAAACTGGGTAAGATACCAAAGATGACTGCTCCCTGTGAAGCAGCATTTTTTAGTAGAAGAGAACACTAAAGAAGAAGAAGTAATTACCAACAAAATGAACCATTTTATTTATTTATTTTTAATTTTGTCCAACTTCTGCTCTATCGGTCAGACATGTGTTGTGAACATTCATAAGCTTTGGAAAATTGGGAGTAATTGGATTGGGGCCAGTTGGCAGGAATAAAGGTGAACTTGAAAAAGAACACCTAAACCAAAACTCATTCAGAAGAAAAAAAGCAATTTTATAATAAGCATTATTTTTCATTTGAAATTTCGTTCACATTTGCATTAGTTTAGATACTGTTAGAAATTGTGTTTCATATTGCTCTCTGTGGTAACATCCATTAGCAATGGTGGAAGAATGAATAAATAAGTATGGAACAGTGTCTAATTTTTGCTTGGAATGATTTGAGCGGCTCCCAAACATTCGAATATGTTAAAAAATCACACGAAGTGAAACTATGCCATAAAGGCTTAGCAACAAGTTAATTATCCCTGGTAAGGAACAAATTAAATGGTCTCTGCTGGAAGTGATAATACAATTGGCTTGCCTGTATCCATGCCAGTTAATACTAAAATCAGCCAAATTCCAAGCTCCAAACATCCATTACCGATCTCTCAGGATGATCGATCATCAAAGCCTGTCACACCAGACAGCCAGCCACCCTAGTGTTGTTTGGTTGATGTTGAGCAGGTCAGTGTCAGCTAAGTCAGGTGAGAGTGGGCAGTTGTGCAGAATGTGGATGATTGATGAAACATAATCACTCGAGTGCACATTGATGAAAAGTCTGTTGAGACTTACTTTTTTAATTTCAGGCATAAAGGCTGACTACAGATGAAGATTAACCCTGCTCATAGTCCATATAAATTCACACAACATGGAAATACATCCTTTCGTTCACCGAGTTGACACAACTATCATACACCCAGCCACGCTAATTCCATTTCATCACTCAACTGCACGCTAGGGACAATTTATTGGCCAACTGATGTACCAAGCCACATGACTTTGAGATGTGAGAGGAACCTCGTGCAATCGTAGACAAAAGTCTAGAGTGAAAGTCAATAGTGAATATTAGGCTGCCAGGGCTGTGAGACAAGAGCTCTACAGCCTGCGGCAACTCTGTTTCTGTGCCATGGCTCTTCTTGAGGGGTTAAGGAAAACATGGACATGGACAAGGGGAAGTAAGAAAAAATAAAATCAGCTCCCATTGTCACTAGTAACATTATTGTGTAAATTCAAATAGGTGGCTGAACAGTTAATTAACCCTTTTGGTGAAGATGATGATGACTTTGAGGCAAACTGGCTCATCGATAGGAATTTCCAGGTAAGTGGTAAATTGTCAGTCTATTGCATAGATCGCAATTCCATGTTCACCTTCCGCCTCATACAGTGGAGGTTTACCCAGCTGCCAGACTGTCGGAATAAAATAATTTTCAAGAAATTCACCATCAAGTTGATCCTTTCCGTGAGTCACTATTTGGAATTGGATAAAATGCCACAAAGGAATAGTTTCTAAATTAAATCACAAGACCAGATTCCAAACCTAATGAGTAAAGCTAATGGAGAATTATGTCCTGCAAATCTGGTCAACGGGACCCTATCAAGTAATGAGCGAAATGAACTGATAGGATGATAGTTTCCATTTGTCTGGCCAATGGATGGATCTTAAGAACTTCAAACTCCAGCTTTGACTGTTGGAATGTTGTACCTATAGCACAATATTTAGTCTCCAGAAAATCAGAACATTATCCTCAAGCTAATATATCTTTACTCTACTTTAAATGGGATAGTTGTGATGTCAGCTTTCAAAAGGTGCACAATGTAACATTTCTCCCTCACAAGTAGGGTTTTTGTGAGCTCTGACCCTAACTGGTCGGACTGGAATCTTGAACGTCATAGGGGAGCTGAGGTGGTCTTGTCTGCAAAGCAGAGCGTAACAAGTAGTAATGTCTCACTGATGTCTGGGACTCCTAATGTGAGCGTGTTAAGTCCAATGTAACATTGCAAGGATCAAGCTGAATCACAAAGAAATGTGGGCACTAATCTTTATACTATCAGCTAAACAGAAACTCAAATTACATTACATATAAAACATAGCTTGCTAACAATTCTAGACTATTCACAATTATTAAGCAATTTTTAACAGGCTGACCTGTAACAGTTTCTGTTTATTTGGTAGTCTAAGAGTAAAGCACCCTCTGATGGAGAGAAAGCTCCTTATTCAGAAATAACAAATTTATTAAGCAAATGATTGCACAAATAATGTGTTTGCCAGGAAAGGCTGGAAATTCATATTCTTCACTTTTTTTTTGAGGTTTCACTCCTGGCAGTTGATGAGATGCACCAGAACCTACCAGCTCTTGAAAAGGACAAATATTGGGATGATAATGACCCTAAGCCTCCATATACAGTTGCAACAACTGAACACTGGAAACCTTCCTTCCTTGGCTCCACTTTTGACACCAGGTTAACTTTTAACTTTTAAGTAGCATTTAACTTTTAAGTAGCACACAAAACACTGGAGGAACTGAGCAGGATAGATAGCATCAGAAGGGGAATAAACGGTCAAGGTCTTAGCCCGAGACTCAAAATCCACAAGAATCTCTCTGTTTAGCTTCTTAGTTGACAAATTTTATGGAGCTGGCAAAAATAATTGCAATGGTTCCGCTGACCGCTGTAACAACTCAGGCCAAAATTATACATGCTACTTGAAAGGTGTGTGTGCAATATATCTTCTTAAAATAAGTTCTTCCAGGACGAGCAAATTCAAGTAACTATTAAGACAAGTACATTGACTCCAACAGGTGAAGTCACCTGAATATTTGCATTTTACCTTTTTGCTCTGTGTTATCACAATCTATTTATTCCTTGGAGAACTAAACTTATTATTCCTTAATTCCTTAGAAACCTATTTATTCCTTTTCCTGTCTCGACCTATTTGCTGTCTTCCTTCCTTCTAAAGATGTCTCATAGTCCCACCTTTTAGTACTCAAGCGGCAATTTTTCACATGATTGCTGTTAGTAAATGTTTGAAATTTATTTCAACTTGGGACATAATGGGTGATTATTCAGTAAAGACATTTTCCAGAAGAAGTCAACAGGCAAGGGACATTAAGAAAACCTTTCTGAGCCCTTTGACCTTATGGGTTCCAGCATTATTATAAAATCGCAGGACACAAAAAAACATTATGGGCTTACTCTCTATAATGGATTAATGAAAGGGAATTGTCCCATCTGACTCTGCCTCGCTCTGTGCCTGATTTTTTTAACCCTGCTATTTATCCCCTTCCCTTCTTAAAGCCTGTAAAATATTATTTCCATTGTAGCTTATAATGGGGAATTTTATGTACAAACAACATCTGGAGAAAAAAATGTACAGTGGATTCTGATTAATTGGGCCATCAATTAACTGGGGCAGCTATTTATTTTGGTCAATGCTTAAAGAACAAAAACTAAATAAAGAAAAATGTTCCTTCATTTATTTGGACACTATGCTGCTTAATTGATGCAGGAGACTGTTGCTGAACAGTCTATAATTAGCATCAGTCACGTGCACTTGCATGGCCGTTAGATACCACATCACGGTTAGAATGATCAGTTTTTAAATACCATCAGTCACATGTGTTTGCATTCAAACAGCAATGATTTTTGTCACTCATAGTTGGTGAGAAATAAGCAGTAAAACAACTCTGAATTGTTTTGCTCACCGCGGTGTCAAGCATTCAGTCTTGAAGATGCCAGAAACAACTGGGAGTGAAAATGAAATGATTTTCATTATTTCAACAAGTTAGGAATTACAAAGAATTGAAGGTATCAACAATCATCTTGAATATTACAATGAAAATGAAGATTTGGAGGATGCAATCGTCGGAAGCATTATATGAATGATTGTATGTATGAAATATTGCCCAAGGGTGCCTTTAAGACAGCAATCTCATGCACCACAGGTGGATGGATATCATTAAATATTCCCACTTCAGCCTGATACAGATGAGGATCACAATTGTTTCTGAGTTCTGCACAGTTAAGAAAGATATCTTAATATAGCTGAATAAACTATCACCGCTTAAAACCAACGGAAACAATGCCCACTGTGGCCATACTTCTCACCAGAATAAACTTCCTCGTAGGAAACATGGCTGCCATTCAGGGAAACGGGTCTGTTTTAGAAAACGGGGTTTTCAACTCCCAATACCAACAATCTTGCTATCTTGCAGTCTCTAGTAAATAAAATCAAAGATCTCAGAGCTAGGGTGCTGACTCAGAGGGACGTTAGGACACTTGCATCCTTTGTTTCACAGGATTCTGATTAACCCCTTCCATACTGGGCACAGTATTCAGATTGATGGGTTCGTTATGCACTGTCAGGATCGGACTGGCAAGTCTCTCAGAAGCAGAGGTGGAAGTCTATGACTCATGACCAACTCCCCTTGGTGCACAAGTGTATCAGCGTTCTCCCAATTCTGTTCACCAGACCTGGAATATCTCACAGTTAAGTGCTGTCCCATTTTACCTGCCACAGGAGATTTCAGTGATCAATTTGGTACCAGTGTACATTCCACCTCAGGCCAATGTCAAACAGGTTCTAGATGATCTGAGCAATGGGATCAACATGCATGAAACAGCACACCCTGATGCTTTCTCCATCATTTTGAGGGAGTTTAACCAGGCCAGCTTGAAAATATAACTAAATAATTACCATCAACAATCACTTGTACTACGACACGCTAGACCACTGTTACACCATCATCAAGAATGCCTACCGAGCTATTTCATGCCCACACTTGAGAAAGTCTGATCACCTGGCTGTACCTCTACTCCCTGATACAGGCAGAGACTGAAGACTGCAGCACCAGTAGTGAGGAACAAGAAGGTATGGTCAAGGGAAGCACAGGGCTGCTTTGAATCGGTGGACTGGACTGTATTCAGGGATTCATCTTTGAATCTGGATGTGTATGCCACAATTGTTACCAACTTCACTAAAACCTGTGCAGATATTTCAAGAACTAAGAAACAATTCCGAACGAGGTTGGAGGCGACATCGGATGCACGTCCACTCTGGCAGGGTTTGCAAGACATTACTCCCTACAAAGAGAAACCCAATAGCATGAATGGCAGCAATGCTTCACTACCAGACGATCTCAATGCCTTTTATGCCTGCTTTGAAAGGGAGAATATTACTATGAAGAATCCTGTGAAGATCCCTACTGCACCCGGTGACAGGGTGATCTCTATCTCAGAGGCCGATGTTAGGCTGTCATTAAGGAGGTTGAACCCTCGCAAGGTGGCAGGCCCCGACGGAGTACCTGGTAAGGCTCTGAAAATGTGTGCCAACCAACTGGCAGGAGTATTCAAGGACACTTTCAACCTCTCACTGATGCGGGCGGAAGTTCCCACCTGTTTTCAAAAAGGCAGCAATTATACCATTGCCTAAGAAGAGTAGTATGAGCTGCATTGATGACTATCATCCAGTAGCACTCATATCCAAGGTGATGAAATGCTTTGAGAGGTTGGTCAGGTCTAGAATCAATTCCAGTCTTAGCAAGGACCTGGACCCACTGCAATTTGCCTATCGCCATGATAGGACTATGGTAGATGCAATCTCAATGGCTCTTCACACAGCCTGGGTCCACCTGGACAATACAAACACCTATGTCAGGATGCTGTTCATTGATTATAGCTCAGCATTCAATACCATCATTCCTACAGTCCTGATCGATAAGTTACAGAACCTGGGCCGCTATACCTCTCTCTGCAATTGGATCCTCAATTTCCAAACCAGAAGACCACAATCTGTGCGGTTTGGTGATAATATCTCCTCCTCACTGACAATCAACACTGCTGCACCTCAGGGGTGTGTGCTTAGCCCACTGCTCTACTCCCACTATGACTGTATGGCTATGTGTAGTTCAACACCATCTATAAATTTTGTTGATGATACAACCATTGTTGGTAGAATCTCAGATGGAGATGAGAAGGCATAGAGCAGCAAGATATACCAGCTAGTGGAGTGGTGTCGCAGCAACAGCTTTCCTTGCACTCAACATCAGTAAGACAAGAGAGCTGATTGTGGACTTCAGAAAGGGTAAGACAAGGGAACAACATACCAGTCCTCATAGAGGCATCAAAAGGGGAGAGAGTGAGCAGCTTCAAGTTCCTGGGTGTCAAGATTTCTGAGGATCTAACCTGGTCCCAACATCCTGGGTGTCAAAATTTCTGAGGATCTAATCTGGTCCCAACATTTTGATGGAGCTATAAAGAAGGCAAGACAGTGGCTATATTTCATTAGGAGTTTGAAGAGATTTGATTTGTCACCTAAAACACTTAAAAACTTCTATAGATGTAAAGTGGAGAGCATTCTGTCAAGCTACATCACTGCCTGGTATGGTGGGGCGGGGAGGAATGTTTACTACACAGGACCGAAAGAAGCCACAGAAAGTTGTAAGATCAGTCAGCTCCATTTTGGGTACTTCCTCTGTAGTACCCAAGACATCTTCAAGGAGCAGTGCCTCAGAAAGGTAACGTCCATTACCAGTGACCCCCATCACTCAGGATTTGCCCTCTTTTCATTGTTACCATCAGGAAGGAGCTACAGAAGCCTGAAGGCACACACTCAGCGACTCAGGAACAGCTTCTTCCCCTCTGCCATCCGATTTCTGAATGGACATTGAATCCATGAACACTACCCCACTTTTTTTTTTATATCATTTCTGTTTTGCTCTATTTTTGATCTATTTAATATAAATATATATACTTAATGTAATTGATTTACTTATTTCTTTCTTTATTTATTATCATTTATTGCATTGAACTGCTGCTGCTAAGGTAACAAATTTCGTGACACGTGCTGGTGATAATAAACCTGATTCTGGGTCTGAACACAACCCATTATCTACACTAGGTATCTGCATTGATTTTGTTCATTTACAGTCAATCAAAAGAACACAGAAATGTAATCTAGATGAATTTCTCTGTCAATAACTATTAGGAACAAATACACAGTTTTATAATACTGCAGTCATCAAAAGAACACAACAGTGGAATTCCTTCATCAATAACTATTAGGAACGAATACAAAGTTTTATAGTACCTAGAGATATTGGTAGTGTTCTAATTTGTTCTCTATTTCATTTAAAGACATAAGTTGTTACTCAGTAGTTAGTCTTCTTGATACCTTTTAACTATTTCTATGAAATCGGCTAATTGGATCAGCCACTTAATTGGGCCAAAATGGGCCCGACGTGTCCCAATTGACCGGAATCTACTGCATTGTTAATTTCCTTTGCCCTTGTTCCTTTGCTCTTATCTTAAAATTATACCTTCTGATTAATGGCTCCCTAGCAAGCAAAATATTAATGATTAGAAATTGGATTTTCAGTGTGTTAATTGGGTGCTGCATATAATGCTAACGCCAAGTCAGAAAAATCACAAAATTGGAGCATCTTGTGGATTGGTTCTCCAACAGTATTAAAAGTGGACTGCTGCTCTTCATAGACAGAACTAACTTTATTTGCTTTATAGACAAATAGATAGTGCATCATTTGTCTTTTGATCCATGGGAATGTCCTTTGGCAGTACGTATCATGTAGCTTTTTTGGTGGATCGGAATATTCCCACAGCCAAACTTAGCTAAGGATGATCCCATCCCAATGAATGTGTAGTTAGTAGATCACGGAATCTTCAATCCATAGCAGGACATGCTGATGACATTTTTTCAAAATAACAATTATAGGGGATGTCCTTTTGTACAGTACAAAAAGCAGATAAGACCTCAGTCTTAAATAGCCAACCTCTTATTCTGATCCCCTAGTTTCTAGATTTTTAGAGAGAGGAAATTTCTTCCCTGTATCCATCCTATAAACACTGTAAAAATTTTATAACTCTCTATGAGAGCCTCTCTCATTTTTCCAAGCTTTTGCAGTCTAGTGTACTAAATTATTTCTCATGCTTCCCCTGAACCATGCTATTGAATCTTTGCTGCATTCAATCTTAGACAAGAATTTCCTTCATTAGGGAGAGACAGTAGACAGTACAATTGAAAAACGGCTATGAAAATCCTCTCATAATAACGTCTAATATATCATTTGAATTCCTAATCACGTATGCACCTGCATTTTTGGCCCTTGGTGACTTGCACATTAGCAATTTTTGATCTCTCTGAACATCTATCACCATTTAGAAAATACTCAGCTTTTCTGTGTTGTGCAACAAAGATGAATGTACTCATATTTTTCCCTAATCTACATCTTTGATATAGATCACGAACAATTGGGCACTAATTCCAGCCCTCACAGACCTATCAGTCCAGAAGGATTTATCTCCATTTTTTGCTTACTGTCCAATAACCAATTCTCAATTCATGGCAGTTAATAGTTCCAGTTCTACGTCTACCAACCTTGTTGACCAAGGCCTGTATTGCATATAAAAATTTTACAAAAATCCAAATGTACTACATTCGCTGGTTCCTGGTTAGCTATCTATCAGTAACATCCACAAAGAATTCCAATAGATTAGCCAAAGATGACTTTCTTTCCATAAATCCATGCTCACTCTTCTCCATGTTATCACTCTTGTGTTGTACTCTTTTCATTACGGTTACTTATACTGCACACGCACACATAATGACTTTTGATTCCATTGCTGTACACTGCACAAAATGCAACAGGAAAATTAAACCTACATTAGGATCTACCCCCCAGTAATGCTAATTTCCTGATGGACAGGACACCAACAGGAAATTTATGGGAATACCTCACAAACAGTGCAAAAAAAAATTTTCACACGATTTCAGAATGAAAAACAAGGACGGAAGTATTCAAATTCAATGATCCTTTCACAATCATGCAAACTTAAAAACAGTCATGCCAAAGTTATACCAGCATGTCAACTTCGCAACCAGAGGAGAGAACATATTTTACCTGGTCTATACCAGTGTTAATTGATCCTACATAGCTGCCCCCTGCAATCATCTTGGATTTGTTGTTCAGTCGTTAAGTCCGACTCTTCGTGACCTCATGGTCCACAGGGGTTTCATGGCAAGATATGGAAGTAGGTTGCCAGGCCTTTCTTCATGTAGGTACAGCTGCTGCCCAGGTTGGGACCCGGCTGGGTTTGAACTCAGGACCATCTGCCTTGAAGTTCAGTGCTGATGCCACTACACCGCCTTGGACTCAGACCTTATATCCATTTTAATATTCCCTACATACAGGCCACTGGTGAAATGAGTCAAACCAGTGCACAAGGCAATCAGGACCTAACCAAAAGGTACCACCTCAATGCTGCAAGACTCTTTCGAAAGCACGGACTGAAGCATGTTCAGGGAAGTGGCTAACTACAATTATCATGTTACCTTTGATGTATATGCGGGATTGGTGTCTGGCCACCTAGGAAAATGCATTGAGGATATTACTGTGATTAAGCACTACGCTGCCAGGGCAACCAGGAACCATGGTTGACTGTAGAGGTTCATGCACTGCTTAGGGTTTGAGATGCCAGGTAGTTGTACATCGACTTCGGCTTGGCGTCAGAGATTGGTGGATGAACTGTCCTCATTGGGACTCAACACCTCTCTAACTGGATTTTGGACTTCTCGATGAAAGACTTCAGTCAGTCTGAGTTGTCAGCAACATCTCAAGCTCCATGCTGCTGAGCTATGGTGTCCCCCAGGGCTGCGTGCTCGTCTGCTGCCGGCACATGAGTGCACTGCCAGGTTCAGCTCAAATCGCATTACCAGGTTCACTGATGATCCAACTGTGGTTCGCCTCATCATCAACAATGATGAATTGGCATACAGAGAGGAGGCAGGGAGGCCTGTCAAATGTGTGATAACAACAACGTGGACAAGACAAAAGGGATGATTGTGGGCTTCAGGGAGGTGCAGGTTGACCATTCTCTATTGCACATCAATGGTTTTGCCGTGGAGAAAGTGAAGAGCATAAAGTTCCTTGGTGTGCAGATAACCTCCGATCTAATCTGGACCCCAATACTTCATTAGTCAAGAAGGCACAGCAAGGTCTACACTTTCTGAGGAGATTGAGGGCAGGTAAGGCTCCCTGCCCCTATTCTAACAATTGTCCACAGGACCTTTGAGAGTGTTCTGTCTGGCTGAATCAATTCCTGTGGTATGGAAGCTGCAAGGCATTGGACTGCAAGACCCTACAGAGGATGGTAAAAACCACCAGTCACTAGGTCTTCCTCTCGTTATCTGTGACATTTACCAGGAGTGTTGTATATGAGGGCCCAAAACATTGTTGAGGTTCCCCACCACCTATCCCACAATCTCTTTGACCTGCTACCATCAGGAAGGAGGTACAGGAGCATCAGGACTAGAACTGCCAGACTGGGTAACAGTTTCTTCTCCAGGCTGTGAGACTAATGAATATCCTGCCACCACCGAGGTGTCATCACTAGGACAGTGAGCATTTTACATTTTACTGTATTGTTTACCTGTGCTGCGCACTACATGCACCTTGAATTATATATCATTAACTTACTTGTGGTAATATTTTGTTTTATGTGCTGTGTGTGATATATGTTTTGTGCATACACTGTGATCTGGTGGATGTGCAGTCTGATAACAATAAACTTCAACTTAAACTTTGTTTAAAAAATCTCAACAGATCCCTATTTTCTTCAAATGAAAAGTACGGCAAATTTTCTTGTCTTCTTCATAACTAAAAGATCTCAGCCCTACTAAGTTTCTTTTCTTTCATATAATTCCTGAGAGTGCTCTGAATTATATAATGGACCCTAAGCAATGATTTGTGTAAAAATTGTTGCATATTTTGTATTTGTACTTTATATTTTATTTATAAAACCCTGGAATCACATCTAGTTTGGCAGCAAGGTGAGTTATCTATTATAGTTACAATGTTTAAACTTTTCCTGTTAAATGCCTCTATTCCTTTTTCCTTTAGTAGTACCCAATTGTCTATGTTCCCCCATTATAAAATGATAGTTATAATTGATTATGGAGGTATCGCAACCAGGGAAGGTCCTGCCTTCACCTAATGCTAGCAAGTGGATCATAAAGAGGTGAGGAGGAACAAATGCACTGCTTCAGACACCTTAACAGAACCACAACCAATTGAGCATCGCTGAAGACAGAAGATGGTTCAAAATAAAGAGCATCTTCCAGCTACTGATTTTGCCTCCAGCGGAAAGTTTTCAATGGTGTGCATTTTCCACAAAGAAATGGAAGCAAACAGTGATATCTGGGGGTTGTAGGAGATGTAGCAAGTCCTTCTTCATTAGAAACATATTCCGCAACCCAATTTCTATAAACTAAATACTAAAAAAAACTGATATATGTTTACACAGAATCGGCAAAATTGAAGAGAGCTAAATTATAAATGGAATTAAAGGTCAATTCGGTCCACAAAAGATTAAAATAATATTCTATAATATATTAATTGTTAAATTACATGGAATATTCCTGTGTAGACCTTTATTAAAATTCAAAAGTTCAAAGTAAATTTATCAAAGTACAGATACAGCCCAGAGATTCAATTTCTTATGAGCGTACTCAGTAAATCCACAATCAAATAAAATCATAATAGAATCAGTGAAACACCACATCAACTTGGGCATTCAACCAGTGTGCAAAAGACTACAAAAAAGCACAAATATAAAAGGAAAGAAATAATAACAATATATAAGCAATAAATATCAAGAAAATGAGATGAAGAGTCGATAGACAATCGGTGCAGGAGTAGGCCACTCAGCCCATCGAGCCAGCACCACCATTCACTGTGATCATGGCTGATCATCCACAATCAGTACCCTTTTCCTGCCTTCTCCCCATATCCCTTCACTCCATTATCTTTAAGAGCTCTATCTAACTCTTTTTTGAAAGAATCCAGAGAATTGGCCTCGACTGCCTTCTGAAGCAGAGCATTCCACAGAACCACCACCCTCTGTGTGAAAGTGAGTCTGTAAGTTAATAAATTGTGTAGAGAAATTAAATAAATATTCACTCCATAGAAATAACCAAGTTCATAATCAGAGTAATGGTGATAGTTTCAAATTGTAACCATCAAAGCCCAAAACAGCTGAAATACAACTTTTATTTTGATGAGAAGGCATTAATGAAAGAAACGTATAGTTTCTGCAAACATCTCTCCTTAATACTTCATTCATCAGAATGACAGAATCCTATAATAGATTGTCGTAACATTTTGAAACAGCAGTAGTCATCCTATAACTTGGCTCATATAAATCCCTGGGGAAAAAAAACATTGAAACAGAAAAATAAAATCCATTCAAAGTGGACACTTCCGGTTGCCATGGGTTGCTTGTTTGTTGACAAGTGCTTGTTGTCACATTTATTCTATCTAAAGTCAAGTAAAATATAATTTTCTCATGATTCTATGCAAAGGTGGTCGAATAGAAAGAAGGTCTGTGAATCCTGGCAGAATTATTTTCTCCCATGCTCCTGCAGCTGAAATTAGCAGGTGGAGTTCCAATTTCAGATATTTTGGTTTGTTAGGCACAATTTTATATCATTTTTTCAACTGAAAACTTGGAAAGCTTTCACAATATATTGAACAACAAGAAAGGAGGTCAGTTTACCCACAAAATCCTACCAATCCTATTCCCACACTTATTTCTACGTAACATACTCTTTCTCACATGCCCATCAACTCTCTCTGAATCCCCCAACAAGCATATATGTCAGAGGTAATTTACTGTTGTCTATTGAAATCTCTGGGATGGGAGAGGAAATCCCTGTGGTCATAGAGAGAATCTGCAAACTCTACACTGTACTGGGGGTTTGAGGGGGGTGTAGTCAGGATCAAATGTGGATCACTGGAGTTATAAGGTAGAAGCTGCATTGTTCTGCTGCCCAAGTACAGAATACAAGTTATGACATATTGTTTATGCGTGCTTTATACCTGCTTGCTTAAGACTTATGTTTAATTCCTTTACAGCATGCTTAAAGAGGAGATGGAATTCCAACCGCTCGAGCAAATCAATGAGAATGAGGAAGTAAACCACGCCACCCCACTTCTGAGTAACTTGGGCAGACTGCTAGGAGTTCAAGCAACAAACTTCCAGAATATTTCCAGGTCTACTCCTCGCATCAATCTCTCGAGGAAGAGGAGCAGCACATTTTTACCAGCTTCTATGTTCAGCTTCCTGAGCTCAGAATCAACACCCAATGGGTTTCACAAGTCAGGGCCTCTTCCTCCCAACAGACCTTTTGCAAAAATTCACCGAGCCTCCTCCTCCTCCAATTCACCTTTCGGATCCACTCAAGGTTGTGCCGCAATGGATAATGAGGCAAGGGATTATGACAGCTTCATATCCTCCTCACTTTATGAAAGGCCCGGCTACTACAGTGCGCCGCAAACACCCATTCAATCCGTACCCATGACATTTCCACTCAAATGGATTCCTGTAAAGAAGCCCTCCAAGCTAGCCAGCATTTCTACCTTCCCTACTGGAAACCAAGGAAGTAACAGCAGTATGTTGGCCTCAAAAGCTGAAGATCTGGACAAACACATTAGCAATAATACAGACAAAATTGCTCCCCTTAATGAACCGTCTGAGAAAACTATAGCAGAGGACAGCAGTCAAGTTGTAGCTGAAGTAGCAGAAGATGCTACAAGAAATCTTTGCTTAAACAGCAAAGAAACAATTTTAGATTCATCCCACAGCTTTAACCCTGGTAGCAGCAACAGCTTACTATTGATTTCTGAAAATCCACATTCTCCCTTTTCAGATAGCTCTTCAAATACAAATAATCCCAACAATACAAAGCAAATTTCTGGTTTCCAGGAATGCAAACGTCCTAGATTGACCCTTGAATCTCTTGGATATGTCAACAACCCTGACCTTTCAAATCCTTTACTCAACACTCCAGGCCATGAAACAACCATCTCAACCTTTTCATTCACACCCTTGTCTTCCCCAATGCTGGGAAGGTCAAGGATGATAAGTCAAAGCGGACGTGTGTCTGGCTTTGATTACAAGGCAGGAAGTGCTTCTTCCCCAGCGTTTTCCGGAACAGTGACTTCTTCCAAGTACCCCAATCTATCAACTCAATCCATGACTACTACTGAATGCATCAGTGATATCAGTACTGAACCAGTGCAGAAAAATGGGATTGTGGCTCCAAATGATTCAAGCTTCTCCCTCAATGAGGAGAACCTAGTCAACTTCATGGACGTCATCGCTGAAACTGCAGAAAGCGCCCCTAAGAATGAGAACTCAATCAAATAATTGTGCTATTTTATTTGGTTAAGAAGAAGCCCCTCCAAAGCTTCACAAAAAAACTACTATAAATATCACTTCTAAAATAGTCAATTCAAGCTGTGGGTTTGCATAGTACCACCTTCTGTTGTTGCACAATAATGTCCCAGCACTGAGAAATAGCAGAAATATCAGCATTTCAAATGGAAATGAGCAGAGCAAAGAGTTTAATGCCAGATTTTCACCTTGAAGTACTTCAGCCTGATAAAATCATTCACAGGTGCATTCTTGATAGTCTAGAACACCTGGGCCAATTCTCCCCTGAGTTAGTAGACCCATGCAAATGCACAATAGGATGATTTAAATATTAAACTGTCAAAAAGATAAATTAAGATGTTTGCTTGGGTAGAAAACACAAAGTATATTTTTAAAAATCCTTAACAGAAAACCTTATCATGCTTCTTGTCTATGTTTTTCCTGTTCTGGGAAGTGAATAATCGGTAATTTAAAGCTTGAGATTACTTAATTGAATTGAATACCTTCCAAAATTCCCCACATTAAAATCCTTTTGATGATGAACATAAATTTTAGCCAATGTGTCACATTTTTTTCTTTAAAAAGACATTTCAATCCAGCGTTTTTGACAGTTATTGGATCCACGGTTAAAATTTAGGATTCAGAACCTTCTTCAATATTGAAAATGTTGTGAGCATTATTTAATATGAATGACTCAGTGGATGTTGTTATGGGGTAACCCAAACAAAACCAGGGACACAATCAAAACAGTTAGCATTGTGAATGACTATTTATTACAAGAAATAGTAAAGTGTGACATTTGGAAAATTAAAATTAAGATGAATCCACTACTTGAGTTTTGTAGATATATAATACTTTATTAATCCCAAAGCAAATTACAGTGTCACTGTAGCATTACAAGTACACAGATATAAATATTAGAGGAGAAGTAAGGAAGAATAAAAAATCGGTTACCTCAAACAGTCTATCAGGAGGGGGTCATCACTTCCCCTGGCTATTATAGAGCCTAATGGTCGGGAGTAAGAATGACCTCATAAAGTGCTCTTTGGAGCAGCGCAATTGTCTCAGTCTATTACTAAAAGTGCTTCTCTGTTCAGTTAAGGTGGCATATAGAGGGTGAGAAACATTGCCAGGATTTGCCAGGAATTTCCAGGATTTTCCATAGGGTCCTTTGTTCTACCACAGCCTCCAGTGTGTCCAGTTTGAATCCTATAACAGAGCCAGCCTTTCTACTCAGTTTATTGGGCCTGTTGGCATCACCCGTGATGATGCCATTGCCCCAGCACACCACCACATAGAAGATTGTACTGAGAACAACAGACTGGTAGAACATGTGAAGGCGAGGCCTGCATACTCCAAAGGACCTCAGTCTCCTCAGGAAGTAGAGGTCACTCTGTCCCTTCTTGTACACAGCTTTTGCTGGTGCTCCACTCGAGTCTGTCATCCAGGTGCACCCCCAGGTACTTGTAGTCCTCACCAAATCCAATCCTCACCATCAATAGTAACAGGGAACAGTGCAGGCTTAGTCTTCCTAAAGTCCATCACCATCTCCTTTGTCTGATGTTAAGCTGCAGATGATTCAGCTTGCACCATTTGACAAAGTCCTCCACCAGGGCCCTGTACTCATCCTCCCATCCTCCCTTTATACACCCAGCTATTACTGAGTCATCAGAAAATTCTGCAGATGACAGTGTTGTTTCTAAAGTCTGAGGTATACAGGGTAAAGAAGGAAACCAATACAGTTCACTGTGGGTCTCCAGTGCTGCGTATAGCCATGTCTGACACACAACTCTGAAGCCACACAACTGTGGTCTGCCAGTCAGGTAGTCCATTATACAGGCTATAGTGGAAGTGCCAACCTGCATTGAATGGAGCTTTTTCCCCAAGCAATGTGGGCTGTATGGTATTAAAAAATTAAAAAGCATGATCCTCACAGAGCTGCCCTGCTTATCCAGATGCGTGTAGGCTCTGTTCACCAGGTAGATGACAGCATCATCGACTCCAATGTGCTCCTGGTAGGCAAACTGCAGAGGATCGAGAGCTGATCAGACCAGGGGTCAAAGGTGAGCCAGGACCAGCCTCTCTAGAGTCTTCATGATGTGTGAGGTCAGGGTTACTGATGAAGGTCATTCAAGACTTTCAGTTGGCCCTTCCTGGATACTGGGACCACACATGATGTATTCTACACAGTCGGGACACTTTCCAGGCTGCGACTCAGACTGAAAATGAGCTGGAGAGCTCCACACAGCAACTCAGCACACTGCTTCAGGCCCTTGGCGTTCGCACCATCCGGTCCCAATGCTTTTCCATGTCTGAATTTCCCCAGAGCCCTTCTCACCAGCTCAGTAGCGGAGGTGAGTCCCTGATGACTGGTGAGTTGGTGGAAGGTGGGTCTGGGAATGGAGTTGTAAAGATTGGCACAATAGCAGTTGGCATGAGATATTAACTCATTAGCCCATTCATGGCTGCATTCTGAGGATAAATTTCATTTAATGCAAGGATATAAAAACACTTTCATAAACATCCACAACACAAAGATTAACTTGTAACTATGTTACATAATAACAAAATAATGAGCAGGAACAAAGATACAGGTTCAGACTCAAATAATGTGGAAGATCCACTCATTCAAAATACAGAGAAAGAAGACAACATGTTCTATACACTTAAGAGTGCATATTTTTCTTTAAGAAATGATTTTTAAAAAATTAAACACAAGAGATTCTGCAAATGCTGAAATCCAGAGCAACACACATAAAACGCTGGAGAAACTCAGCAGGTTGGGCAGCGTCTATTGAAGGTAGCAAACAATACTAATATTTTTGCTGTAATTTCTCTATTTGGGGGAAAGGTGTAATGACGTTCTGAAGGATGACTTGCAATCGGCTGTGCTGGATTGGGTGTTGTGCAATGATCCGGTGTTGATAAGAGAGCTTAAGGTTAAGGAACCCTTAGGGAACAGTGATCACAATATGATCGAGTTCACATTGAAAGCTGAGAGGGAAAAAATAAAATCCAATGTGTCAGTATTTCAGTGGAATAGAGAAAATTACAATGGCATGAGAGGGGAACTGGCCGACGTTGACTGGAAAGAGACATTTGCAGGAAGGACAGCAGAGCAGCAATGGCTGGAGTTTCTGTGAAAAATGAGGGAAGTGCAAGACAAATATATTCCAAATAAGAAGAATTTTTCAAAGGGAAGAAAGGCACTACGGTGACTGACAAGTGAAGTCAGAGCCAAGTAAAAGCAAAAGAGAGGGCATACAAGGAAGCCAGAGCTAGAGGAAAGATAGAGGACTGGGGAGCTTTTAAAAACTTGAAGAAGGAAACTAAGAAGGTCATTCAGAAGGAGAAGATGAATTATGAGAGGAAGCTGGTGACTAATATCAAAGAAGATACTAAAAGCTTTTTTAAGTATATAATGGGTAAAAGAGAGTCGAGAGTAGATATGGAACCAATACAAAATGATGCTGGAGATATTGTAATGAGAGACGCAGAGATGGCAGAGGAACTGAATGAGTATTTTGCATCAGTCTTCACAGTGGAAGACATCTGCAGTATAGCGGATATTCAAGAGTGTCAGGGAAGTGAAGTTTGACCAGTGAAAATTACAACTGAGAAGGTGTTCCGGAAGCTTAATGGTTTGAGGGTGGTTAAATCTCCTGCACCTGATGGAATGCACCCTCGGGTTCTGAAGGAAGTAGTTGGAGAGATTGTGGAGGCATTAACAATGATCTTTTAAGAATTGATAGATTCTGGCATTGTACCAAATGACTGGGAAAATTGTAAATGTTACTCCACTGTTTAAGAAGGGTGGGAGGCAGCAGAAAGGAAACTATAGACCTGTTCGTCTGACATCAGTGGTTGGGAAGTTGTTGGAATCAATTGTTAGGAATGAGATTATGGAGTACCTGGAGGCACATAACAAGATAGGCAAAAGCCAGCGTGGTTTCCTGAAAGGGAAATCCTGCCTGACTAACCTACTGCAATTCTTTGAGGAAATTACAAGCAGGGTAGACAAAGGAGATGCAGTCGATGTGGTGTACTTGGATTTTCAAAAGGCCTTTGACAAGGTGCTGCACATGAGGCTGCTTAACAAGGTAAGAGTCCATGGAACTACAGGGAAGTTACAAGCATGGGTGGAGCATTAGCTGGTAGGCAGAAAACAGAGAGTGGGTATAAAGGGATCCTATTCTGGCTGCCTGCAGGTTACAGGGACGGTGCTGAGGTGGTGCTAGCTGGTGCTATAGCCCCAGTAGAAATTACAATAGCACCACCATAGCACTACCAAGAAATTAACTGAAATTTAACATACAAACTGCAGCTGCTTTGCTTTCTCTCTGTATAGGATTGAATACAACTTGTTTCTCCAGTTGATCTAGTGAAACAGCGCCCCCAATTACCACAGCACTCACACAGCAATAAAGTTATAAACTCTGTGCTGGTCTAAGGTCAGGGCCACTCTACACTTCTGCTTATTCGTTCATTGTCAATGTCTTGCAGTTGCTGTCCTCAGATCAGTTAAACTGATCTAAGGTCACTTAAGGTGGTGATGTCACTTACTCTCACTCACACAAGAGATTGATAGTATACATCCAGGCACAGATCCATGGTCTCGCAAGACTAACGGATGCTACACACACACACACACACACACACACACACACACATTGTGCTTTTACAAGCTAGCATGGGCCTGGCATGTGCATTATTTTCTGCACTTCAAAATGTATGATTTTGAATTTTGGTAAAAAGAACAATAGTGCAGACTATTATTTAAATGGGGAGAAAATTCAAACATCAGAGGTGCAGAGGGAATTCGCAGTCCTCATGCAAAACTATCAGAAAGTTAATTTACAGGTTGGGTCTGTGGTAAAGAAGGCAAATGCAATGTTAGCATTTATTTCAAGGGAAATAGAATATAAAAATAAGGAAATAATGCTGAAGCTTTATTACCACTAGTCAGGCCACACTTGGAGTATTGTCAACAGTTTTGGACTTCATACCTCAGAAAGGAGGTGTAGTTCTTGGAAAGAGTCCAGAGGAAGTTCACGAGGATGATTCTGGGAATGAAGGGGTTAACATATGAGGACCGTTTGGCAGCTTTGGACCTGCACTCACTGGAATTAAGAAAAATAGGGGGGATCTCATTGAAACCTACTGAATGTTGAAGGGACTAGATAAGGTGGATATGGAGAGGATGTTTCATATGGTGGGGGTATCAAGAACTAGACGGTACAGACTAAAAACTGAGGTGCGACCTTTTAGAACAGAGGTAAGGAGGAATCGTTTTAGCCAGAGAGTAGTGAATCTGTGGAATGCTCTGCTGAGAAATTTGAGAGCTTCCTGATCATTTAGGACTTCAAAGGGTATGACGAGAAGTTAGCTGTATGGGGTTGAGTGGGATCTGGGATCAGCCATGGAGCAGACTCAATGGGCTGAATGGCCTAATTCTGCTCCTACGTCTTATGGACTGAGACACTGTAGCACTCTTGGGCAGAGAACTCCAACAATTTGCACTCTCTGAAGAAATTAGTTTCATTTTCAGTCCTGAACAATTGATACATTATTTCAAAATTGTGACCTTGGTTTTACTGTTTATAGCTCCACGAGAATTTATTATGTTTCAATTAGATCACCTCTCATTCTTCTAAGCTCACAAGATAAGTCCGCTTAATCTCTGCAGATGCAATAAACCTCCCTTCTCCCAGAATCTTCATTGCACTTCCACTTTTGCATATTTTCTTTCTCTAAATAGAGAAACCAGACCTAAGCACAATATTTCTTCCGCAGACTCGCCATTGTTCTATATAATTTCAGGAAGATGCCTTTATTCGTGCATTTGACTCTTCATGCATTAAAGGTGTGCATACCATGTGCCTTACTAATTGTTTGGGACCCCATGTTCCAGTTTGGTTTTGCATTACAAGAAAGATGTAGGGTATTTGAAGGGAGGACTTTCAGTCTGAATCCTGATCTAAGAGGGCTACGCTATGGGGAAGTATGACCATCCTTTGGAGTCTTATTGAGGAAGAAAACTGTAAGACAAAAAGTTGCAATGAGACCTTATAGGATTTTCAGTTAAATGTTTGAGAACTCTTCCATTTTGTGTAGGAATCAATGAAGATAGAAGTAGTCTATAATTAAGATTGTCTTTCTTTCTAAGATTAAGACTGTCAACATATAAAATATAAACAGTATTTTCAGATGCAGAAATGTTATAAATTAGCTTTGGAAGCAACTGAATGGAAAACTAATGTAGATTTAAAAAGACAGCCAAATTGGACACAGGCCTACTAGTTCTAGAGCCTCAGAAAGAAACTAGGTAGGATATTTGCTTGTAAGTATTAGGTAGCCCAGTAATCTGCTCAAAATATTTTTCTGAGTTTCACTTGTGATTTTTATGTCCCCATCATCTCCCCATTAGTATTTGGAGGCCCTCGGTTGGTTGGGTTCAACCATAGATGCTGTGTCCTCGCTGTTTCCCTGACACATAACCGTATATGCAAGCCAGGGCAGTATGATATGCAGAGCAAGCTGGTGCCCATGCAGTGGGCTCACCCCCCTCCTCCACTCCATGCAATTGATGAATCCAAAGGAACGGCAGAGGTCGATACAGTTTGGAGTTTGGTACCAGCAGCATCACAGGAGTTACCAGTCAGCATTGAACTCAGTGTAGCACTGCCCGGGGGACTCCAGCTCCTGAAGTTTCCCGAAGACTTCCCCATGGGTGGGTATAGCTGCAGGGAGGTTTCAGGTCAGAGAGTTCCTTTTCCTGGATGAGCTGCCAACCACGGTTGATGAGCCCCATCTGCCCAAAGCGAATGGTTTTAAAGCACCAGTAACCCTTTGCCCCTTCTCCTGTTAGTAGAAATTGTTCCACTTAGCTTAGTAGCTAAGCCATGTGTGAAGGCCAGAACTGGATTTCATTGACAGAGGCTATCTGAGGTGCATTTAATAGGTAGTGGCAGCCCCCACACCCCCTGCCAAAACAACCTGAAGGACTTTGCTGTTCCACTTATCCAATTAGACTACTCTCACTTTAAATCCTCCACTGTGTGTTTGATTTTACTTTCAACAACTTTACCATAAGACCATAAGATATAGGAGCAGAAGTAGGCTATTCAGCCCATTGAATCTGCTCCACCATTCAGTCATGGGCTGATCCAATTCTTCCTGTCATCCTCACTCCCCTGCCTTCTCCCCATTCCCTTTGATACCCTGGCTAATCAAGAACCTATCTATCTCTGCCTTAAATATACCCAATGACTTGGCCTCCACAGCTGCTCGTGCCAACAAACTCCACAGTGTAGTCTCACGAGTGCCTTATAGAGCCTCAACGTCATATCCCTGCTCTTATATTCTATATCTCTAGAAATGAATGCCAACATTGCATTCGCATTCTTCACAACCGACTCAACCTGGAGGTTAACCTTCAGGCTATCTTGCACAAGGTCTCCTAAGGCCCTCTGCATATCTGCATTTTGAATTCTCTCCCCATCTAAATAATAGTCTGCCCATTTATTACTTCTACCAAAGTGCATGACCGTACACCTTCCAACATTGTATTTCATTTGCCACTTACTTGCCCATTCCCCTAAACTATCTAAGTCTCTCTGCAGGCTTAGTGTTTCCTCAACACTACTCACTCCTCTACCTATCTTTGTATCATAGCCACAAATCCATTAATACTGTAGTCCAAATCATTGACATACATCGTAAAAAGCAGCAGTCCCAACACCGAACCCTGTGGAACTCCACTGGTAACCAACCAGCAGCGGCGCCAGAGATTTTTTCTTGCTGGTGCTACAGTGGGGCTGAATTATTCAGTGATGGTGCTGAGGGATGTACCGTATGGTAATATGTATTCGCAAGGCCAGACGAGTGGCGTTCAAAAGTCAGTTTCAAGCATTATGTGCCTAATATAAATGCCTCTGTTGATTCACAAGCAACAGCAATTGATAGATATAATATAGAAGTGAACTATGACAGTGTCAACAGCATCAGAGACAACCCAGACTACACAGAGCATAAACAAACAAACCAACAGAGCATCCGACCCACAGTGCACAACGTGAATCACGCACCAATCCCGCAATCAGCGTCAAATGTGTGCTTTTCAACCGAAAAACACAACACTAACCCACAATGTTCACTGCTATTCGCATTACATAGACAGAAAATGCCAAAAGATACACTGTTACTAAAGTCAAATAGGGCAAACAACAGATGCAAGGCTTTACCAGGAGCTGGACAAATCGTACTCTGACAGTGCAATACCTAAATTAATTCGGCTACTGAATTTAAAACAAAAATCAACAGAATCACCGCTTGGAAGTCTAAGCAAAACCAGTAGGCTTATTAGCAGTAAATGTGATATTTTGGGATTTGCAGGAAACATAAGGACTATGGGGTATCCACCACAAAATAATAATAATAATCAGCATTAGTCTTGCCCCAAATTTAAAAAAAAAATCAACTGCACTCACCATTGATGTTTTCAGAGAAGCACAATCCATCTGTTGTTGTGATTGGTGGCGAAAGCATCAATGATTTTCTGGATGTCAAGTGCTTTGGTCCTCCAGCTGTTTATGACCAACAGGGCCAAGTTGCTGTTCCGAGCATCGCTGCTGCTATTCCTTAGGTAGTTTTTCAGGTGTCTGAGGCAAGAGAAACTCCGTTTGCATGAGACAGATGTCACAGGTAGAGTCAGTGATATGCAGATTAGTTTGTATAAATCTATAAATGTGTCACGGTAGGGTCTCAATAGAGCTAGAAATTCCACAGTGTCATTCACTGTCTGTCCTTGCTTTTGTTTTGTTTCCAGCAGACGCCGAACCTGATGTAGCTCTGCAGTCAAGTTCACTTCAGTCACTCCATAGTATTGGGCCATTGGTCAAAGACAATTCATGTCCAGGAAGAACTTGTGTTTGGAACTCAATGCTGAGACTCCAGTCAGAACAACCCCAGTCTCAATTGAGAACCGTCTTTTCATTTCAGTCAGAAGTCTGTCTATAACCGGATAGAAACAGTGCTTGCGAAGGTCATCAGGGGATGTGACAGGTGTACATTCAGTTTGGGCCTCAACAACAAAATCATGTAGGCAGTGGTGTGGCTGGGCCTGTCTCCTTTCATGTGGTCTGCTCTGTATACCGGCCTTGATGCACAGGTCCCTCTTTCTTGCCTGAATTTCACTCCATGATTCCTCTCTCTGTTTTGCTGAGAGTGCATTGGTAACAGACTTAGCCAAGTCCACAGTGGATGAAAGCTCCAAACTGGGAGATTGTAGCTGGTCTGACGTGAACTTGGTGACTCGGAATAAATCCTCAAACAGAGTGAGAAGTAAAGCAAACTGCTCGTCAATCAATCCATTTACAGCTCTGGCCTCCTCCATGCATTTGGTTGACCCATAATATCCTGTGGTATAGCTAGAATGGCAGGGAGTGATTTCCTTATAGCCCACAAAGCTGTATACTGCCATGCCCAACGTGTACCTGACAATTTCTTCAACTCCACGGGCTGTGCAGTTGATTCCAGTTCTCTCTGTTTCTTCATGAAAAGATCGTGGGCAACAGAGTTTGAAAAGAAGTTGTAAAGCAGCTGCACAGTTTCAAAAAACTCACCTGCCCACTTGTACATTGCTCACAACATCCACTAAAACAAGGTTAAGTCTGTGAGCATGGCAATGTATATATAATGTCTGTGGGACCACTTTCTTGAACCTCTCTTGTACCCCATTATTTCACCCGGACATCACTGCCGCCCCATCATAACACTGACCTATACATACGTTCTTATCAATAACACACTGGGTGAGTGTCTGTTCAATGCTTTTAAGAAGACTCTGCGTCCAACCCTTTTGCTGGAGTGAAGTGCAAGAATTCTTCAAGCACTGTTTTGTTATTCAAATACCACACCACCACTGACATTTGTTCCTTTTTACTCAAGTCTTTACTTTCATTCACCATGATGGAAAAATGTCCAGCCTCCTTGACTTCTGCACTTATTTGATGTCTGACCATATCTGCCATAATACCCATAATTTCATTTTGGATATTGTGATGGGTGTTTTTTTGCATTTCCAGGATTGTCCTCTATTTTTTTAGCTGCAATCTTATCAAACTGTCCAATTATACTGAGCAACTCAACAAAGTTTCTCCTGTTGCCAGATCCATCATCCTCCTGGTGTCCTCACTGGGCAATGCCTTAGCACGCAGTATAGCGTAGAGACTCAACCACTGCTCTCATATACTCACGATTTTCTTGGACAATCTTTGCATGTCCTTTATCAAGCATATTTCCCAATCTTGGACCATCTTATTTTCTCAATCTGAATTCGGCCCATGCCTCCATAGCAAACTTATGAGCTGCACTTACATGGTGGGTTTTGAAAGCTGTGTAGCTTTCCGCCAGTTGCAGTAACCAGTGACAATGTAGGTAGACTCAGAATGGAACCCATGTCCTCCACACATGAAGTGCCTGCGTGCGAAGCAGAACGTAGTATCTTTCGTGATCGAATATTCCAGCCAGTCAAACCAGCCATGAATAAAACTCCTTTGCTGATTGCCAGACTGTTGCGAGCAGCGAAGGATACTTTTTCAATGCTGGCCAATGGGGTCCTTCCTCAGGCTGCTGGCTAACATCGCTAACAGTATTCCCACTAGCACTAAGAGCAGCTTCATCCACGTTCTCTTCCGAATCCTGCTCCATTTCTTATTCCTCTACTTCGCCCTCACACTCTTTTGATGAACTGCTGTCGTCCTCATCCCCACTTCTTTCTGCATGTCACTTTCAATTAAGACAGGCTCAGGCTGAGACACCAGTGATTCCTCTGGATGAGGTCGTTTTCTCACTAAAAATCGATCCATTTTTCATATAAGGACATCCCAGCAACCTCTTTCAGGACCCTGGGATGTAGTCCATCTGGTCCAGGTAACTTATCCACCTTAAGACCTTTGAGTTTGCCTAGCACTTTTTCCTTTGTAATAGCAATGACACTTAGTCCTGCTCCCTGACACTCACAGACCTCTGGCACACTACTAGTGTCTTCCACAGTGAAGACTGATGCAAAGTACTCATTAAGTTCATCTGCCACTTCTTTGTTCCCATTACTACCTCACCAGCATCATTTTCCAGTGGTCCAATATCAACTCTCACCTTCCTTTTACTCTTTATATAACCGAAAGAATTTTTTAGTATCCTGCTTTATATTATTGGCTAGTTTGCCCTCATATTTCATCTTTTCCCTTCTTATGGCTTTTTAATTGCCTTTTGCTGGATTTTAAAAGCTTCCCAATCATCCATCTTCCCACTCACTTTTGCTACCTTATATGTCCTTTCCTTGGATTTTATACAGTCCTTAACTTCCCTTGGCAGCTACGGTTATCTACCCTTGCCATTTGAAAACTTCTTCTGTGGGACATATCTGTCTTGCATCTTATGAACTATTCCCAGACACCTCGATACCTCTGCTCCACCATCAGCCCTGCCAGTATCCTCCTCCAATTCACCTGGGTAAGCTCCTCTCTCAGGCCTCTGTAATTCCTTTTATTCCATTAGGATACTCATACGTGTGACTTATGCTTCTCCCTCTCAAATTGCAGTGTGAATTCAATCATATTATGATCTTTGTCTCCTAAGGGTTCCTTTACATTAAGCTCCCTAATAAGATCTGGGTTATTACACAACACCCAATCTAAGATAGCCTTTCCCTTAGTAGTCTCAAGCACAAGCTGTTCTAAAAAGCCATCTCTTAGGTATTCAGCAATTTCCCTCTCTTGCAATCCAACACTGACCTGATTTTTCCAATGCCCTTGCATATTGAAGTCCCCCATTACAATTGTGACATTACCCTTATTTCATGTCTCTTTCAGCTTCCATTGCAATCTCAATCCCACATCTTGACTACTATTTGGAGATCTATATAGAATTCCCATGATGTTTTTGTTTTAACCCTTGCAGTTTGTTAACTCCACTCACAAAGATTCAACATTCTCTGACCCTATATTACCTCTTTCTAAAGATGTAATTCCATCTCTTACCAGCAGGGCCACACCACCACCTATGCCTTCCTGCCAGTCCTTGCAATACGAAGTATATCCTTTGATGTTAAACTCCCAACTATAACTTTCTTTCAGCTACAGCTCAGTGATGCCCACATCATAATCTCTAATCGCGCCACATGTTTGTCCACCTTATTCCAAATGCTATGTGCATTTAAATACAGCACCTTCAGTCCTGCATTCTTCGCCCTTTTGAATTTTAATACAATTTTACTCTTTGCTCTGTCTGCATTTGTACCCAATCATTGGCTTGTCCTTCCTTACACCCGTGTTACACTCATCATCTACTTGTGAACCTGCTGGCTCATCCTCAGCTCTATCATACTAGTTTATGATAGTTCATGATTGATAGATATTTGGATATTCTGGAAATCAATGGGTATCAAAAGTTTTCACAAGAAGTGGTCCTGAGGCAAAAGATCAACTATGTTCTTATTGTAAGACAGATGAAGCACGAGGAGAATTATGACCTATTCCTACTTCTAGTTCTTATAATCTTATGTTACAGGCCAGGACTGGCCAAAGTCTGATAACAACCTTGGCAACCTGCTTTTATCTATTTGTCACGTTCTAAGTGACGTATTGCAACATCTTATTATCTACCAATTTCTAATTTTTCTCAGCAATGTGCAAAGATTCTATGATAAACAGGCTTCTCCACTTCAATTCAATTTCTGCACTAATACAAATAAACCTGCAGCTCCTCTACTTTTGAAGAAACCTGTCAGCAATCTCCTGTTTACCATCACCATAACTCATCAATTTTACATTTATAGAACGTAATTCCTCATTTTCATAATTATGTTCACATTACATCTTTTCAAAATTATTCAATTTGTTACTTCTTTCATCTTTACTAAGTTAAATGCAAAAAGCTTTATTTTTCATATCAGTCAAGATATACTATGTGTGATTTAAAATGAGGAAGTTCTACTTTTATCACAGCAATGAATGTTTCAGGGCTCATAATCATGTTCATCAAGAATATTAACAATGAACACCAAGCCACTGCTTCCCACAGATAGCATCATAGATCATATCACATCAGATCTCTCACTGTAGCATTCATTTGAAATCTCTTTAAGATAGTATTAATCTTTCTTGCCATGGAGTTCCTTACTATTTCATTCATTCATTATGTGCCATGTCATATGTTGGTGATGGGGATCCTTTATAATGGCTGCCACCTTTTTGAGGAATCACCTTTTGAAGTTGTCCTCAATGCTGGGGAGGCTAAGTGCCCTTGATAGAGTTGGCTGTGCTTACAACTTTCTGCAACTATCTCGAATCCTGTTCTGAGGCCCCTCAATACCAGACGATGATGCAACCAGTTAGAATGCTCTCCAAGGTACATCTGTAGAAATTTGCAAGTGTCTTTGGTGATGTGCCAATTCTCCTCAAACTCCTAATGAAATATATCCACAGCTGTGTCTTCTTTATAGCTGCATCAATATAGTTGGGTCCAGGATAGATCCCCAGAGATGCTGACAGCCAGGAACTTGAAACTACTCACCCTTTCCACTTCTGATCCCTTGAAGTCTAGTGTGTGTTCCCTCAATTACCCCATCCTGAAGTCCACAATCAATTCCTTGCTGTTACTGACGTTGAGAGCAAAGGAGAGAATAGCAGTAGGCTAAGCACACACCCTTGAGGTGCGCTGGTGTCGATTGCCAGCGAGGAGGAGATGATATTTCTGATGTGCACAGACTGTGGTCTCCTGGTGAGGCAGTCAAGCATCCAGTTGCAGAGGGAGGTGCAGGTTTTGGATCTTATTGATTAGAACAGAGGGTATGACTGTGAGGAATTTTGAGCTGTAGTCAATAAACAGTAGCCTGACTATTGTATACTATCACTATAGCAGTATTACTATTGCCCAGGTGATCCAAGGCTCATTGGAGAGCCAGTGAGATTGCATCGAGAGGCAAACTGCAGCTACAAGTAGACATGGGCCGTGCAAGGGCGATGACAAGGCAGACTGGAAGATCAAGAGTTCATCTTTAGCATACAAGTGGCCTGTTCAAAAGTCTTATAACAGCAGGGTAGAAGCCTTCCTTGAGCCTGGTAGATTGTGCTCTCAAGCTTTTGTGTCTTCTGCCCCATGGGAGGGGAACGACCCAGAAGGGAGGGGGCCTTGATTATGTTGACTGCCTTCTAAAGGCAGCAGTGGGTGTAGATTGACACAGTGAAGGGTATTTAATATTTCAATAATATTTGAGTAATCTTATACATATATTGGTTGATAAAGCCTTCCTGTTCGTTTAAATAATTCATTGCAGATTATATGTATAAATGCATGAATTGCATACATCATCACAGTACCCCGTGATACGTGCGTGCCTTGCTTAAAGTAAACACAAAGTTAGACTCACAATTCGGACTCTCATGTCTTCCTTTGAACTAGTTAAATGTTTTGTAGTTAAGAACAACAAGCTGGGTTTTCATGATCAACGGAGCTGTATTCATAAATCTCTGCAATTTCTTGCGGTCTTGGACAGGGCAGCCGCCACATCAAGATGTGATGCATGCAGATCAGATACTCTCCACAGTGCTTAGTGAAAGTTGATGAGGGTTTCTGCCTTAACCTTCTGAGGAAGTAGAGTCGCTGATATGCTCTCTTGGCCACAACGTTCATGTGCTTGGACCTGGACAAGTTGTTGGTGATATTTACACCACTCCACCTCGGCACCACTGATACAGACAAGGGCGTGTACTCTGCCCTGCTTCCTGAAATCAATGACCAGCTCTTTTGTTTTGCTGACATTACTGTCTTGACTTCATGCTACTAGGAGCTCACTTTCTTTCCTGTTACTGAGATGTGTCATCTACAAACTTGTAAATGGGGTAAGAGCAGAATTTGGCCACACAGTCACGAGTGCATACAGAGTAAATTAAAAAGAGGTCTTGTGGGGCATTGATATTAAGAATAGTCCTGGAAGAAGTGCTGCTGCCTGATTGTGGTCTGTTGGTCAGGAAGGTAAGAGGGAGGTGCTGAGTCCTATTGTTCCACCTCACTTACTCATTCTGCTTTTCTCATCCTTCTTTTCTCTGAAAGGCTCGTCCAGGTACATTTCGCCTTATACATAGAATTTCATTTGTTGGTTAATTACTTATCAACCCAACCAGTTAATCTCTCAGGGACTTTATTAGTTCAATTGCACGCAAATATTTCTCTGAATGCGAATATCATAACCAACTTCCTTGCTGGTATACACACAGTTTAGCATCTTTAACAGCCAATTTATACACGTCATCATTCTTAATCAAGAAGATTAATATTTGCCCTGCTACAAGTTTCTGCTGCACAAGTTATTAAAAAACAAGAAAACACCCCCCCAAAAAAAAATTGCAATTTCAGAGAGAGAGTCAAAACTTAAGATATAAGGATAGAGTGTCAGAGAGAAAGAAAAATAGGAGGTTAAAGAAAGAGGTCAGTTAATGAACTGGAAATACTGAGAGATGTAGAAGCAAATGGCAAAAAAGAGGTGATTTTGGTCTGAAAAGACTGAGATGGCTGCAGATGGACAGGCTGAAAAGCTGAAAATGCAACTGGGCTCAGGAGCAGAACATAAACTGAAAAACAAAACATGCACTGACAGTGACATTATTATTTCAAATGACGGAAAAGACCTACTAAAGAACTAGATTATGAGGACACGCAGTCCTCTTTTATTGTCATTTAGTAATGCATGCATTAAGAAATGATACAATATTTCCTCCGGCGTGATATCACAAAACACAGGACAGACCAAGACTGAAAAAATTGACAAAACCACCTAATTATAACATATAGTTACAACAGTGCAACAATACCATAACTTGATGAAGTCCATGAGCACAGTAAAAGTTCAAAGTCTCTCAAATGTCCCACATCTCACACAGACGGGAGAAGGAAGAAAAACTCTCCCTGCCATGCCCGACCACAATCCGTCTCTGAGTCATCCGAAAACTTCAAGCCTCTGAATCAGCTCTCTGACACCGAGTACCAAGCGCCATCTCTGTCCGAGCGACTCAACCTCAATCTCGGTCACCAACAGCAGGCAAAGCCAGGGATTTTGAGGCCTACCCTCCGAAAGATTCCCGAACACGCAGTAATGGCAGCAACGAACGAGCATTTCAGAAATGTCTCCAGATGTTCCTCTGTGCTTTCACGTCCTTCTCCATCAAATCAGAATTGTCCATGGCCCCTATTTAACGGATACGATATCATTTTTCACCGGAGGGCTGCGCACGTGCGGTGCGCTGCTCTCTCTCCTCCCGCCTAGAAATGACATACAGGATTTCAGTAGGATTAGAGATACATGGAGGCATAAATTGTTTGCAAGGAGAAAAAGTCATGTGGAATCAGAGGTAGTGATGTACATTCCACCTCAGGCCAATGTCAAACAGGCTCTAGATGATCTGAGCAATGTGATCAACACGCAAAAAACAGCACATCCTGACGCCTTCTCCATCATTTTGGAGGATTTTAACCAGGCCAGCTTGAAAATGTCACTGAATAATTACCATCAACAGTTCACTTGCAATATCAGAGGAAACAACACACCGGACCACTGTTACATCACCATTAAGAATGCCTACCGTGCTATTCCACACTCACACTTCAGAAAGTCTGATCACCTGGCTGTACTTCTATTCCCTGAGTATAGGCAGAGACTGAAGACTGCAGCACCTGTAGTGAGACCCAGAAAGGATGGACAAGGGAAGCAAAGAAGCATTTACAGGACTGCTTTGAATCAGTGAACTGGACTGCATTCAGGGGTTCATCTTCGAATCTGGATAAGTGTGCCGCAGTTGTTCCCAACTTCATTAAAACCTGTGTGCGTGAGTGTGTGTCTACAAAAACTTGGTGCACATTCTCAAACCAAAAGCCACTGATGAACCAGGAGGTTTGTCGTCTGCTGAAGGCTAGATCTGTGGCATTCAAGTCTGGTGACCCAGGTCTGTACCAGAAAACCGGGTGTGATTTGCAGAGGGCTATTTCAAGAGCAAAGAAACAATTCCAAGCAAGGTTAGAGGTGACATTGGATGGACGACAACTCTGCAGGGCTTGCAGGACATTACTTCCTACAAAGCGAATCCCAATAGCATGCATGGCAGCAATGCTTCACTGCCAGATGAACTCAACACCTTCTATGCCCACTTTGAAAGGGAGAATATAACTACAGCTGCGAAGATCCCTGCCGCACATAGTGACCCTGTGATCTCTGTCCCCGAGGCTAATGTCAGGCTGTCTTTCAGAAGGGTGAACCTTCACAAGGCGACAGGCCCTGATGGAGTACCTGGTAAGACTCTAAAAACCTGTGCCATCCAACTGGCAGAAGTATTCGAGGACATTTTTAACCTCTCACTGCTAAAATCACGTTCCCACCTGCTTCAAAAAGGCAACAATTAAACCAGTGCCTAAGAAGTGTTGTGTGAGCTGCCTTAATGACTATTGTCCAGTCACACTCACATCTCCAGTGATGAACTGCTTTGAGAGGTTGGTCATGACTAGAATCAACTTCTGTCTCAGCAAGGACCTGGACCCACTGCAATTTGCCTATTGCCACAATAGATCAATGGCAGATGCAATCTCAACAGCTCTTCACACAGCCTTAGATCACCTGGACAATTCAAACAACTATGTCAGGATGCTGTTCATTGACTATAGCTCAGCTTTTAAAACCATCATTCCCAGGGTCCTGATTGATAAGCTATAGAACCTGGGCCTCTGTACCTCCCTCTGCAATTGGATCCTCAAATTCCTAACCAGAAGACCACAATGTGTGCAAATTGGTAATAAATTCTTCTCCTCGCTGACAATCAACACTGGCGCACCTCAGGGGTGTGTGCTTAGCCCACTGCTCTACATTCTCTATACCCATGACTATTTGGCTAGGTATAGCTCAAATGCCATCTATAAATTTGTTGATGACACAACCATTGTTCAGACATCCCATCTCTCCCGGCAGTTCTGGAAGTCTCCCGCATATTGATGGCAGCTCCCTGACACCCGCAAATTATATACAATATCCCGGAAATCAATTTTTTTGAGAGGGAGAGGAAGAGCGAGAGCGACAGGAAGCATCCTGATTGGTCTCCCTTCGTGCTAAGTAGACCTATCAATTTTCTCCGTGGTGGGCTTTACAGTCAACCTCAAAATTAATGACAGTGTTGCTCACTGCACTGTTTGCAACAGTGACTTTTCGATTGTCCATGGTGCGTTAAAATGTAAAAGACATGTCCAAGTGAGTTAACAGGTGTCATTTGTTCATTAGCGTAGCTAACATTATTTAAACTAGCTGGCTAGCTGCTAAGGAGCTACTCTATTGATGTCCTACATGATGAGGCCAACGTCCCTGTAGACTTGCTTAAAGTTTTAAAATATGTACTTATATTATATTATAGTATCATGCAGTCAGTTTTTTATTCTAAGTACATATTTTAATGTCACATTTTCTGCATATACCCAACTTGGTTTACAGATTAGACAAAAGCACTAAACAAAGTATTACATACACCCTTGGAGGTGGACCGGGTGGGAGGTATGGGGATTTGGGGTTGCGGGGGGCAGTGGTGCTACCTCCCTGAAATGAGTTTTTGTAGGGTGGGATGTCTGAATGTTGGTAGAATCTCAGATGCAGATGAGAAGGCATACAGGAGTGAGATATGCCAACTAGTGGAGTGGAGTCACAGCAACAACCTTGACCTCAACGTCAGGAAGATGAAAGAGCTGATTGTGGACTTCAGGAAGGGTAAAACAAGGGAACACGAACTAATTCTCATAGAGGGATCAGAAGCGGAGAGAGTGAGCAGTTTCAAGTTCCTGGGTGTCAGTGTCTCTGAGGATCTAACCTGGTCCCAATATATTGATGCAGCTGTAAAGAAGGCAAGACAGCAGCTATATTTCATTAGGAGTTTGAAGATATTTGGTTTGTCACCTAAAACACTCAAAAATTTCTATAGATGTACCATGGAGAGCATTCTGACAAGCTGCATCACTGTCTGGTGTAGTGGGGTGGTGGGAGGGGTGGATACTGCACAGGACGAAAAGGAACTACTGAAACTTGTAAAATTATTCAGCTCCATCATGGGTACTAGCCTCCGTAGTATCCAAGACATTTTCAAGGAGCATTGCCTCCATTATGAAGGACCCCCACCACACAGGACATGCATTTTTTTCACTGTTACCATCAGGTAGGAGGTACAGAAGCCTGAAGGCACACACTCAGTGATTCAGGAACAGCTTCTTCCCCTCTGCCATCTGATTCCTAAATGAACATTGAAACATGAACATTACCTCAATATTTTAATATATTATTTCTGTTTTGCACTAATTATTTAATATACATATATATACTTACTGCAATTGATGTACTTATTTTTTCCTTCTATATTATCACATATTGTATTGTACTGCTGCTGCTAAGTTAACAGATTTCACAACACATGCCCGTGACAATAACCTAATTCTAATTCTGAAACAGACATGGAGAGCCAGTGGTCAGAGATTCAATTAGAAATGTAATGGGCTGGTGCAAACAATAATTTACACATATATATAGTGCATCTAACACATCCAAGTCACTTATAAGAACATAATTAAACAAAATTTGGTATGAAGCTGTCAAAGCAGCTGTTCAGCAGGCAACCAACTTTTTATTTGCTTTCCTTAGGAGCAGGAGCAGAAAAAAGGAGAAGAAATTTAAGGGGGAAATTCCAGAGTTTGGGGGGTTCATGAAGCTACCGGCAGGCCCACCAATGGCACTAGGGATGCTCAAATGGTCAGGTTTAGAGGATCACAGAGATCTGGCATCACTATATAGCTGAAAAAGTTTGCAATAAAAGAGAGTGGAAGAAGACACTTCAACATTTGATAAGAAGGTTGGGAATTTTGAAACACAAGCTTTTGTCAACTGAGAGCCAATAGTAAGTAGTAAGTAGTCACAGGAGAAGGGAACTTTCTATGAATTAGGATATCTCAGGATTGTTAAATGGAAACCCAACCAATGAAGTCAGAGGATTTAAGGGCATAACATCCAGTGGCATGATGTAAAGCAATGTTGCGGAGGTAGAAATGGTGTCGCAAATATGCGGTTGGAGATCAGCGATGCCATGAGGACTGAAGCTGTCTTGTTCAGAATCAAACAGATGCAGGGAGATTGAATGCAATCAATGCTTGGGGAACAGGGTTTATATTGTGGACTAAAGATGATGGCTTTGATCTTCCCTTATTTGATGGAATTTTCTTCCCTGGAAATTTTTGGAGTGTTCAAGACAGATGGTTACAAGTCACAGCAAGTTTAAGAAATGAAATGACAGAGATATGAAGGTACAGTATACATGAAGGACTAAACTTATAAGAAGCTTTCATGTAGATTAATTGCTGCTTGGGTATTTACTTAATTCCTGTTGGTAGAATGTAGAACAGTTCCAACTTAAGGTCTCAGGCAACAGAAGGCATGTTTTAGAAAAGAGTACAGTCTATATTTTGTGCCAAGACCCTTCATCAGGACTCCAATGAGTCCTGCTGAAGGGTCACAGCCCGAAAGATCAACTATACTCTTCTCCATAGATGCTGCCTGGCCTGCTGAGTTCCTCCAGTATTTTGCGTGTGTTGCTTGGATTTCCAGCATTTGCAGATTTTCTCTTGTTTATGAAGGTATGGTTTATTATAATGGAAATGTTTTGATTTTTCCCAAGTCCACAGAGCACCCAAATCAAATCAAATTCAAGTTTAGTTATCATTCAACCATACATGAATGCAGCTGAGCAAAACTTATAAAGTGTAATTTGTTTAGAATTAATGAACTTCACCACTTCAACAAAATTCTAAATATTTTAATGCTTCATTCAAATGCATCTGATATACCATAACTCTGCTTTGACATACTCAACATTATAATTTAAATTATATATTTTTTGCCAAGAAAACTGCACTGAAGTTATTCTGTTAAGGCTTGCGTCACTGTGATCCCTTTAACTAGAGCCAGTAATGTAATCATATCTGATTGTTACTTGTTGTGCAGAAACAAAACATAATAGTGAAAATCCACAACTGATGCCTTTGTTCACCATTACTGACATTCCTTATCATTGTCCTTTTTACTAGTGAAATGCTAAGAATTTGCATTAGTATAGTAAGGACTGTGAATTTTTTTTATTTTTTGCAGATCTCAGTATCATTGGCAAACCATAAATTAATTGCCTATGCGTAACAACCTCTGAGAAGGCAGTGATGAGCCACCTTCTTCAACCACTGGGAAGGTACTCCCTCAGTACTCTTGAGTAGGATTTCAACCTAGTAAGCTCATTTGGGGTGTGACTGAGAACAGGGGGTGATGTTCCCATGGTAGAGATCACATAGCTGGAAAGTCAGAGTTGCCTAAGCAAGCAAATCCAGTTGATTTTGTAAATGAAACAAACTGAAGACGCTATTTATTGAGATACAGTGCAGAGTAGGCCCTTTTGGTCCATCCAGCCAGGCCACCAAGCAATCCCCCGATTTCATCCTAGCCTAATGATGTATCGATCTATACTTATCAATTAACCTAACAACTGGTATTTTTGGAACTCATATAGTCACGGGGAGAATGTACAAACTCCTAACAGGCAGTGGCAGGAATTGAACCCTGGTCGCCAATACCGTAAAGCGTTGTGCTAACCAGTACTACCACACGGCTATGTAACAATGATTAGTGGAATGAATGTTTAGGGTACAAGTCTGGTGAGCTATTTTGTCCTGGATGGTATGGAGATTGCCTTACATTCAACCAGACAGGTGGGCAGTTTTCCTCCGGCCTCGTGTGTTGCATGTGAAGACTTTGAATTCAAAATCAAGTAAGTCACAACCATCAGATACTCAGCTCCTCTCTACTATTTCTTGTACTCACAGTCGATGGAGACACACAGTATTTTACAGAGAAGATAAAGTCTAGTACTGTAATTTGAACCCTTACTTCGAAGGCAGCGTTTTCTACGGGGTTAACAAAGATTGCTACTGTCCTTTTTAAACTTATTTTTTTATGATCGCAAGATTCTGCTGCACATTAAGTACTGCAGGTCTACTCCCATCAGCGAGTTGCTTGTTGGCAGAGAGGCTGAAAGAGCGGCGCTTGCTGCAGATCGTACCGCTACTCGCGTCAGAGAGGCTGCGCAAGGAGCCGGTGCGCGGAGGAGGCTTGCAATCTAGTTTTAGTCACTTTTCTCGTGATTGCAAAATCTTTTTTGTTGTGTCTGTGCACATCTACATATATATTAAATAAAAGCATGCATGAGGGAAATGGTTTTAACCGGTTTATTTACATTGCAATGAGCAAGAGAGAGAATAATGCACATGCGTAGACAAGCGCACATGTGCGGACAACAGACCGATGCGTAGTGCGGGGGTCGGGGATGGGGGGGGGTCATTGCTCTAAAAGAAATACATTACACTTTAACCCCCTTTCGATTAATGCAACATAAAACTGTATGTGTACAAAACATTCAATTTCTCTTTCATAAATCTATATCCCAAATAAACATGCTTTCACAATAACCGTCCATAACAGCTTCATAGTTCTAAAGGTTCAGTCTTTTGGGCGTTGCTCTGTTTCTTTCAGGGTAGCGCCTCTGGACCAGTGGAGTGGCAGCAGGTTTGGCCGGTGTCTTGTCAATGATACGTTCTCGTTGCGCCTCTGGACCAGTGGAGTGGCAGCAGGTTTGGCCGGTGTCTTGTCAATGATACGTTCTCGTTGCGCCTCTGGACCGGTGGAGTGGCAGCAGGTTTGGCAGGTGTCTTGTCAATGATGCGTTCTTGTTGCGCCTCTGGACCAGTGGAGTGGCAGCAGGTTTGGTAGTTGCCCAAAACAATGTTCTCGGTTTCCAGTGTCTCATTGCTGGCAGTGACATTATTATCACTGAAAGTGACTGTAACGTGTCCATCTTATTGGAGGCAGTCGACTTGGGGTGTGTTCTTCGATTGAGCATCCAGTGTCTGGTTCACATGAAGTCTCCATGTCTGATCTCCAGCATCCACTGTGTACTTCAGTGGTCATGTTCTTGGAGCTATCCTCCCAGGTGTCTGCTTGTCTTCTCAGTAATCGTGTGCTAGGATTTCCTGTCCAATCTCGAAGCTCCTTGCTGCTTCACTTGGCAACTAGCTGAACTGCTTATTCTGTACTTCCCTCCATAGATCTGGTTTCAGGAGGTCTATGTGAGATCTCAGATTCCTGTTCATGAACAGCAGGTGTTTGATTTGATGTCGCATGAACAGAGTTCCAATCTACAAGAACAAAGTTGTCCACATTGTGCTGTAGAGAAATGACCTCCCTATCCATCACTTTAATGGGCTTCTTGAGGGTTTGGATAAACTTTTCAGCTAACCCATTCATTGCTGGGGAGTGTGGAGCTGACTTGAAATGTCTGATAACCATTTTTCTTCATGAACAGTCAGAATCCTTCTGAAATGTATTCTAGTCCGTTTTCACTCACAATTTGATCTGATAAGCCGTTTCTGGCAAAGATAGTCCTCAGAGCGGAGACAGACTTTGCTGATGTGGTTGACTTCATTGGTATAACTTCCGGCCACTTCGAATGAGCATCCACAGCAATCAAAAACATGGAGTCCATGAATGGCCCAGCAAAGTCAATATGTACTCTTTGCCATGGTGACAACGGCCACTCCCATGGGTGTAACTGTGCCCATGGGGGTGCATTTTGAACTTTTTGGCCAAGCCTTCAATCTGTTCATCTACTCCTGTGACAAGAATACACATAGATTAAGATGTTAGCCGTCCTGTGTGATCAGCGGTTGGTCTGCCACCTGTCTTCAGGAGAGAGAGAGATAAGGAAAAACAATGGAGCAGCATTTGGAGATGTGTAATGAAGGGACGGGAGAGAGAGTAACAGAAGGAGGGAGCTGTCAAGAGCGACTCCCCCTTTAAACCCTGAACTGTTTGAAGTGATGGACAGGCGATACCCCAGCAGGGGGATAAAAAGGGACAGGTTCGCTAAGGCAGGACACACACGACACCCGAGGTAACAAGACCCTGGAAGCGGTGCATCTCTCACAAGTCGGTGGGAAGTACCGGGCCATAGACGCACAGGGTGGAAAGGCACGATCGGCGGGAACCTGGTGTGTGTCCACCCTTGCCTGGGTGCCAGGTTCAGCGCAGGGAAACGATCGTATCTGGAAACGGAGGGGTCACGGTCGGTGACCTCAGATGACATCACAAAGCACTCGCCCGAAAGCTGACTGCGAAGGTCTGTGTGGAAGCCTTGAATATTCATTCGTTTTTGCTCTCTCTCTCCTCCCCCCCCCCCACTGTCCATCTCCCACGGCAGCGATTACTGCGAACTGAACTGAACTTTGCGTCACTTTGAAACTGGTCATTTGCCCCTAGACAACGATAGAGCTTGATTGATCCTGTTATCTGAATTCTGTGTACATGTATGTTTATCATTGCTGAACTGTTGCATTCATTATCCTTTTGATTAGAGTACTGTGTTGCTTGTTTCTTTAATAAAACTTTCTTAGTTCTAGTAATCCAGACTCCAACTGAGTGATCCATTTCTGCTGGTTTGGCAACCCAGTTACGGGGTACGTAACACTCCCAACCAGCACACATAGCTCCAGGCAAGACTCATCATCCTGACTGTACCCAGATGTCCTTCATGCAGATTCTCCAACACTCTAATGCACAGATTTGAGGGAACCACAACCTGAGATCCATACATCAACGTTATTTGACATACTGACAATTGGTTTTTCTCGCTGAGAACCCTGGAAATATAGGGTTACCATGAGCTGGCCACCCTTGCATTGTGGTTTCATAGACTTTTGACAATATCAGGTCATTCCTTGTTTCCCTTTGTACTTCAGAATTTGTTACCAGAAACTGGTCCACCAATATGGTGTGGAATACCTCTGCCGGGTCACAGTATGAAGACTTTTCGTCTTCAGTCGCCAATAGTGGAAGATGTGACAAGCCAGCAGCATTGCTGTGTTGTTTGGTACCCTTGAACTCTATGTTATAAGGGTGGGCTCCTAGGAATAGTGCCCAATGTTGTAACTGGATAGCAGTCATTTCTGGAATTCCCTTCCTGGGACTGAAAATGGACAAAAGGGGCTGGTGATCTGTTACTAGTGTAAACTCTTGTCCATAGTGGTAGTGATGGAACTTCTTTATTCCCCATACTAGACTAAGGGCTTTTTGGTTGATCTGTGCGTAATTAGGTTCTGTGCTCATCAGGAATCGTGCAGCAAACACTGTTCAGATCCATCTTTCATAATGTGTAAGAAAACAGCTCCAAAGCCATAAGGGAACACATCACACGCCAGTCTGATGGACAGGGATGGGTCATAATGGGTGAGCAGTTAATCGGATGTTATTAGTCTCTTTGTTTCCTTGAATGCTTTTTCACATCTTTCTGACCATTCCCGCTTTGCTCCTGTTTGTAACAGTCTGCTGAATGGATGCAGCACTGTAGCAATGTTTGGGAGAAATTGGTGGTAGTAGTTTACAAGGCCCAAGTATGACCTGAGTTGTGACACATTTCCCAGTTTGGGTGCCTGCAGCACTGCTTCAATCCTCTCTTGTGACTTATGTAAGCCATGCATGTCAATGGCATGTCCACAATCAGAGATTTCATTCTTGAAAAACTCACATTTCTCTCTCTTTTGCAGGCAGACCATACTCACACAGCCTTGTAAGCATTTTGTCAAGCTTTTGGAGGAGATCTTCATCATTTTTTGCCAGTCACAATGATGTCATCAAGGTAACATTGTGCTCGTGGGATATCTTGGAGCACCTAGTCCATTGCTCTTTGCTAAATTACTGGAGCTGATGCAATGCCAAAGGTGAGATACTGGAACAGTCCCTTGTGAGTGTCAATTGTGAGGAACTTCATGCTTGACTCCTCAGTCTCCATTTTCAGATAGGCTTGTGACAAGACAATCTTTAAAAACCTCTCACCACCTGCCAACAATGCAAAAATGTCTTCTGTTCGTGGCAGGGGATACTGCATAGTACGCAGCACTGGGTCGATGCTCACCTTGAAATCCCCACATATGCGAGTGACTCCAGCCTTCCATATCTCGATCACCGGGACAATGGGTATAGCCCAATCACTCCACTCCACCTCGGAGACGATTTCAGACGTCTGCAAGCTCTGCAGTTCAGCATCCACTTTAGGACATAGTGTGTCAGGCTTTGGACGTGCTTTATGGAATTTTGATGTTGCTCTTTCATCCATTTCAATTAAGGCCTTCATGCCTTTGAGTTTACCAATCCCTTCTCAAGCACCTTCTCATTAGCATTGAGCAGCTGTGACAGTCTCTGGTTAGTGCTACCATTTGGGCTGCCGTTGCCTGTTGATGTCATACTGAGAGCTTTGATTGAGTGCCAGTCTAGTTGGATTTTTCTCAACCATTTACGTGCAAAGAGTGCTGGCCCTCCACTATCCAATACATAAAGCTCCAGCTGTTGAGCTTGGCCTCCATACATCACATTTACTTTCAGTTTGCCTTTGTGAGACACTTTTTCACCTGTGTAAGTCTTTAGCATCACTGAGATCTTCTGTAATGGTATCTTTGAAAACAGTCTGTTGTAGCCAGCCTCTGGAACTTTAGACAAAGCTGACCGTGTATCCAGCTCCATTTTCAGTTTTACACCGGACACATCTATTGTCATCAAAGAAATAGGTCCATACATCACATTTTTGGACATTGTTAATGTGGAATCCTGCAAGTGTGATTCACTGACTTATTGGCAGACAGCGGGGGAGCTGCGCTGCCTCGGTCGTACAGAGGATTAGGCCTCAAGCCACAGTGTCGCCTGTTGCCACCCACCAGGAGAGAAGCGTCAAAGCCAGGGTGATGTGGCGTGGCGTAAAGGCCGGAGTCAGCGCTACCCTCCCAGTGTTCACTCCGCAAAAAACAAGCCGCATTGTGGTCGACAGCAGATTTCTGCCGCATTCATGGCTCAAAATCAGGAGATTTTATTCTGTGGCTGTATCTTACTGATCTCGTACATGTGCTTGCTATCTTGTACATGCTATGTGGGCATTGTGCTGCATGTGACGGTTGGTACTGTGTTTTGTACCTTGGCCCTGGATAAGCGCTGTCCCATTTCAAAGTTCAAAGTACATTTATTATCAAAGGACTGTATGTATACTATATACAACCTTGAGATTTGTCTCCTAACAGGCAGCCACGAAACAAAGAAACACAAAAGAACCCATAAAAAAAGACTGTCAAATATCCAATGTGCAGAGAGGAAAAAAAATCATGCAAACAATAACTGCAAGCAAATAGCATTCTGAACTATGGTCCACAAAGAGAGTACGAGACCCGTTGTTCAACGCAGAACCGAGTAAACATCGCTGAGCAGTGAGCTGAACCAGCCTGACCCTTGCCTCAGGCTCTGACACCCTGACCTTTTCAATCTGGCCTAAATCAACGTCCAGACATCAGGTTGAGTTGTCTCGGTATGCTCTGGGATCCAGACCTCACCACCTCAATTCAGACTTTCCCATTCCCAACCTTTCCCATTCAGCCCAGCACTTAAATCAATCAAACCTTGGGTCTTTCTCAGTCTCGGTGATGGGCCCACCACTTTGCTTCACTTCGGTTCTGCCACATCAAGTTGCCTCCAAGTCCAAAGGGAAGTTACAGACTATTGCTTGCAATGAATGTTTGCCAGAAAAAAGAGTGATTAACCAAGTATGTAGTTGTTTTCCTTGTTTTGTTAGCCACCAGCCAGAAGTCACTGAAGTTCACCAGCACCTTCTTAAGCCGGAAGACTCTGACTGTATCTTTTGCTGTATTCAGGGGTATTCTTGTAAGGTTGAATAACAATTAAACTTGAATTGAATTGATCTATACAAGTGAGTCGGACCAATAAAGACCGAACATAGCTGCAAATCGATTTTATCATTAACATTACCAGTACTGCAACTGGTAAATACCACTCCAATATGTGTGAGCCACGCAGACTGCAAAGTTGCAATGAATTAGTCTAGGCTAGGTTTGAGCTGAGTTGCTTGTCCTCACTAACAATAGTACAAGGTGAAGAGAAAATACACTAGATCATTTCTTAATGACACTTACAGCAGAGTGCCACAAGGATATAAAGTTTGGATTTAGGTGCAATATTCTATAGTAAAACAGCTATTAACGTAATGTTAAATAAACTAGAAATCTGAATATACAATGGGGAAAAACTGAAAATACTCATTGGATCAGCCAGCGTGTGTAGGTAAACTGGGTTCAGGTCATGGAACTTATTCAGGACCAGAAGGTCCAATGAATGATCACTTAAAAATAGAAAAAGCTCAAGAGAAAAAAAAACTAAGAAATTAAACAAATCTGTGAAATACCTTTATAGATAATGGGATATGATTAAAAGACAACTGATATTAACAGGTGGCAAAATGAGAGAAAGATGATATAAAAGTGAATACAGAATATGGTAGGAGTTAGCAGGAATTTGAAAGGGAAGACAGAAAAAAAATCCATAGAAATGCCCGGTGAGTCAGAAGTTCAATGGCAGAGAGAAAAAAAAACATTTGATAGCTACCAACATATAGATTCACATGGTTAACTGGTAAAAGTACGATGACTTGACACTCTGTTGAACCCCAGCCCAAAATAAAAGCACATTCAGGAAACCATCAGTCTGATCAAGCGAGAACAGAGAGTAACATGTATAACACCTCTGCAGCATCAAATACTGTACAGCCCCAACTATCAAATTTATTCAGAGCCACCCTAAATTTGTGATAGTCGGAGATAGGTACCTGCTGAATAGAAAACAGATACAGCTAGAGGAACATTCTCAGAAAGGAAATGAATACTGGGAAGGGTGCTGACTAAACAAAAATATAGATAAGGGGTTTGTATCACCCTGACCTGCATTCTTTGGCCTGAGAAGATAAGTCTACAGGGTGCTGCTAATCATTGCTTGCACACCATTCATGCAAGCCACTGCCAGTGTTGGTGACTCAGGGTCCAACTGCAGCATGTCTCATGATAGGAGTGAAATTAGTGCACTTTAGTGAGTCAGCGGCAGAAAAGCAGGTGAGTGGATTTTGTGCACAAAATCCTTTACAAGATCAGCATTATACAGTTTCAATGAATGAGAAACATCTCCAGAGAACTGCAGCATCAGACATCAAACAGCATAATTACAGTATAAGAAAAGATTTTTTAAATGAAGATGCTGGAGGTCCAAAATAATGAAGGGTATTAAGCCTTATGTGTTAACCATATTTCTCTTTCCACAGATGGTCACTGACTTCTTCGGTGTTTCCAGTACAATTATTGATTTTCCATATACAGTTCTGTGCTTCAAGTCAAGTCACTTTTTATTGTCATTTCGACCATAACTGCTGGTACAGTACACAGTAAAAACGAGACAACATTTTTCAGACTAAGAATCTAGTTTATTATCACTGACAGATGTAATAAAATTTGTTGCATTGTGGCAGCAGTACAGTGCGATACACAAAATTGACTATAAATGATAAGCAGTACTAAAAGCAGTTCACACATTCAGAAGTGGTTTTCTGATTGGACCATTCAGAAATCTGATGGTGGAGGGGAAGAAACTGTCCTGAAAATGCCAAGTCTGTGCCTTCAGGCTCCTGTATCTTCTCCATGATGGTAGTAACGAGAAGAGAGCACGTCCTGGCTGATGGAGGTCCTCGATGATGGATCTTCTGCCCTCTTGATGCATCACAATTTACATACCACCAAAGGCAGATGTTAAGCAAGCACTCAATGTATATCGAACATAGAATAGTACAGCACAGTACAGGCCCTTCAGCCCACAATGTTGTGCCGACCCTTAAACCCTGCCTCCCAAATAACCCCCCCGCCTTAAATTCCTCCATATAAGAGTCTAGCAGTCTCTTAAATTTCACTAGTGTATCTGCCTCCACCGCTGACTCAGGCAGTGCATTCCACGTACCAACCACTCTGAGTAAAAATCCTTCCTCTAATATCCCCCTTGAACTTCCCACCCCTTACCTTAAAGCCATGTCCTCTTGTATTGAGCAGTAGTGCCCTGGGGAAGAGGCGCTGGCTGTCCACTCCATCTATTCCTCTTAGTATCTTGTACATCTCTATCATGCCTCCTCTCATCCTCCTTCTCTCCAAAGATTAAAGCCCTATCTCCCTTAATCTCTGATCATAATGCAAACTCTCTAAACCAGGCAGCATCCTGGTAAATCTCCTCTCTACCCTTTCCAATGCTTCCACGTCCTTCCAAGTGCTATGATTAGCAAAAAGGAAAGTGCCTACCCTGACGCCTTTCAATCATCTCCTTCAATCATACTAGCTTGAACAAATGTCTGCCCAATTATCATCAGCACATCACCTGCAGCACCAGGGGTCCCAACACCTGACAACTAGACTGCTGTCAGAGACGCCTACCATTCCATCCCAAGACTACATTTCAGGAAACCTGATCATGTGGCTGTCCTCCTCCTACCTGTTGTTGGATCTGATTGTTTAATTCTTAGATTAGTCTGGTTAATTGTCATTTTATTTGCAGTTTAACAATTAATTACCTGCTTGTATTTTAAGTAGTTTTTATATGGATTTAACGGTCTCTAATGGCTATACAAAGAATAATTCTGGAAGGCGCTGGAAGTTATGCCACATTAATGGCTGTATTAAAATGTAAAAGTTAATCCAAAGTGACTACAATGGAAAGCTGTGGAAATGCATTCACAGATGAAATTGCGAAGAGACGGTACAGGAAGTAGTAAAAGAACCTAACAACTGGAATTATGGAAATGAAGTAGACCTCTGTATTCAAGAGATGCAAGCTCAATGCTCTCCACAGGAAATGTCGTTCTGGATGGAGAATGGTGGGAAGTTAAACAATGATGGAGTATGGAGATATGGCAAGAGTCATACACTGGTAGCTCCAATTGCTTACCTGGCACAGCAGATATACTCCCTGGGACACATTGGAGTTCAAAAGATAATCAACAGATTCTCCCAATGGTGGTGGAGTCCAAAGTTCAGGGCACAAGCTCAAAAAATGTTTCAATGATGCTTGACGTACCAGATAACAAATCCTGGAGCAGCAGGAAAGCTACCATAATTAAATGTTTCTGCCCCATCTGGTCCACTTTTACACTTACAAGTGGACAACATTACTTTGCTAATGTGTCAAGGGTACCAGACATACTGGTACTAGTGGACGGGTTTTCATGATGGGCAGAAGCTATTCCGACAAGGAAAATCACTGCCACACACAGAGCAAAAACTCTGATCAAGGACTATATTCCCAGATGGGGATTGCTATGTCATATTGACTCTGACCAAGGAACACATTTCACTGGGAGTGTTTATCAAGAATATTGTTGGCTGATGAACATTGAATGGACTTTTCATTTCCAAATCACCCAGAGTTATCAGGCAAGTCAAGTGGACGACTAGAATCATCAAACAGTGTTTGATTATGTACCATGAGGAAGGAGTACTATGGCTTGTATCTCTTCCTATGGTCTTATCTAGCATCAGAGCAACCCCAAACAAGAAAACTAAACTAAGTCGATTTGAGGTGGTAACAGGGCATCCTGTGGCACTGCCATGAGACCAATCAAGTGGCATATTGGAGTGAAGGAGTCAAGAGATTGAAGAGGCCTGGCAAAAACTGGTCTACTCCAGAGACAAAGTAGACTACACTTGTTCCTGAAGTGCAACTGTCCATAAACAAAGTGCCAACTGCGAACATAGGAGTAGACAAGAATCGTACACCTTATTTCTCAATGTACAATGTCCACCTAAATATACCCCTGATTGCAAACTCAGGCCAGCCATCGCCTACAGCTCTCCTCAAGGAATTGGGAGAGTTTATGGCAATTCAAGAGAAAGCAAAGAACCTGACAAGACAGTTTGGAGACCACAAAAAGGGGACTGGGTCCAAGAAAATAAATTCCATTAAAGATAATTCTGACCTTAGTTCCGGTCCTAGATGGAAACCTCCTTGACTTGTTACCTAGGTTATCAATGGTAGGAGTGTGGTAGTCGAGACCAGGAGGGGAAACACAACTGTAAGTAAAACGGTTTCTGCATATAACAGCAAACCTGCCCCAGCAGCATTTATTCCCCAGAATGAACGGACCCTTATATTAGACCAGTACATGGGCCCACCACTCTTGACAGGAAGAGGAGAGTGTGGTGAGATGCATTGAAAAGGTAAAGCACATGTTAATATCTAAAAAGAAACATTAAAATTCCTATTCATTTCATAGCTACATTGTCCAGAGATAATATACACAAAATGCATTGTTGTTTTCAGAGAAAGAAAGATTTAAATTCCAGGGAGAATTGTTGCTCTTGTTGTGCTTTACTTTTAATAGGGTTATGGAGAAATGACTCTTGAAATTATCTGATGATTTAATCTATGTTGTGTATCTCAGGACAAGTCCATCACAAGTCCAGTTTTAAGGAATGATTTATGATGGATGTAACAAAGAATGCTCTAAGATTTGATATTTGCCAACAATGGCCAGAAGAAACTCAGTCAAATTAAAACAACATTTCTCTACACATAATGGGAGTAACTAAACTGACGCAATAAGATGAGTGAGGCAGTCCTTTCACAAGTTTCCTTTGCAGACTTGCACTGAGCCCCTGACTGGCTTGACGCTCCCTGCTTTAACTATAGCTTAGACCTTTCCAGCTGTTGCATATTCAGCTTCTGCAGCAGCAAATGAAATTTCCAGGTGAATTGACACTACTTTAAATTGGATTAAAGATTTTCTTTTGCAGTTTTCCCATGGACAAATCTCCTAGCTATCATAATTATTATTTTCATGGTGCTCCTTCTAGGATGGAAGTTTGGTGATCTCTGCTTTTTGCATAACGGCTCCACTCGTAAGATTCCGCTAACTCCCATAGCTGGACTATACTGTGGATTATTTCTCATACATCTGCTTTACTACACACTGCCTCATACACGCCTCTTTACCTATTCCTCTGGCTTGTCCTCAACCCTGGAAGAGTGAAGAGCAAGGACTGCCCTGATCACATTATCTTTGCTCCTCTCCTTCTCCTGGTCCTGATCACTAACGTTGCGTGCAGGTATGCATGTTTCTCACCTCATCTGGAGGGACCTGGGATGTGTCTGTTGCAAATAATCGGTCAAACAGCTGAAGGTTTTCGTTTGAGTTGAGAACTTCACAATCAGCACACTTAATACCATCGCACTGGGACGAGCATGGAAGTGCCATTACAAAGAAGGCACAACGGCACTTTTACTTTCTTAGAAGTTTGCACAGATTTGGCATGGTATCTACACTTTTGACAAACTTCTAACAATGCACGGGAGAGAGAATCCTGGACCAGGTGAATCACAGCTTGCTATGAAACAGTAAAGCTCAAAAATAGAAAAGCCTACAAAAAAAGCAGTGAATACAGTGCATGCAACCCTATCCATCACAGAAAAAGCCCTCTCCACCGCTGAGCACATCTACAAGAAACACTGCCATGAGAAAAAAGCATCCATCATCACGGACTCCCACCCATCCAGGCCATGCTGCTGACATCGGGAAAGAGGTTCAAGAGCCTAAGGTCCCACACCACCTGGTTCAGGAACTGTAGTTACCATCAGGTTCCTGAACCAGCGCGGATTACGTCACTCACCTCAACGTCGAACTGACTCCACAACGTATGGACTCACTTTCAAGGACACCACAACTCATGATCTCAGTTTTATTTATTTATTGATTGATTGATTTGTATTTGCAGTTTGCCTCCTTTTGCACATTGGCTGTTTGTCAGTCTTTGTGTGTAGTTTTTTCATTGACTCTACGTATATCTTTGTTCTACTGTGAATGCCCAATAGAAAATTAATCTCAAGGTAGCTTAAGGTTATATTTACATACTTTTGAAATAAATTTCCTTTGAACCTTTGAGTCTTTTGAAGATATCCTCAATGTGGAGGAGACTGATGCCTACAATGGGAGCTGGCTAAGTTTACAACACACTAAAACTTTTTCTGATCCTGTGCATTGGTCCCTCCATACCAGACAGTGATGCAACACTTCGGATGCTCTTCACAGTTCCTCTGTAGAAATTTGCTAGTCTTTGGTGATGCCAAAGCTCCTCAAACGCATAATGAAATATAGCCACTGACTATATAGCCGCAGAGTTATATGTAAGACTTAAGACAAAGAGTTATGATCAGAAGCAATAGAGTACTTTTGACTTAAAAAGTAGATGCATTATGAGTATAATAGTCTAGTTGCTACACCAATAAATCTGCACCAATAATATGAAATGATGTGCATAGCCTAAGTCGCAGTTCTTGATAAGTTTCAGATGCCTAGGCCAGGATTTAAGGGATTAAAAAGAAAAGCTATTGGCGGTAGGTTCGTTCAGCAATGTGGGAAATGTCTGCCATGAGAAGAGTTGTAATATCCATAGGGCAATACTGAGCAAGATTAACATCAGGGAAATAAAATGAATGCTGACTGAAATTCATAGTACTACAGAGACTAGTACTATATGAATGAAATAAAACACAAAATGGTCAAAATACAGGCACAATCAGGCAGCAGCTAAACTAGCTGTGCTACAGTGCCACCCAAAAAAATCAAAGCGGCGAAGAGGCAAAGAGGTCAGTTCTACCATTCCACCTTTTCCCCATGCTTCACAGTGAAATTGATTCCCCACAAGAAATTCCCTGCGATAAATTGCAGAAATTACTGGGGAAATGCGGAATATATGTCAGTCATAATGAATGAAGTTTATTTCTGACATTAACAGCAGACTACTTCCCAGATTCAGGACTAAATAACAGGCAAAATTTAGTCAAAAACAACAGGCATTCACAGGGAGAGCGATAAACACAAACAATGTGCAAACTCCTGTGCTTCCCAACAGAACAAATGCTCGGGGACTAAGAACAAGGAAGTTTCTTCAAACTGTAGTATTTCTGGCAGCGCATGCATTGAAGCTCCATTCTATCAGTGTAATTCCTTACCAGGATGCATGGCTGTATACTAAAACCATAGTGTACACCAAAAATGCTTCAGATTGGTACTTAATATTCCTGAGCTATAATAACCAACCTACTTATAATTTTTAAGCAACATCAGATATTGTTCTTGTGCTGAATACTAAGGACAAATTGAATAAACATGCCCTCATTGCTAATGGCATTTTACTTGCACAATAACGTAATGCTGCTCGCAATGAAACAAGCTTATCGCGAACAAGAGAAAATGTGCAGATGTTGGAAATCCAAGCAGCGCACACAAAATGCTGGATTGTGAAGTGGCGAGACCCTACAAGGATTTTAAAATCCTCCTGAATCTTTAGATAACTCAGCAGTATTTACTGTTCTACCACGGGATAAGTTGGAATCAATAACATGAGTTTGCTAAAAAATAAAATTTAACTAATACCAACAATATCAGTACAGTGACTTCCACTTGTTTGCTAATTAGCAAGATGTGATGCTTCCATTACTCTCCTAATAACATTTAACCTTTGAAAACTTGTATTAATAATCCTATGAGAGTCTAATTTCAGCTAACAATTCTATGTCCCATATTTCCTTTCTACAATGGCGGCCTAGTGTCTCCACTTGCTGAGAAAACTGAAGCGAGGGAGGCTCCACCACACCCCCCCCCCATTCTAACCAATTTTTACAGGAGCAACATTGGGAGTGTCCTGATCAGTTGCATTACCATCTGGTACGGGAATTGCAATGCATCTGCCCGCAAGACTCTACAAATGATTTCAAGGACTGCTGAGTGGATCATCAGGGTCTCCTCCCACCTATCCAAGATACTTCTCAGGAGCAGGGCCCTTAGCATTGTCAGTGATCGCTCCTATACCCTGCCCAACAATCTCTTTGACCCCCTGCCATGAGGCAGAAGGTATCAAAGTGTTAGGACAAGTACTGCTAGAATGGGAAGCAGCTTTTTCCTCCTGGAAATGAGACTACTGAACTCCTGCCACTACCCAGGACTCAATACGCATGAAGTGCCAGTAGCATTTTACTGTTTACTTTTTAACTTGTGGCACCTTATTATTTGTTAATTTATTTGTGGTAATATTGCTTTATGTGTTGTGTGTGAGTTATATGTGTACTGTGTTGTGCACCTTGGACTGGAGGAAGTTGTTTCATTTGGCAGTATACATGTATATGTGTCATAAGGGGGGCGTTGATTGCTGACCCAAATGCAAGACACAGACACTGAAGTACTAGGAACAGGACAAGGTTTATCAAGAAAGCAAGAGGAGTCAGGAAGAAACGACACTGGACATGGACACAGGCCCTGGACGAGACAAGGACACCGGGCCTGGGCTAGGACTAAGACTGGAAACACAGGACCCAGACGTGGAACTAGGAACAAGGAGCCTGGGCTAGGACTCCGAGCCAGAGACTGGACAGGGACCCAGAACCTGTGTCTTGACTCTGGCTCAGACCGCGGATCTAGGTGAGGATGAGACATGGCTACAGGACTGGACGTGGAACTCCTGCAAAGGATGAGGCACATGGACAGGACAAGAACACAAAGCCATGACTTGGACAGGACAAGGTTTTTGGAGTAGGCTTAGACAAGATGAGGTTCTAGGACTTGGCATGGACAGGACGTGGTTCTAGGACTTGGCTTGGACAGGACAAGAGACTCCTGGATAGGATGAGGGAACTCCAGCACCAGGCTGGGCGAGGTACTCCTGAGCTGGGCAAGGAATCTCCAGCACAGGACGTGGCTCTTGAACTAGATTTGGCTCGGCTCTTGGGCTTGGCTTGGTTAGGCTCTTGGGTACAGAGCTGGGACTCCTCCTTGGAGCGCAGGGCCGGGACCCTTTCTAGGACAAAAGGCCAGGATGACTGCCGAGGATACTAGCCGAGGGAACTGCCGAGGGATACTAGCCAAGGGACTCCTGGACTGGACAAGAACACGAAGCCTTGACTTGGACAGGACTGGAACATAGCACCTGGAACTTGGAACACAGGAACACAGAACACAGAGCCGGGACCCCTCCTTGGGAAGCACAGGGCGTAGGGCCGGGACTCGTACACAGAACACGGACACTAAACACAGGAACACAAAGAGACAGTTCCAAACTCAATGATAAATAGTTCCTTCTCTTGGCATGGCAAGGCTCCAGTTTCACTCCGGCAGTTGAACTTGACGAGGCTGCAGTCGAAGGTTTTAGGCGGAAGGGGAAGGGAAGGGAACAATCCAGCAAACAATCCCTGGTTTGCAGAGATACTTATGTGCCAGACTGAAATGAGAATCAGGTGCTTCAATTCAGGCACCCAACAGAACAAGGGAGAAAACAGGAAAACCCAGAACAAGGATCGATGGACCAGACCGTGAACCGGAATGCGGACTTCGCAGACCGGACCATGACCATATAGTTGAATGACAATAAAACTGAACAATTAGCCTCTCAAGTTTAAGTCAGTTTACAATGCAATCTCATGCCCCTTCCCTATTCCCATCAATTCCATCACCAGGGGCAATTTACAGTGGCAAATTAACCTAGCAACATGCTGTCTATGAGATGTTGCAGGAAACAATCTGTTTAGTATAAAATGAAGCACTATCAACTGGATACTGTATAGGGAACATGGAGCAGCAAACACAATGGGTCAGGCATCGTATGTGGAGGGAAATGGACAATCGAAGTTTGAGGTTCAGACCCTTTATCTGGACTGATGAGATGGAATATGTACTGATTTTGGAGAATTAATCCCTCTGACCTTTAAAAAAAAAGTTCATTATGGGGGCGGGGGGGGAACTAAGCATATATAGAGAACGAACATGGTAAGTATGCCTGAGAAGAAGGAATTTTCCCCAAAGAGCAGCCACCCTCCTGCGCTCCTGCGGTGTGTGCCCTTAAGTCAGTGAAAATGTCTGTCGGTCCGAATGGGTAGCTCACAAACTAGTTAGAAAATTGGGAGGAGGGCAAAAAAGTACAATTAGAGTGGTAAAAACTATCCTAATTATCTGGCGTTTTCTTCTAACCCATCGGTTCTCAGCCTCCGTAGAAATTGTCACTGTGCTACAGCGACCCAGGGCATCCTTTCTACTGTGATTATTTGTATCGGATTTTTTGGTCAAAGTTGTGTCTTAGTAATTTTTTGATGGTTAGCATCTCGGGAAACTCGTTTCACTGAGCGCGCACCTTTTCTTTCAATATACGGCGCAAGAAGTGTTTACGCGATGAAGACAGCGTTCAATGTAGTATTTACGGAAACAGCTGGTAGTTTCTGCTGCGTTCGTTTCTGGAATTTTCTTCCTCGGTAAAAACTGAGTGCCGGAGCTGAGCGGCAGCCTTGCTTTCATTAGTGGTGCCCTCTGCTGTTCGATCAACCAGACGGGACAGGGCATGAATCTGCTTCGGCAGTCTCCGGAGTGAAGGGCGCCTTTGTTGCCCACTTCTGTGTAAACTGAGAAAAGTCTTGGTGAGGACAACGTAGGACTTACGGATTCTACGTCTAAACAGGGCAGGCTGTGAATGAATTGGGAGGTGGTGACTCCTTCCCACAAACGAACTCCACGTTCTCGATTATTGAAGCAAAGAAAAAGCAGACGCAGGAAATTTGAAACAAACCAGAAAATGCCAAAATGACTGTTTTCCATTGCCCGCTTAGTAATCTCTTTGCATGATGGAACATGGAATAGTCTATGCCGCTGCATAGACCCTAACTGTTGTGTCAGGTTTTAAATCATCTTCAAACACTGTATTTATCAGACAGTCAAAGACTGTGCTAATTCACTTGCCTGCATTGAGAGGTGACTCCTGAGATATGGATTCACTTACAAGGTTGACAGAACACCTGGCAGTGTGAAAAATCTATAACATTGTAGAAGTACTTGTTTATAGAGTATATTCAATATGTACTTAAGAATGTTTATTCCTAATAGGTGGCCATAGTTGTACTGTGATATCCAATGGTATGCAAACCAGAACTTGCTTTTATTCATGTTTGTGTTGTGCAGAATATTTTGGCAAAAGAGGCCTGAATCAACTTTGCACAAAGGGAGCCTTATCTTCTGACAGCAGGAACCATTTCCATTTCCTCCACTCAACCAGCTGATGTCTCTTAGAATGTGTCAATCACAAACCTATGGGAATTTGCACAAGTAGATGGAATTTTAAAATCTAGCAAATGCTTACTTGTAGGAGTGATTATAGGTCATTGAGTGCCAGCACAAAAAGATAGAACATAGCAAGCTATTTTATGGAAGTTTTGAAGTTCACCTTAACCACAACCTAAAGTTAAGAGTGTGCAACTTCAACTTACTCCTCAATTGTAAACCAAATCTTTATTAAGACAAAATGGAATATTTCCACCACATCTGAGCACAGGAAGGGGGCAGTAAAAAGGATGCATAAGTGAATAGAAGCTGAGATAAACAACACCAGAAGAAACAAAGTTTAGGACAGTGCCAGAATAAGAGTACAAGAATATCAAAGATTAATTTACATGCATGCACTGTAAACCTACAGTACTGTGTAAAAGTCTGTCACATTTAAAGTGAAGATGCTTTCAAAAATAAATTCAAGTTCCTAAATATCAAAAAAATTATGAAGAGCAGTGAACACTAAAAGACAACTGAATCAAATCAATATTTGGTGTGACCACCCTTGCCTTTAAAATTGCAACAATTTTCTTAGGTGCAGTTTTATAAGAAAAAAAAATCCGCTGGTAGGCTGTTCTAAGCATCTTGGAGAATTTGCCACAGTTCTTCTGTAGACATTTGCTGTGTCTCCAGCTAATCTCAGACAGCCTCAATGATTTTGAGATCAGGGCTCTGTGGAAGCCATACTATCTATTGCAGAACTCCTTGTTCTTCTTTTCACTGAAGATAGTTCTTTATGTCCTTGGCCATGTGTTTGGAGTCATTGTCCTGCTGCAGAATGAAATTGGGACCAGACACTTCCTTGATGGCATTGTGTGAAGAATGAAAATCCGCTTCTCAGCGTTGATTCCATTAATTCTGACCAAATCACCAACTCCATTTGCAGAATTGCAGCCCCAAACCTGCAGGGAACCTTCGCCGTGAAACTTTCATTTTTGGCTGCAGATACTCATCCACGTAGCGCTGTCCAGCTGTTCTACGAACAGCCTCCTGTTTGAAGCAAAAATTTCACATTTTGGTTTGTCAGTCCAGAGAACTTGCTGCATTGTTCAGCACCCCAATCCTTGTCTTTTTGTTCAAGATGAGTGTCTTGGCTTTGTTTCCACTTCAGAAGAATGTTTTTTTGGCAGCAATTCTCCTAACAAGACTTCTCCAGACTGTAGAGGGGTGTACTTGGGCTTCAGTGATTTCTGAGAGTTTGGAGTTGATAGTAGTGCTGGACTTTTTTATAGGGTTGTCAGTTTGCTGTATCTCTCAACTGCTGCAGTTTCCATGGGCAACCACTGTTTCCAGTCCTCAACCTTTCTTTGTGCTTCTTCAGAAAAGCTTGTACAGCATATCTTGAAACTGCTGTCTGCCATTAAATTTCTGCTTGGAAGAGACTTACTGATTCAGGATAATCACCTTGTGGCTTGTTGCTATACTCACTCTTGCCATGGTGCAAGAATTGATGATTTGAAGGTTAAACTAGCACAGCTGCCGCACCCTCACCTTTTAGTTTGGTTGTCCTTCGCCCACTTCGATTCCTTCTACACCCTGCTTCTGTTGCAGTTAATCATTTTAGTTCATTCATTATGTCATTGATCATTAGCACATTTATCTTTTTGAATCATGCACTGGGCTATATACTTACAAAGTAATCAACTTTTATTTTAAAAAGTGATCTATTATTTAATGTTACTTTAACAAACTACAAAAGTTTGTAATTTTTTTTGGAAAAAGAATGTTTGGAAATCTAAATTTTGCTATTTTCTGACGTACTAATGCAGAATGCAAGATATCAGAATTGGGATGGAGGGCTATCAAACAGAAGCAACATTAGATGTAAGGGGTTTGGGAAATGAAGATTTACCATTGATTTTCTCAGAGATAATAGATTTTAACTAGAGCTGTCACTTTAGAACAGAGATAACCTAATAAAAGGGCACGGTGGTAGTGTAGTGGTTAGCGTAACACTATTATAGCTTGGGCAGAGTTTGGCATTCAATTCTGATGTCATCTGTACATCCTCACCATGGAATGCATGGGTTTTTTCCAGGTGCTTCAGTACCCCCCCCCCCCCACAGTCCAAAGACATACTGGTTAGTAGGTTAATTAGTCATTGTAAATTGCCCAGTGATTTAGGCTAGTTAGATTGGGGGTTGCTGAGGTAGCACAGCAGGAAAGGCCAGAAGGGCCTATTCCTCACTACGTCTCTAACTAAATAAAACAAAATAAATAAAAAGCATCTAAAAACCAGAAAGGGTTTAGGCAGAGTAGTTAGAAGCTGTTGCTATTAGTGGGAGTGGGGTCAAGAACATAGGGGAAATAAAAGTTACTCCAAAACCAAAATTTAACTTGTCCATAAACTGATCAATCTGAACATTTATCCTAATGTAATATTATCTTCACCCTCAGGGGTATTTTACTGGCTTCACCTCAACCTTCTTTTCACATTCCAAATTTTTACTCTTATGAATTTGATTATGACATTGTTCAGTTCTTGGCAAAGTCTCAATTAACCACATCCAGTAATCCTGTGTTAATCCCTAACCTTTTGCCTCTTTTTTTCCTGAAGTTCTTTTTACTTTTCCCCCCACCATAAATGTTAAAGCTTGTACTTCAGCCAACTATCTTTAGTTATCGAATGCTCAATGTGTTTTCTACATATAGGGGCTTGCGATAAGTTTTAACCATTTTCTATCAGTTTAGGAAGATGCACTAGTGAGGTTCTTGAAAAACATGAACTGCAGTGGTTAAAAAATACGATTCCCAGGATAAACTTCAAGGGTATAACATCTAATGCAATTAGACCTTGCAAATATCACTTGCATCCCAGTTCATTATTTTTATTTTAATATGAAACAGGCAAGACTATATTCACGAAGATACAAGCAGAGAAAAATAGACAACTGTGAGATTACAAACACTCATTGTCTACTATAAAGTCTTGTTTTTAAAAATGAAGAAAGCAAAAGCACAAGAACACTTTTGAGTTGCTTTATTCTGGTCAGTCAAAACTTTTTTTTAAAACGAGTACACTTCAATAAATCCATCAGGAGACAGCTTAATAGAATCCACTTCAGTTTATGGTGATATAATCAATTACATAATTAAATAGTGTGAAAACTAGACAGACTACAAATAAGCTTATACATGCACTGAGGTTTACAGACAGTGCTATGAGCATCAAGGGACTGGAAACAATTCAGGCATTCAGCTGCTGTCTTTACCCAAGGTGTGCTTATCGAACAAGTATTCAGCCATGCCATTTTCAGGGGCACCCAATCGTCGCAAGTTGGTTACATGGTCTCCTAGTAGCTTGATGGACTTAACTTGTTCATCCAAGTAGTGGGTCTCCAAAAAGTCACAAAGCTGCAGAAATAAAAAGAACATTAACTCAACAGCATTCAGCATTTAAAAACAAAGATAACCAGTTTAATAATAGCAAAATTTCCATTCATTTGCTGCTAACAGCCAGTTACACAGGCAAGCTAGATCAGAAATAGATATGATTTCCCTCCGCAATCCAACATCCCCTGGCACTTATGGTTCTATCCAGAGTACACATCATGACCAATTTCCAGTTAAGAAATGTACTGAAAGGATTCTCATAAAATTGACACCATCCTGAATCACTCATCATCAAGAATACAAATAGGAAATAAATGCTCATTGTCAACTGCATCTGATTGCCTTGCTTGGAACAAGACAAAATTGAATTTGTACATAAATAACAAATTCAAACCACACATCTGAACCAATAAAAAGGTGAATACAGGAATTCCATTTGTTCAAGAAACATCCCTATTCCACGTTAAAGTATGGATTATGATGTATTGAGATTACTGTTATCCGCAAGTTGTACAACTGCATTTAAAACCAGTAACCATTTTCTCGTGCTGCTTAATGAAATTAGCAAATGTTATTTGTTTTTCCTCATTCTGCATTCAATAATTTACCCATGTTCAGCAGACATGTTAGATTCTGATATCTGATCCAAGGTGCTTTTAGAAGTCTGGAACTTGGTGCTTTACAATCATTTTATTCAGTGTTAATAGAAAAAAAGTTAAAAATCCACAGTGATAGATGTCTACTAACTGAACACAGAAAGAGTCAAAGGAGAAAGACAAAAATGGTCAGCAATTTTTTTTATATACTCAATGGATAAGAAAAATTCCATTCAAAATTGCAGATAAGAATCAGCTAATCAGAAATCCCCTATTCAAATAATGCAGTCCCAAGAGAAGCTTCTAGAACCATACAAATGTAACCATGAGGGGACAACTGGACAACTGCATATACATACTGTGGCCACTAGGAAGCATACCAAGCAGTTACTTGTGTATTAGTAGTTATATGAAATACAAGCAATTTTAAGGTGCAAAGAAATTAACAATTAAACAGTTGGATCAAAAAAAAACGAAGCAAATGCATCCATTTTTACTTTGAGAGGCTGATGTATACATTAAGCATTGTTATTTCTTTAGCAAAAAACTTGCTCTTAACATGTAATTGTTAAATAAATTGTATTAAGATTTCATAAGCACCTTTTCTCAATTGAAGCACAAAACTACGAAGTTTATCAATAATAAGTATGCATAACTAAAATACTGACCCCTCCACCCTCCAAAAAGCTCAGTATAAATCCCATATATTCTTCATACATTGGTAGCTAGTCCTATCTGCTTTTTTCTTCCCTCTTAGAAGAATCACAGCCTTAGTGTTAATTAAAAATGCTCTCTGAATATAGTTCATGGCCAATCTACAATCTAAGCAGAATTGTTCAAAAGCTTCCACCAAAATTATTCAAACACAGCAAACATTGGCATTAATCCAAAAACTAATTATTCAGCCCTCTAATAATTTAGCTGATTCAGTAGCCACACCTAATTTTCAGTTAAGACCACACCTATGATACACTTTGGTTAAGAAATGATAAAACTATCAAGGATCACAGACCAGTAACTATGGTTGAAAAATACATACATGTGGGTCATTCCTATCTGTAGCCAGTTTATGCAACTCCAAAAGTGACTGATTCACACTCTTCTCCAATTCCAAAGAGCATACCATTGCATCCAAGCCACTTCCCCATTCATCACGATCTGGTTTCTGAAAAAAAAATAAATGCGATTAATTCAAAGTATTATAGAAATTACAAAAATGGTCAAACACAGTTGCTGACCTCTAACCAAGCACCACAAGCCAGTAGAATTAGTAAATTAGTATATACAATTGAATATTTATCATGGATTGGTGATATCCTGTAGGCCAAGTCCAAACAAAAACTAGATTATATGGCAAAAGTATGCACAAATATTAATAGATTACTTTGCACATACATAAAGAGAAAGCTGCATTAAATCCTAGCTGTAAAAGTTAAATTACACTGATTTTCATGATCCAAACTCAAAACCATTTACAAATGTGAGCCTTATCTAAATTACTTAAAAACAATGACTACAGCAAGCGTGGAATTAACAAAGGTTAGGAAAGGCAATAGATTCCATTTTCCCAATGCTAAGATCTAGAAGGGTGAGACAGGGTAGACATGGGAGGAATGATGCCCTTGGCTGGCATATACAGAACCTGGCGTCATTCTCAATGTCAGGGGCTAGCTGTTTAAAATTGAAATCAAGAGATTGAAGGAAATTGGAAATAGGGTAGAAGCTGGTGCTGAGGCAAAAGATCAATCATGATGATATCATTAACAGCACAGAAGGTTTGAAGGGCAAAATGCCGCACACACTGTATTTCTTATGTTCCGATAATATCGTACAAGTATCCTGACAACACTTCATCAACAGAGCCAAGGATTATGGACCTTTTTTCCCCTCCTTTCAGAGGACAGGTAAAGAAAAAGCTATTAAAGAACCAAGGTATCCAAGTGGAATTTTTGGTACAAGTCACATGGATTTAAAGGTGTGAATAGAACAGATGTATAATGGTCACCTAATTTTTATCCACTTGTATAATAGAAAACTCCTGATCTCTCAGTTGATCTTAGCATAGACTTTGCACCTTATTTGTCTATCTGCACTGCACTTTTACTGTACTCGCAACATATTAAACACTGTTCTTCCCTTGCACAACCTCGCTTTACTTGTGTGCAAAATGATGTATCTGAATGGCATGCTAACAAAGGTTTACACTCTATCAGTACATGTGACAATAATAGACTGTCTCCCCAGTGCATATAGTACACTGGATTGGAAAACTATATGTAATTCGCTAGGATGGAAGAACACTGGAGGTCACTAAGCAGTACGAAAGGACGATCACACATCAAGCAAATCTCTCAATAACCAAAGGACTCATCCTGCCAGTTGCTTGTTCCTCTTTCACTGTAGACCATGTCATTATTGTATTTTAGGATATACTTCCTCTTGCACAACACATCGGCATTTTTTTTAAATTGAATGGAATCTATGCAATTGGTGATATCCTTACAAGAGTATGTGTGACAACATCTCCATGTTTAACACTATATGGTGAATACTTACCTTTAGCTTAGTAAAACAACTGGCTGCTTAGGTGTTCTTTGCAGTGAAAAAGCAAGTAAAAGACAACATGGCAAAATGGAGACGTAGAACTGCATATCATCTGTGGCAAGATGCAAATCACTCAACATCTTTGGGTCAGCACAATGCTTGAGAATCATGCCTTGAAAATCATGCATTGAAAATCTCACTGGAGCCAATTTGTGTTCACTGAAAGCTGCTACACTGAACAGAAATTACTTGTAGTCAAATATAAGAGGGTTGAAAATACTTGGAAAGTCACATGCAAAATGCAAATAAAATAATCAAGGATTGTTATGTTTCTAATATTTTAGATTGTAAGCCACCTGGCAATTTTACTCAATAAGCCATTCACACAACAAATACAAAGCTTCAGCCTCCGAATGACACAAAAACGAAGGGAAATTATGTTTTCAAGATGAATTTTCAATCTGTCAAAATATAAATTTAATATTTAAAAAATCACAAGTCATTTGTCTCAGAATACAGCTTAATGGATCACAATGCATATTTCTATTAAGTTTTTTTTTAGTTTGCCCACTAAAAAAATTCTGAGGTACATGGGACAGTAAAGCTGATCATTGTTGAGCACGAGACAGTGTCTCGGTAATGAGATGGAAGTTTATGCTATAAATGGCTGCCCACAATATAGTTGAGAAACTGACTTAATTAAATTGTCAAAGTCCATATGCTGCACAACATTTTCGTACAAATATAAACTACAATTATATTTAAGTTGAAAATAAACTTTATTCATAGTATAAAAAAATTACAAAAATCTGTGCAACACTTTTACATTCTTAAATTCATAGAGAAGGTGTTAAGTAGTGCTAGTTTGTAAATCCAATAGTGCTGCCATTCACGTGGCCTCCTGGAGTGGTACATTATTTGGTACAAATGTGCACTGCCCCAGCTCTCAACAGAAACAGGTGGCGTAAACAAGTCTTTGCAATTGGAGCTCTGCTTAGTTCAGCTGGCTGGATGCCTGAGAGTGTTTTCCAAACACATCAGGAGAACATTCTGGATAACGACAATCCTATCAGTGTGTATTCTGAGAACAAGTCCACAATTTGTGTTACACTTCCACAGGACACAAGAAGAAAGGGACTGCTAAATTATCAGCATTTTACTAATAGTCCTTGTTGGTCTGCAAGAGAAATAGAAGGACAGACAAGCATGGGCAGCCAAAAGAGATGGAAACAGGAACTCCTTCCCTCACTCACTAAGCCCTCAGGTAGAGAGTATGCAATTTATCCTGCAGTTTATTCCCTCTACCCCAATCCCTAAACTTTCTTAAAATCTGCTGCCAGAAGATGGCTTTCACTATTCCAAAGCTCATGTCTGTTTTATGCAGAACTCTGCATGAATTCTTTCAGTCCAGGTTCTGCTTTGCCTCAGTTAACAAAATAGTTCTGATCAAATGCACTAATATATTAAGATTTTAACAAAGAAAACTGCTTGACCCATTAAGTTTTCATCTTCGATATAGCTGACTACAGCAACCCCCTCTCAACACCCCCAACAAGTCTATTTGAACGGGACTTCATTTATTTGGTTTAAACTTCACTTCACCACTTCCCACCTCCCTTCACCTGCCTGGCTTGTTTAATCAGAATTATATTTATTGTCACTGACCAAAGTCATGAAATTTGTAATTTTGTGGCAGTACAGTGCAAATGTAACTAATTATAAGTTATTATATAAAAAATATTAGTGCACCACTGCTCAGTACAAGAGGACATGCCTTTAAGGTAAGGGGTGGGAAGTTCATGGGCAATATTAGAGGAAGGTTTTTTATTCAGAGAGTGGAATGCACTGCCTGAGTCAGTGGTGGAGGCAGATACACTAGTGAAATTTAAGAGACTACTAGCCAGGTATATGGAGGAATTTAAGGTGGGGGGTTATATGGGAGGCAGGGTTTAAGGGCCGGCACAACATTGTGGGCCGAAGGGCCTGTACTGGGCTGTACTATTCTATGTTCTATGTTTAAAAGGAATAGTGAGGTAGTGTTCATTAGTTCATGAACCATTCAGAAATCTGATGCAGATGGGAAGAAATTGTTCCTAAAACATCAAGTATGGGGTTTCAGGCTCCTGTACCTCTCCCTGACAGTACTAATGAGAGGAGCGCACGCCCCAATAGTGAGGGTCCTTCATGATGGATGTCAGCTTCTTGAGGTGCCACCTTTTCAAAGGTTTTCTCAATGACTGTGAGGCTTGTGCTCGTGATGTAGCTGGCAAAGAGTCGACAACCATATGAAGCCTCTTACAATCCTGTGCATTGATGCTTCCATAGCAGACAGTGAAACATCTAGTCAGAATGCTCTCTCTATGGCACACCTTTAGAAATGTGCTGGAGACTTTGGTGACATACTAAGGCTACATCCACACTAGACCAGATAATTTTGAAAACGCTGGTTTCAAGTAAAAACTACAGGCATCCACACCAAGCGTTTTTCAAAATATCTCCGTCCACATTAGAATGGATATTTGGGCAAATTTCCTACTGGGCACGCGCAGGACACACAGAAAACAGGCAAAGAGGAAACGGTATACTTGGTGCGCGTTTGTCCAGTTACAGACTAGAAAAACTTTAAAGGAATTGCTGTTGGCTCTCACGCAGGACTTAAAACTAAATAAACAACAAATACTGGAGCATATGGAGGCAACCAACAGGGAGTTCACAGACAGTATGACCCAGCTGATGACAAACATTGAAAAACTGACTAACTCTGTTGCATTAATAAAGCACCTTGTTAAATGTATAAAACATGTCTGCATCAGCATTATCTTGTATTTCCATACAATGTTACATTAGGCTGTTACACATCTATTGTCAGAGAAGTACTTGCATAAATAGGTAAACCACCTTCATATAAGCAAGGACAGAAAACAGTATACTTATTTATTCAGTAAGCTACGGGTCAAAGTATTTGGTGAGTACATTTCTAACTCTTCTGGCTTCAGTCTCGTTGCTGTCTGTTCTGAAATTGTTAGGTTGTGTGGGGGGTTGCGTTCAAGAAAACAATGAAATGCCATGCTGCTGCCATCTGTTCTGGCACACCATGACAGCGTTTTTAAATAGTCAAAAAAGCTTACTTTACAATTTAACTTTCACGCCGTTCACACTGACTGCGCGTTATAACAGCTGTCCAGCAGCGCTTGCGCGGTACCAAGCAGAAGCAGAAAAAGCATTGTTGTTGTGGTGGTGTCATGACAGCATTTTTAAATCTCTCCGTTTACCCCATCCATACTACAACGCACATCAATTGTTTTCAAATTTACACAATCTAGAGAGTGTTTTAGAAAAGCTCCATTTCCAGGGGATGAAAACGCCAATTCAATGTGGATGGAGGGTCAAAACGAAGAGAAAAAGCTTCGTTTTCAAAATAATCCGGCGTAGTGTGGACGTAGCCTAAATCTCCTCAAACTCCTAATCAAATTCTGCTGGCTTGCCTCTGTTGTGATTGCATAAGTATGGTTGGCCCAAAGACAGATCCACTGAGATGCTGATGCCCAAAGGTTAGATATTGCTCACTCTTTCCGCCACTGACCCCTCAATGAGGATAGGTGTGTGTTCTCCCAACTTCCCCTTTCTCAAGTCCACAATCAATTCTTTGGTCTTGCTGACCTTGAGTGCAAGGTTGTTACTACAACAGCATTTGACCAGCTGATCTATTTCAATCTAGTACACTTCACTGTCAGCATCTGACTCTCTGCCAGTAACAGTGGTATCATCAACAAATTTATAGCTAGCATACTGCCATGAGTGTACTGGGAGAAGAATAGGGCATTAAGTACGAATCCTTGAATTGCACCTGGGTTGACTGTCAGCAAGAAAGAGATCTTTTCACTAATCGGTACTGACTGTGGTCTTCCGATGAGGAAATCAAGAAAGCAGAGGGAGGTACAGAGATCCAGGTTTTGAAGCTTGTTGATTTGTGTTGTGTGGATTTGTGCTGTGTTGAATGCCATCAAGGAGCAACGAACAGAAAATTTCTCTAGTTAAAATATTGAGAAACAAGCAGCCATTGTTCAGTCTCCTTCACAAACCGCTCCCTGTCCCAAATTCCTCTCCCTTGCTGTTGTCTAAAATTAAGAGTCAGAATTAGACTGTACAGATACAAGTCCTCTGGTCCGCTATGTTAATGTCACCCTTGCACCTATCTATACCAATCTCATTTAACCACATTACGTTGTAACCTCCATTGCTTAGCAAGTCAAGAACTTCTCCTGATGATTCTTAAATTCTGTGCAATTATATGCCGCCATACCTTTTTTGGACAGCACAATCTGGACTCTGGAAAAAAAAAGCCTCCTCTAAGACTCTAAACTTCAATCCCTCTTCTTAAACCTGTGCCCTCAGTTTGGATACGCTTCAACAGGGGAAAAAAAATGTTCACTATTCATCCTGTTAATCCCTCTTAATGTAATACAACCCTATCAATCAGCCATCTGCCTCCTGTCATCATCATCAGGTGCCGTGCCCAGTTTGAGCTTTGACTGCCATGGCCCACACACTCCTGTTTCGAGTCAAGTGGATCAATTCATTGGTATTCATTTCCAGTTCTCTGGCTGCTGTCTCCATCATCATTTGTCTTTGTCTTCCTCTTGTTTCTTCCCTTCAATCTTTCATATAATTATCGTGCATTCTAACTCCTCTTTCCTAATCACATGTCCAATGAAGTTATGTTGCCTTTTAATGACCTCATACATTATTTCTCTTCTTGTGCTTGCTCTGTTCATGACATCCTCGTTAGACATTCGTTTCGTCCATGATATTCTTTGCATCCTCCTCAAAAACCACATCTCTGCTGTTTCAATTCGTTTCCTCATGTTACTAGATATTGTCCAACATTCTGAGCCATATAACATAACTGGATAAACGTAACATTTCAGTACTCTGAGGTGGGTTGTCATGCCTAGTTTAGTGTTGGTCAGTATACTCTTCATTCTTGTAAAGGTGTCTTTTGCCATCCCTATTCTTCTTTTGATGTCCATGTCACACCTGCCATCTGATGTCACCCAGCTTCCCAAGCAGCAAAAGTTCTGTACTTGTTTTAGGTCTTCCCTGTTTATTTTCAGCCTGCAGATAGGATTCTCCTTCTTTTTGGATATCACCATACATTGTCTTTTTGCAATTGATAGAGAGACCCATTTTTGCACTTTCTTCAACAACTATATCAATTAAGGTTTGTAGTTCTTCCTCCGTACTTGCAATCAACACAGTATCACCTGCATATCTGAAATTATTGACGTTTTCACCGCCAACTTTGATACCTATGATGTCTCTTATTTTTTGTAATATTGTTTCACTGTACACATTAAACAAATCAGGGGAGAAAACACACCCTCGTCTAACGCCTCTCGGTTCCTCTGTTATAGGGAAAACAACCCCAACCTATCTAACCTCTCTTATAACTAAAACATACCAATCCATGCAACATCCTGGTGAATGTCTTCTGCATCCTCTCCAGAGCAATCTTATCCTTCCTATTAAGTGTACTCCTGATCACCACGCTACAACCAATATTTTATAAAGTTGTAACAACATGACATCCTAGTTCTTATATTCTGTGCCCAGTTGAAGGAAAGCATCACATATTCCTTCTTCATCACATTACAGGTCCTCCTCAGGGTTTGAGTGCCTGATTTTGGGTACCCCGTACTTAAGAATAAACATTTAGAAACTGTTGGGATGGATTTACTGGCTGTTGCAAGGCTGCAGGCATCTTCTGTTGAATGGAAATGGACATTTCAACATGCCTTCTCTCCCTCTGTTCTCACTCCAGTTGAGCAAATACATATGCTCACTCACCAAAATCAGTGAGACTGGCTGGGGGCACTCTTCCCAAGCCTGCTGTTTCGGTGATCCTCTCCCGCTGACCATTTTTGCTTATTTCCAATCTAGGAACAGAACTCTGCTGAATTCTGGATCTTCCCAGATTCACCTGTGATATCACTTCCAAGATCTCTGTCATCAACATGCCCCAGACTCCTGTCATTTAATGTGTATTTGCTACCCTTGTTTGCACCCCCCAAAAAAAAATGCATCACCTCACACTTGTCAGATTAACTTCCACGTGCCATTGCTCCACCCAACATTCTAGCTGATCTATATCATGCAATAGATACTTTATTGATCCCAAAGGAAATTAGTGTCACAGTATCATTACAAGTGCACAGATATACAAATATTAGAGAAGCAATAAAGAATTTAAAAAGTTACTCAAACACACTAACTGGAGGGGGTTGACTCATTATAGAGCCTAATGGTTGAGAGTAAGAATGACCTCCTGTAGCGCTCTTTGGAGCAACGCAGTTGCTTAGTCTATTAGTAAAAGTGCTCCTCTGTTCAGCCAAGGTGACATGCAGAGGGTGAGAAAGTGTCCAGAATTGCCAGGATTTTCCATAGGGTCCTTTGTTCTACCACAACCTCCAGTGTGTCCAGTTTGATTCCTATATCAGAGCCAGCCAATCTAATCAGCCTGTTGGTGACACCTTTGTTGATGCCATTGTCCCAACACACCACCCCCACAGAAGATTGTACTGGCAACAACAGCCTGGTAGAACATGTGAAGGGCAGGTCTCCATAATCCAAAGAACCTCAGTCTTCTCAGGAAGTTCAATTTAATAGCCTTAGCCTTCTTCACTATCAACAATAATTTCATATCATCTGCAAACTTAATTACTATACCTCCATTATTCACATACAAGTCATTAACATATATCACAAATGGAAGCCCCAACACTAGTGTGGACGCTAGCCTTGGTCTCAACTATATGACACATCCTTCTGAACTAGCTTCCCTCATTCTACTCTCTAAAGCTGGTCCAAACGTCTGCTGTTCATGTCCTAGCTTATTCCTAGTCCCAATCACTGTACTTTTTGACTTGTATGATTTATACTGACAACACATTTAGCAAAGCCTCAATTTCAATATTCGCAATCACCCCTTTATCTATAATTGCCTCCAATCCAACAACTCTGTACTGTGTTGATTTCACCCTCTGGCCTACCCTCATCCCACCATTTGTGGTTTACATTCAACTGCAAAAGTTCTAGAACTTTCTTTCATCAGGTCTATGAAAATATTTCTCAAAACATAAAACATAAAATCATGTTTTACATATTTCTGTGATGCTCCTGGAATCATATCTGCTATGTTAAAGTTACTAACCAGTTAAATCATCAGATTGCCCTTACAGTCCAAATTATTAATGGAACATTTAAACACGGAAAGAAATCACTGGGTTTTATTAAAGAGCTTTTCCAACCTTGATGTCCTGGAGTAAAGTGCGGCCTCCTCGCTGATTCTGTAGCTTCATCAACTTTTCAGCATGCTCACGCTCCTCATGAGACTGCTCCAGAAAAAAACTGGCGAAGTTCTTCAATGCAATGTCATCACGGTCAAAGTAATAGGACTGGAAAAAATGTACAATGGATATTCTGAGAACAAATAAAATATTTATTTAGTCCATACTCCCCAAATGACTTCGGTAATTAACACTCTACACAATTAACCTGTGGTTCCATAGCTAGAATCACCCTAGAGCACATAAAACAGCTCCATCGTTCTTGGGGAAAAAAAGTTGCACATACAAACTATTATCCATTGGCTAGAATCTTATGTATACAAAAGTTGTTTCCTTCTCCAAGTGGCCAGTGATCATAAATGGACACCGTGTGAGGTTTTCTTTGATACAAGAGTATACTAACTTACATCAAATTATATTGACAATGATCAGCCTGTCCAGTTCACCCAAATCACAAAACAGCTGCCATGTTTTTATATAAAACTGTATGTACTATCAAACTAAGCCTTTGCTTTCTCCACTATGATCACAAGTGGACTCTGACAGTCCCAGTTGCTTTTTGACAGTGCAACAGGCAGCTTGTTCCATAAGCACATGGTAGCATAGCAGTGCGACATTACTAGAGCTCAGGGCATTGGAGTTCAGAGTTCAATGCTGGAGTCGCCTGTAAGGAGTTTGTACATTCACCCTGTGGTATGTGTGGGTGTTCACTGGGTGCTCTGGTTTCCTCTTACAGTCCAAATACATAACTAGAAGTTTAATTGGTCATTGTAAACTGTCCCTTGATCGGTCCTGACGAAGGGTCTCGGCCTGAAACGTCAACTGCGCCTCTTCCTATAGATGCTGCTTGGCCTGCTGCGTTCACCAGCAACTTTGATGTGTGTTGCTTGAATTTCCAGCATCTGCAGAATTCCTGTTGTTTTTTGTCCCTTGATTAGGTTAGGATTAAGTTAGGAGTTGTTGAGTAGCACAGTTTGAAGGGCCAGAAGGGCCTTTTCTGCACTTATCTCTAAATAAATAAAATACCCACCACCGTCTGTGTTGCAATTGTGATTAATGTCACCGTTGAGACACTGAAGCTGGTGATATTGAAGTCTTTATTCATTATAACAAGCAGGCATTCTTGTGGAGACACTGACAGTAGTCTCTCAAACTCAAGGTACATCACATTTTTATATACTTTTGATCAATGGTAACAGTAGGTGATTCAACAGTTTCAATAATGACAATGACATTGTTTACTTCAATAGTTTGGGTTCACAATGCTTCCTCTGAATTGGATACCTGCAGTGCAAGACACCTCTGAATGGTCAAATAAATTTGCTAATTGCAAGCTTCCCTGACCTTATTTACAATGGTAATAGTGGCCGGATTGCAGCACGGCAATTAACACTGTCTTAAAGTTTGGCTGATACATATACAAACAGTTCATGGTCACCATTTTGCAAATTATCTTAGTCTGTGGGCCAGTTTAACTTCAATTTACTGCTGGAAATTTACAAATTACATTGAGAACTTAAGACTGGTTCTTGTTTGAATTGATAGCTGCTATATTCACATAACTCCAGAATGCTCCCTAAACAGTCTGTGTTTAAACAAAGAAATTAAACAAATAAATTAAATAAATTATTTTGTCACAAGATGAACTTACACAGCAATAACAGTACACTAGGTCAAGGGTGAATGTGAAGCTGAACGTTATTAATATATTTTTTCCAAACAATATTGCAGTAATAAATGACACCAAAAGCCATAAAGCCCAAGTATCTGATGCTGCACAAGGTTTTGGAAAAAGGGCTTTGGAGATGTGCATTGGCTGCCATCTTCCAAAAATTCAACTTGTAGAGTAGATTTGAGATTGGAAGATAGCAAATGTAACTCATTTCAGAAAGGAGAGACAGAAACAGTTAGTATGATCCAGCTGAAGGGAAAATGCAAGAACCAATTAAGGAAATTATATCAGGACTCAAAATTCAGGCTGAGTAACATGGATTTAATAAACATATCTAAAATAGTTTCAGGTAATAACTAGCAGAATAAAAGAGTGAAACTCGTGGATGTGGTGTGTTTGCACATTTGGAAGGTATCACTCAGGGAGTTATTAAACAAAATCAGAGCAGGTGGAACATTGATAATAACTGAAAATGTATTAACTAGTGAAGGGCGTAACTTGATATACTTTTTATTTATTTATTGAGATACAATGCGGAATAGTTGCAGGGCAACCCCCATTTTAACCCTAGCCTAATGACCAAATTAACCTCTGTGAGAAGAAACCCAGAGAAACCCATGTGGTCACAGGAAGAACCTACTAACTCCTTACAGGACTGTGGCAGGGTCGCTAGTGCTGTAAAGTGTTGTGTGAACCACTACGCCACTGTGTTGCCCACGGTATGTTGCTGGAACTTATCCCACTGTTATTCCGGTCACTTGCACAGAAAAATAGTTGAGCAAATTCTGGGAGATGCAAAAATACAAGTTCCCTCCATTAAAGAAATAATTAAGAATTTCAAAAAGACATAGCAAGCGTAACAATTACTCCAGGCCACAGCTTACCAGCACGTCCTCAAATCTGTGTTGCAACAATAAAATGGCAAAGTACCTCTTACATGGACAGGTTGCGTTACCAGAATGCTGTGAAGCCGAATATGCACAACACAGAATTCGGGCTGCGCTGACCAAATGCTGCAACTTTTAGCAGTCCATCCAAGCCTGTTCTATACTATTCAGAAACACCATTCCAACCAAACGGTAAACCTTAAGTTGCTAACCTTGAATAAAGCAAACACAAAATATTCAGTCATTCTATTCCATTTCATAAAAATTGTAAAATCTACGAAACCTTTCAGCTTTTTCGGTAACGAGTAATACCGAGCAAGTAACAATGGAACTTACCGCATTGTACACTGAAATAAAACAAAAAATCAATCACATTCCCTTTAATTTTTTTTCTGGACGCCTTCAATACAGAATTTCACACCATCTAGCCTGGGGTTCTTGGGAGGGATGATGCAATGCAAAGGACATCGCTCATCCTTTGAAACATAAAAGGGGGGGGTGAGGGAAGCATTAAGTTGATGAAAGCAGGAATCGATCCAAGTTCGTTGCCGACAATCCTATCGAGCACCACCACAAAAGAAATTTCTCTATTATTGATTCTAGTCTGCAGGGTGCAAGATGGCTGCTCCACTTAATCACGTCACATAACCTTAAAATAGTTCATTACTCACACGACCATTACGCACTTCTTGGATGTTGTAAAAAGGCGGATTCCCGCGCACTCCACCTGCTCTTCTTTCTTTCACCGTGTGCTGAGCTACCGGAGAAGCACAACACTAATGCTCAGGACCTTCACGGCTGATCTTAGCAGAGGTGCCCTTTCCTCAGCCGTCCCAGTGTTAGAAACCACACATACCTCATCCTACCCTCGCCTTCGACATTACGCAGCTCTTCCCCCCCCCCACCCTCCGGCCCAGCAATGATGCGGCAAAAGCCCCCTCTCTCCTCGGGCTACCGCGCCCCTCATCTACACTGGCACTCACCATGGAGAGGTAGACGTAGGACGCGTACAGCTCCAGGTTGATCTGCCGACTAACGGCGGCCTCGCAGTCAGGGTGATAATTCTGTCGTACCTGGGAGCTCATTTCGATTAGCGAAGAAGGGGAGAGGGGGGAAAAAAAAGCTTAGGGTATAGCAGAATATGCGAAGATGGTGTCCGTGGAAAAAGCGGCTGGGAATGAAGGTTCCGTTCAATCACTGTTGAAGCAGGAACACTCGCTCCCTCGGCTTCCCCTTCACTGACTGACCTTCTCTGCGGGACAGGGGCCCCGACGCGCATGCGTACCCTTGGGACGCGTGCGTGCTCGGCAAGAACTTCCGGACAATTCAAACGTACCCGCCGCGCGCCGCTCCCACGTGCTCGCCCGTGCGCGCGCTGCAGCCGTTGCGCGTTTCCAAAATTAACGCTCGCCGGCTGAGCCTTCGTTAGAACACTTTTTCCCTTCACTCCCGGCTTATCCAGCCAGGTGTAGATTTTGTTATCCTTTTAGGAGCAGTCCAGTGCAATACCACTCCCAGATGGGTGCATCTTCTAATCTCCATGCGCTGGAACAGGCGCCACGCTTCAGTCCCGCTTCGTAAGACTAATAAACGATAAAGATGAGCTCTTGCTCTCACAATCCAGCTCAACATGGCCCTTGCATCTTCATCAGCACTGTATTTTCTATGTAACAGTGTATTATTGTTGAATTGGATCAGACTGCTCTATACAGACATCTGTACTGCAGTCCAGGTCAACAGACAGCTTCCCCATCAGGTCTGGAATCAGGCAGGGCTGTCCTCTCTCCTGTCTTGCTTGCCTGCTGCATTGAACCCTTTGCCGAAGCCATCAGGAGGGATGAGGGCATTAGAGGAGTGACGCTGCCAGGCAGTAGAGGGACCCCAGTGAAAACCTCCCTGTACATGGACAATATCACCATCTTCTGCTCTGATCCGAGGTCAGTTTGCCGACTTACTGACATCTGCTTACATTTCGAGCTGGTGTCAGGGGCCAAAGTCAACCGCACGAAGAGCGAAGCCGTGCTCTTCGGCAACTGGCCCGGCCGATCCGGTGCCCCCTTCACCGTCAGGTCCGACCATGTGAAGGTGTTGGGGATCTGGTTCGGAGGGGCCGAGGTGTGCAGGAAGAACTGGCTAGCGAGGACTGCCAAGGTGAAACAGAAACTGGAACTATGGGGAGTGCGCTCCCTTTCATAATGGGCAAGAACCTGGTCATCAGGTGTGAGGTGCTCTCAGGTCTGTTGTACTTGCAGGTGTGGCCCGTCCCCCACTCCTGCAGCTCAGAAATCACCAGAGCCATCTTCAGATTCGTCTGAGGATCAAAGATGAAGCGAGTCAGACAGGCCGTCATGCACAAGTCCCTGGACAATGGGGGCTAGAACGTCCCCAATGTCACCCTCACCCTGATGGCCAGCTTCGTATGTGGCTGCATTAGGTTGTGCGTGGATCCCAGATACATGGGCACAAAGTACTACTATGTGCCCAGGTTCTACCTGTCGCCCTGGCTACGAAGGACGGGTCTGGCCCCTTCCCCACGCAACACCCCTGTCAACTGTGGTCGTTGCCTCCATACCTGTCCTTCGCAGAAAAGTTCTTCCAGGCCAAGGCCTTTGACCACAGGGCCATCAGGCAGTGGTCAGCACGTAATGGCCTGCAGGCACTGCAGGAGAAGGACGTGATGGACACAGTGGGGTGGTTCCCTAAGCAGACTGTCCTGTACATCTGGCAAAATGCCTCATTGCCAGACCTCACCAACAGGCACCAAGACCTCGCCTGGCTGGTGGTGAGAGGGGCCCTCCCAGTCAGATCCCTCCTGTATGCCCGGAACATCATCTCCACACCCCGCTGCCCACGGGAGGACTGTAATGAGGTGGAGTCGGTGACTCACCTCTTTTCACACTGTGGGTTCACGAAGAAGGTTTGGAGGAGGATGGAAGGGACGGTGTCAAGATTCATGCCCAGCAGCTGCGTAACCGAGGACATCTGTGATCTACGGGCTGTTCCCGGACACACACACACACACAGAGACAAACATCCGGTGTTGCTGGCAGATCATCAATTCGGTGAAGGATGCTCTTTGGTCTGCCGGAAACTTGGTGGTCTACCAGCACATGGAGATGCCCGTGACTGAATGCTGCCGACTGGCTCACTCTCGCCTGCAGGAGTACGTGCTGAGGGATGCACTCAAGCTTGGTGCGGCCACCACGAAGGCCCGGTGGGGAAGGACCACAGTTTAAGGTTCGTCACCCGTGGGAGGGGTCGGCTGGGGAGGAGGATACACCTCATCGACGGTGTGGATAGATGAAACAACTTGGTGCCCCAGTAGTGGCTGAAAATGTATAGAACCGTAAAGGAATTAGAATCAATTCTTATTGTAAATAAATCTTAATTCTTGACTAAGGTTTGACAGTCAACGAACGATTTATTGTAAACATCTTTCATTTGAATATGAACTGAGAGTCAACGCATAATTTTATTGTAAATAACTATTGAATAAGGACTCAGGGTCAACAAATTTTTTTTTCTATGTAAGTAACTTTATTTTGTAATATTTCTGAATAAAGTATATTTTTGGAAAAAAACATTGTATTATTGTTCTCTTCTTCCCCCCCCCGCCAAAAAAAATATTCTCCAAAATATTCCACATGGAATTTAAACTGGAGGTGGCAGAGAGTGGGCTTAGAAAGAGATTTTTGAAGAAGAAAAGCTACCTTAAATTTAATCGGGTTTGGTTGTGTTACCCTTCATTGTTAGTCTTTCTCCACCTTCACTGCGTCACATCATCATCTTCCACCAGCTCCTCCTTTGAGGTCTTACTTGGATGGTTCTTATCTGGGAACCTTGCCCTTACATGTATTTACAATGATAACAATAAGTCACTATCAATTTTAAGATTGGGTTTATCTAACCCGAGGCCAAATGACGATCAATCAACATGGCAACGTTGAAATAACAACAAATGAACGCAAATCTGGAGAGAATCTTTTTTAGAAATTACTCAAAAATTGCAATTATCACTTGTCTGGAGAGGGGTCTGTGGCAAACAATATGTGAAATGGAAGAAATATGTGGAAGACTCCATTAATAGCCAAGGTGAAGCTGTTTCAGGAAAAAAAATGATGCTTCAGAAACCCCAAAACAGAAGACCTTGTCTTGAGAGCACAAATGGAGAAATTGAAAGGATGGCATCCCCAAGGAAGGTAGGATGAGATTCAGTGTGTTTGTATACATGTCAGTGGCAAGTCTGTATTCCAAGATGAAGAGTGCAAGAACCAGGAAAAGGAAGAGGTATCAGATGGTCTGGGTAAAGTTGAGGGCAGGGTGTAAGTTAATGGTAACGATGATGAAATTGATGAGTTCCACATGAATGCAGGAAGCAGCACCATCACATTGTTGATGTGAAGCAAGAGTTGAACTGGAGTGAGCTTGTTACAAGGCCTGTTCTATACAGCCGACAATACAGATGTTGCCAATGCCCACACCTTTGATCTTCAGACAGGAATTGGAAGAAACATTTTAAAGGGCAAGGACAAAGTTGTGCCAAGTGGATGAGTGGAATAATGGAGAACCAACCTTTGTTCAAGATTCAATATGGGGAGTGGAGACTTACAGACAATATATGCATGGTAAAGATAAACCAGTTGAGACTGGGGAAATGGAAGTCATCAAAATGAAGGGCATGAGGGGTGTCCTGGATCTATGGGAATGGACAGAACAAGTGGAAATAGCACGAAATCAGACCTTAAGAAATGAGTCTGGTGAGGCAAGAGATGGCAGAAACAAAGTATTACAAAGAAACAACTAATATCTGTATCTTGTGCTCATGGGGGCCTGTTGTTTATTTGACATACAAAATGTAAAGACCACAAAGACAAGTGACAAATTTGTACTCTCCAGTTGTCTTTGTCCTGTGTTCTATTTTGTGACACATTTCCTTTCTGCTACCACTCTGTGCTGTGGCTTCATGATTAAGCTGCAACTCTACATTAAAGTATCCAACTCAAGCATTTTCAAATTCAAATTTATTGTAATACCAGTAGATTGCATGCAAGGATAAAAAGGAGTACATTAGATCAATCAAGTGGATCAGCAAAAACACGGATGAAAACTTGAGAAACTCATGTCAGAGTCAGATAGATGGCCAAGTATATGTCTGGTTCAGTTTCAAACACTTCCTGGGGAAAGGGTTGGAATCCATGGTCAGGAACAAGATTTTTAAAAAAGACACAGCATTGTAACAAGCCCTTTCTGCTCAATAAGCCAGGGTCCTTTCTGGTCAAGACCCTGCATCAGGTCTGAGAGCTTGCAGAAAGAATAGCCACTGTAAAAGTAAGAGGAATAAATGAGATAGGGACTGGTAAGCAATAATGGAACTAGATTGAGGTGAAGGATGGAGCAAATGGAGCCAGCTGGTAGAGGGGAAGGGGTGGAGCTAGAAGAGGCTGGGAATAATAAGTGGAAATGGACAGGGATAAGGAAGGACGAGCCAAGTAGGATAGGAGAGGTAAAGGTAGAGGAAGACTCTACATCAGCCCTCATGCAATTCTATCACCTTTCCTTACTTACAAGTTCAGCTTTTATACTTCCACTCAGCACTTTCTAGCCTTTACCTCCATCTTCACCCTCTTGTGCAGGTTCTTTTTGCCCTCCTTTTCCACCCATTAGCCTCAGTGCCCATCTTCCACCTCCACCCTAGCTGGCTGTATATGTCTATCATCCTCAATCGACCTACTTCACCTCTCCCTCCTTCATATTGGCAAACCTCCCTCCTGAAGCATTAACCATTCTTTTCCCTCCACAGATGCTGCCTAAACTCCAGTTCCTCCAGCAGTTTTTTTTTTGCTCCAGATTCCATCATCTGAAAACACTTTTGTTTTCAAATTTAAATTTCACATAGGATCTTCATTTTAAAAACTATCAGTCTCAACGAAATGCAGATGAACGGCTGTTCACCAATCCTTGGCCAAGCAGTGTTACACAGAATAAAATCTGTTGGTCAATTGGTTCTAAAGACTATTGAAATTTAGTTATACATTAAAAAAGTCAAGTAGGAGTAATGTGATTTGTGGCATTGAGCAGTTTCAAACCAAAAAAATGGTTTACTATCAGTAAAGCTTTATTAAACAAGCATTTTCCTCATTATTTGGACTGTGGGATATTTACAAAAACACTTCCACAATATAAAGCAGGGTTCAATACAACTGACTGCATTTGAAATAATTAATATTTCATAGTATGAAATGGTCACATTATTACAATGCAGTACTGGAAACACAAAAATCTTTTGTTTCCAATTTCTTCCCTGCCTTCCCCCACCAAACAAAGCATGCAGTTCCAAGAGAAATCTGCCAAAGTGTCCATCGTGCACATCTGAGCCCAAGTAACAAGATGTCAGCAAGCTGTTCGGGGAGGAACAATAAATAAGACTTGCTTAACCATCCCTCTTATTTTCACACACACACCTTCCATGAGAGAACTTCATTTCAATCCTCTAATTCCAAGGCCTCCAAATCACATCAACATTTAACAAATCCCAGCAAGGTTTATATTTAACATAGCGCAGAGGAGGAAGTGAATTTTGTATGCACTCAATCCAAATGATCGTTTATTTCTAAACACAATAGGTGATTTTCTAGAATTGGGGACAGGGGTGGAAAACAGTGGTAGTCCAGAAGAATATTCTTCAAGACAAATTAGTTCCATGGAAACACCAGATGCCACTGGAGTATTCGTTGTGGGACAGACATGCTGGAAAGTGAATGCCAACCCATTTCAGAAGCAGTGAGAAGTAGACAACTGGATTGATAGCAAAAGCTCCTTGCATGCTCTGCCAATTCAACTCTAAGGAAACACCCATTAATGACCCATTGAGTTTCCAAACCCAGCCATCCCATTACTCTTAAATGTACTGGATACAGAGTTTATCAATTATGCCAAATTAGGAAATTCTGCTTATGGACACAGTCCCAACACAATTAAAATGTTTGTACACTACCCTGATAAAAGATAAAGAATTTGCATCCAAATAAACAAATCAATTGAAAGTGATCTTAATATAAAATTTGCAAACTTAAAATGCATAACTCTTTAAGCAAATTAAATAAAATTAGTTTAAGAAACTTGCCCTGGTTACTAAGCCCACATTTTTCCAAACAGGTACAATTAAATAGACAATACAGAAAAGGTCAAAGCAGACCAGAAATTGTTCACTTCTTACAGTACTTAAAAAGTTATTGTGAAACAGAATAGATACATTTCAGTGTTTAACAAAACCATGCGATATATTCTGAAACACGTTTGATCCAGGCGGTGAATGCCACACTGCAGAACTTGTGCGTTTCAGGTAACGAGGCTTCCTTTTGCCAAAGATGGCTTCAAGGTTGGGGGGTTTGATGACACTGAAGAGTTCGTCCAAGTTAAGTGGATGATAATACTGTTCTAACAGTGCCTGCTGTAGTTCTTTACCTAACAGTTAACAACATTCATTATTATAGCATTCAACATATAACAACAGGCAAATTGTCTCAACACAACTTGAAAATACAATCCACAAGTCAGAACAATTATCCTTTACATTGTTAGTGGAAAAAAATATTTTTCCAGGAAATGCTAAAGCTCCAGCAACTGTTGAGCAAAGTCAAAGGATCATGGGGAGAGCAAGCGGGTGTGAACTATTAGCAAATACAGTAGGCATGAAGGTCAGCAAGGGGAAAGAAATGGACCAGATTAGGCCATAATAAACATAACAAATATGGCAAAAATCATACAGACTTATGGGTTTATTGAAATCTCTAAGTGGAAGAGCTGAAGTAGTGATGGAGACAAACAGCAAATTTACAAAATGCTTTTAGCAAGTCAATTCAAATCTAGAAAAGCTATGGAATAGTTTATAAAGAAACCAACAGAACCCCTCCTAGCTCCTGCACAATGTAAACAATGTGCTAGTTTTAAAAATCACTTGAACGTACACTGTTATACATTACTATTGGTCTGAAACTACAGTACACAAATCAGTGAATTTGAATGAATCAAGGACAGTGGAAGTAGACAGAACAATTGCCTTTGTTCTTGCCACCAGATTGAAGGAATGGAGGCTGCCATTTTGTGAATCTGCTCTGTATCCTCCATTTTGTGAACTAGCTTTGCTCAGCTGAATCAGTTTTTAAATGTTCTAGATAAGCTGCTGAACTAGAGTTCATTTCCAAATAAGTTATTTGTGAGGTTTTCTTCTGTATGATACAACATGCAGGTTTGTGAACGGTGGGGTCTGTGTCTACCCCAACTGATTCAAGCCGGTTACTGGTTTGGTAACTGATTTAGAACAAACCCATAAATTACCAGTTGTCATTTGCAGAAGAGGGCAATCAATGGATGCTGGCTTGGACTAGAGCCAATAAGATGACAAGTCAAACAACCTTGAGCCAATGAGATTGAAATGCAACATTTAAACTAATAAGTAGTGTTTAAAAGCAAGGAGCTTCAAATACAAAGCAGCAACAACTTTCTGGAGTTGAACTATCACAGATCATAAATAATCGCACACTGGACACAGAGTTTAGCTCAGGAATATCAGGTCAGTGTAGACTCCTTTCCTGGATATTACCTTTTTCATTCTTTGGCTGTTCATGGAGGGTCAGGGAAACTCACGTGTGCACAAAGGGATTCCGGTGTGTAAATTGACGTGCTTTTTATTTGAGACACAAATGTTCTCAGTAAATACAGATCCGACGTGCCTAACTGATCATTATTACTAATGGTCATCCTTGTAACATTACAAATCATTAACAAGCAGGTAAAATCAAATGATTTTCATCTCCAAGTACAAGAAATCATATTCCTTTTGCTGCTGACCAAATTATTTAGTTAAGAACACAGGAATATGATTTAGATTATTGCACATTTATGGATTAGCTACCCACTAAATAACCATCATTATGCAATTGAAATTAGCATCTCACACAAGGTTACCCAAAACAAAGAAATTGCTTGAAAAGGCACTCCCATAGTTTTAAAATATAGCTTACATAATTATCAAGTGATTTACAGAATAATTTCCTAGAAATAAAGTTGAAACTTTGCCTTGAGATTAAATGGAGAGCTTAATAAATTCAGTTAATGTATTAAAAACAAGTAGGAATTTTTCTAAGCCAATCTGAAAATATTCACGTACCATCAGCCCAAGATGGGATTGGTTTGCGTGGCATCTCCTCATCATCTGTTGAGTCGTCACTGTTCAAGTCCATTCCATAGTTCTGAAGATTTATTTTGGGCAACTTTACTTTGGAATAGCTACCAGGAGTCATGCTGTAAGATTCCATTTCTGCAGGGTGCTGAAAAAAAAAATCCAAATCAATATATTAAACCTCAAACTATTCTCCCTCCTCACTCCCCTAAAAGCTGGGAAATCATATTCAAGCCTATGACTCATTGCCCATTCCAACATGCATTTTGAACAAAATGGTTTACCAATCACAATTGAGATACAGTCCAGCCTTTCAAGCCAGGCCACCCAGCAACCCCCCCCCCCCCCCGATTTAACTCTAGTCTAATCATGGGGTAGCTTACAATGACCAACTAACTGGTATGTCTTTGGACTGTGAGAGGGAACCAGAGAAAACCCACGCATTCATAGGGATAACATCTGTAAGGAGTCTATACATTAGAATTGAACTCCGCCACTTCCAGCTATAATTGCATCATGCTAACCACTAGTCAACCATATAAAATACCAAAATGGTGATTTCATATCTGAAAGATATTGCTGAACAGATGTTGTACATTCAATCTGATTTTTTAAATTCGAGGATTAATTGCAGCATTTAATCCCATAGCTGATAGAGATTTAAAATCCATCAGTTTTGCTAGTCATAACCTCCAGATTACTACCCCAGTAATTTAGCTATTCTGCTACTACTATACCATTTTCTAAAGAAGCTTCCATTCAGAAATTTTTATTTGAATGTATACACGAATACACACACTTGAATGAATTTATTTATTTAATGCATCTGTCAACAGGCATGGCAGCAAAGTGCAAAAATGATTTTCCAATCAATCTCCGGTGGGATACACCCACCTTTTCAAACCATCCTTTCTGTGCAATGGTGATAAATTTATGTCTTCCCTTAAAGTGGGGGAGAGAAGGTAGAAAGAGAAGGGAAGAATAGAAATTTGATTTTATATTAGTAGTGCAGATAAGATCCCCAAAATACAGGTCTTCATCACAAATTTAAACTGGTAAAATATTCAATAATTTGATAAGTTACACTTAATACTATAGAAGGGTTTCAGATAACGTACAAGGATGTTGACCAGGACAATTCCTGAAATGTGTATTCAGTAATCCATTTGATAACAAGGAGACCATAAAGTAAAACATAATTCTTACTGGGTTAATCCATGCATTATTGTACATCTTTATGAAAATAGTACAAATAATTAAATCTCAGTTTAAAATCTTCCATAAATTACAAGAGCTTAGTATGGCAGTGAATCATGGTTTGATTGAAAGACTTTGGCCTTGCTTATCAGGGAAAAAAAAACTCTGTTCATTCTACTTGCCTACTTCTCCCCATCAGTAAACTCACCACCAACCCTAACCACTCATTCTTTTGCTTCTCTCTCCAGATAACAATCTGTTCTACTTTCTTTAGGTAGGCTTAAGTGAGTTTCCAAACAGCAGTGAATGTCCTTAAATGTGCTTTATAGATTTATAGATTCCACAAGTTACTAAAATAAAGGCAAGTGTTATCCTAACTACAAACAGAAAGATAAATTAAGGAGTGACAATATTGATTTTATTCAGGATGAAAACATATATTTAAGGTTTTACTACCAGATTTAATGGACAAATCTTTTGAAGCCCCCAAATACCAAAATACTCACATGCACCTCCATAGTTTTATTCAGTACATTTTTGTTGGATACAACTTCTCTGGCTTCTCCGTCTTGTTTCTTCTTCAACTTTATTACCCAACTTTCAAGCTTATACTCTTCAGCTTGTTGGTCATGTTCCAACCATGTCCTTTGAGTCTTCTCACTCTTTAAACTCCAACTTTCTGGCTCTCCCATTTGCTGTTCTTCCTACAAACAAAAATACCAATATTAGCCTCCAAAGCCAATGATATGTATTCAGAGGGAAATAAATGCACAATCTCAGAATTAAATAAAATTACAAACCAACTCAAGTTTGCTTATTTTTCTATCAGTCATTTAGCTAGATAAGTGTTGGAGTGAATTCCCAATCCAATTCACCCTCCCTATGTAATCAACAAATTGATCCTTACTAGAATCAACTATATTGATTTACCAAATCGAATGCACAGGTCACATTTTGTTACTGTTTAGTGTGATTTTGACCGAGGTGGAGTAGTGCTGTGGCCTGCAGACAGTGAGAGACACGGCAATGGATTGAACAGAACTGAGCTAAATATGCCTGGACCCTCATGTCTTTGTGATACGGTGTTTTGTGTTCTTAAGTCTCTTCTTGCCATTTGTGTGATTGTTCTTTTTTTGCGCATTGGGGTTTGATGTTTTTCTTTAAATTGGTTCCTTGTTTCATGGCTGCTTGTGGAAAGACAAGTCTCAGGATTGTATACTGCAATAAATATATATGCTTTGATAATGATTGTACTTTGAATCAAATGACCAACTAACATTGGTTTCAAGTGGGATCAACTTTGACAACTGAGTGACATGAGGACGTGGTGGCAGAAAAAAATTAAGTTTCTAATTTTGTTCTAATCAAATAAACTGTTTTCACAAAACAGGGGGATATGTAAATACTGTCCACTTTTTCCTTTCAGCTCCCTTTACCTCTGATCTACTTTTGGCACTTGTTTGAGAAATAAGTCAGGTTTTGATTTTACCCATCTCTTGTACTATCAGGGCCTTTCTTCACCCCATCTGGAAAATATCAAGATAACTATTCTCTCATTCTGGATTCATGCCAGCCATGGATTTATTGGATTCATTATTAAGGACATCCTCAGCTATACAAGGTGTACAGCTCCAATTACCAAAATACTCACATGCTCCTCCAGAGCTGTGCATCTTTCATTCTTCCTTTAAAAAATGTTTCAGAATCTTAAGACTACATTTTCGTCAGCTGCAACAATCGCTTTATTTGGCTTGTGTTACTGTTAAGTCCTGCACAAACACAAACTTTTGGCATTTTCCTCATCTCCTGGCAGTGTAATTTTAGTATAAACTCCTCCCAATGTGGGCAGCAAGCTTCATACAAGGAAAAAGTATATTTAAGCTGATCAACATTGTCCAAAATTGATTACAAAATGGTTAGCCAACATGCCATATGACCTTCTGGAGCAACAGAAAAAGACTGATTTGAAGATGAGAGGAAGAGAACTTTCTGATTATAAACAATTTAGAATTCAGGGGCACTATTTACATTCTACTTTACAGTTTGGCTGCCTACAAGATCTTTACTGTACTGAGTAAGAACTTTAAGGTGCAGATCAACTCTAAACTTCCCGATCAAAACAACCTGTGAAAACAGACGTCTCTGGACTACTTCAGCTAAGATGTATGGATTTAAGGAATAAACTGGGCACAGATGGACAAATCACAAAGGGGGGGGGCATTTTGTTGATCAATTATCATGGATACAATTATGAAGACAGGTTTGAGGGTAAACTTCAGCAATTTGGGAAGAAACTTGAGTGGTCAGATTAATCTGTGCGGATGGGGCCACCCCTAAGCAGGTTACATCTAAAGTCATTCAGAATGACAAGTTGGAGATTTAGTTAATTGACGCTATGTAAGATCAGTAGAACACAAAGGCTATGACTGTACCTGGGATTTTATTATATTTGCTAAATTTATCACATTTCTTGTAATATTTTAATAATTATAGTAGGAACATTACTTTGTTTCAATATACTTTGAGATTCAAGTTGTGTCATTCTAAAAGTCTTGTGTAGCTTTATCCCACCCAGACAGATTTAACACAGAACACAATAGGTTTCAGAGGACTATTCGGCACTGCTTAAATTAGTTAACTCAATTCAATCAGGGATATTCTTTGTGTGCGCACCAGGAGTTTACTAATATTTTAATCACCATTTAAGGAAGCATTGCATTCAAACTTTCAACAGCAACTTCTGAAAGGTTAGGAATCAAAATTAGGCACTCATTTTGCATCCCAGCTCAAGTAGTGGAATCAACAATTAACCTCAGATGCTGGATCTCAACTTTACCTTCAATTCCCATGTAATTAGTTCCAGCTCTGATAGCTACAATTTACCAATTGGTAGCCCCCATCTATAATCTGGCTTGTCAATTGTTTCACCCCAAATATGGAAAGTCTACTTCAACAACTTGTATCCCAAAGTCACAAACAGAACTTGAGAAAATCCAATTTCATGGTTAAACAAGGGGTGAAATGAAGACCAAAACCACTGCACCCATCATGATGGGATCCCCTTACCCGTGATGTGACTTTCTCTTGTGAAGAAGACGACGGCTTTTCCTTCACTGGTTGAGCTTCCTTCCATGTTGTCTGCTCCTGCTTTTTCTGTAATTGGACAGACCCCTTTTTTGCCAGGCATCCCTGTTCCCTGTTTTAATACAAAGTTAGCAATTTATTCTAGTTTGTTCTTCAATATATTGATGCAGCATGACAATTATCAATTGTTTACCATTCTTAAACTCCAACATTGAAAGGTATTATACAATTGGATCTCATTAAATAAGGTATACAGGTAAGGAAAATACCTAACATTTTTTAAATTGATGTGCTTACTATTGTACAACTTATAAAATAATGTTGTTTTGGAGCTGGGAATCATGGTTGGAAAAGGGGAAGGGAGAGAGCAGGAAGCAGAGACATACTGGAATCAAATGACATTGCCCGGTGCCAAAGTGAGAGGTTAAAGATCTCAGTAAACGCTCCATCCAGTTGATCAGCACAGGCAAAGTAGCAATAGAAGACCAAACTTAAATGACAGAAGAATGCTTGACAGCTGTGGTAGGGCTTGAATGCCAATAGCTCTGACAAAACTAAACCAAGCAACATGAACAAGGTCCACTCCCAGATGAGATGTTCACTTTGACCAATAGAACATGGAGGTATCTTCATGAACTACACAGCTCCCAATGACCCTGTGATTTCACTCTCTCAGGTTGACACGAGTGTACCTTTCAGGAGGGTGAATCCATGAAAAGCATTTGTCCCAGACAGCATACCCAGCCAAGTACTGAAGACCCATGTTAATCAACTGGCTGTTGTGTTTATGGACATCTTCAGCCTCTTGCTTCAGCAGTCAGAGGCCTCCACCTGCTTCAAGCAAGTTTCAATAACACTAGTGCCCAAGAAGAACATGGGAACCTGCCTCAATCATCATCCAGTAGTACTTGCATATGATGTTACTAAGTGCTTTGAGAGGATCGTCTTGAAGCATATCCAACTACTGCCCGAGGAGTCACCTGAATCCGCTATAATTTGCCTATCTTCACAGGTGAAGAGAGCTTTTGGTATGCTGGCCTTTATGGATTGGAGCATTGAGTATAGGAGTTGGGATGTAGTGTTGAAATTGTACAAGGCATTGGTAAGGCCAAATTTGGAGTATTGTGTACAGTTCTGGTCACCGAATTATAGGAAAGATGTCAACAAAATTGAGAGAGTACAGAGAAGATTTACTAGAATGTTACCTGGGTTTCATCTCCTAAGTTACAGAGAAAGGTTGAACAAGTTGGGTCTCTATTCTTTGGAGCGTAGAAGGTTGAGGGGGTCTTGATAGAGGTATTTAAATTATGAGGGGGATAGATAAAGTTGACATGGATAGGCTTTTTCCATTGAGAGTGTGGGAGATTCAAACAAGAGGACATGAGTTGAGAGTCAAAGGGCAAAAATTTAGGGGTAACATGAGGGGGAACTTCTTTACTCAGAGAGTGGTAGCTGTGTGGAATGAGCTTCCAGCATAAGTGGTTGAGGCAGGTTCGATGTTGTCATTTAAAGTTAAATTGGATAGCTATATGGACAGGAAAGGAATGGAAGGTTATGGGCTGAGTGCAGGTCGGTGGGACTAGGTGAGAGTAAGAGTTCAGCACAGACTAGAAGGGCCGAGATGGCCTGTTTCCGTGCTGTAATTGTTATATGGTTATATAACGGTCAACAGCAGATGCCAGTTCATTGGCCCTTCTCTCAGCGCTGGAACATCTGGGCAATGAAGATGCATACATCAGGATGCCCTTCATCAACTACAGCCCAGCATTCAGTCATCCCCCTGAAACTCATCATTAAGCTCCAACACCTAGGACTCAATACTTTCTTGTGCAACTGGATCCTCAATTTCCTCACTTGTGTGGATTCACAACAACATCTCCTCCACAATCTCACTCAGCAGAGGTGCACCACAAGGCTGTGGCTCAGCACCCAGTTATATTGCCTTTACACCCATGATTGTGTGGCAGTACAGCTCCAATGCCACACAAGCTTGCTGATGACACCACTGCTGTTGGCTGAACCAAAGGTGGTGATGAATCAGCATATAGGATGGAGGGTGAAAACCTGGTTAATGGTGCCTCATTCAATGGCAGCAAAATCAAAGAGCTGATTATCTACTACAGGAGGTAGAAGCCCGAAGTCCAAGAACCAGTCCTTGTTAGGGGGATCAGAGATGAGAGGGGTCAACAACTTTAAAATTTCTTGGAGTGACCATGGAAGATCTTTCCTGGGACCAGCACAAAAGTGCCATCACAACGTGACACAACAGTGCCTCTATTTTCTGGGAAACTTATGCTGATTCAACATGTCATCTAAAACTTTGACAGACTTCTATAGATGCACAATGGAGAGCATCCCAACTATCACAGCATGGTATTGAAACACCAATGCCCAGAAATTGAAAAATCTACAGCCCAGTCCATCAAAGGCAAAACATTCCCCACTATTTGACACATTTACAAGGAGCACTGCCAGAAGAAAGCAGCGTTCATCAAGAACCCCACCATCCAGACCATTGTCTCTTCCACTATCATACAGGAGGTAGAAAAGCCTAGGCCCCATACTACCAGGTCCAGGAACAGTTATTGCACTTCAACCATCTGAACCAGGTGGATAACTTCACTCACTGCAACACTGAACTAATTCCACAACCTACAGGATCACTTAGGGATTCTGTAACTTGTGTTCTTATTATTATTTATATCATTTCATTTGCACATTGATTGCAAGTCTTTATATACAGTTTTTCATAAATTATATTGCATTTTATTTTCTTGGAAATGCTTGCAAGAAAGTGAATCATGTATACTTCGATTATAAATTTACTTTGTTTTTGACTTCATCTGCTGGTAGTATTTAAATTAATATGTGTTGGTGTAATGTTTTTGGACCAATAATAGTTCCTAATTTTTAAAAAAAATATATAAATAGACACTTCAAAAATCTTGTTTTAAGAATTACAATGGGATTTTAGTTCAGGCCAGTTCCTAAAGTTATACCCAGCTATACTCCAATCATATACAATTATGTTAAGAGTCCAATAATCCACAAAGGATTTGTTAATCCTAATGACTCATCAGGTTCACCAGGTGACAGTTCCTGTGCTTCCTGGAAAATGTATTATTCTGTATAACATGTTAAAAAAAAACAACAAACACAGGCACCAAAAGTGTTTGAATATTAACAGAACAACATCCATTAGGCTGGAAAACCAGCACAAAGTTCTATGCATACCAGATTAGCAAGAGTTTTTAAACTATCATTTGAATCAAATAGTAAACAGCTATAAAAATGCCCAATGTTTCGCAAAGGGTACAGCATCAAAATCAATTCACATCAAAAATTTAAGCTGAATCTTGAATGGGCAAGCAATGCAAAGTCAAACTAATTTTTTTTCTCCCCACCAAACTCTGCAATTAACACAATGTTGACTTAGTATCATAAAAAGATCACTGTGGTTAAGATGGTAACAAACGTAGAAAATATCTATTCCACTGTTGTTTCAGACCTTTAACATCCTAAATTGGGAGTGACTCAAATGTTCTCCACAATATGGGTGTAACAAAACAAGGATTTCTTTCTGAAGAAAGTAGAATAGTCAATTGGCAATTGCAATTGATTCAATCTAGGATCAGATTTTTTTTTAGACAGTGTGTTGTTTAAAGAAAACCTTCCCAAATAAATCCCACTTCCTTCACCACCATGTTGACTAGCCATGCCACCGTTCAAGGTTCTGCAATTGTCTATTCTTTTGTTCTTCCAGTCATTATACTCCAAACACCTCACTTGCATTGTTGAATTTCATTTATAATCTCATTTTTCTGGATTGCCATTTTTCTACTTAACTGACCAGATGTTTTGTACAAACTGCTTCATGACAACACCCTTAAAACATCTTACCAAGCTGCCTTTCATGCTAGATGTCATTCCCTTCATATGGCGACTTGAAGTGCACACTGCACCCCAGCTGGAGGCTAATCAGTACTCATTTCTACGTCTCACCCAAAATAAAATATTCTGCTGGCCTCATAGATCTGTTTACAGAGCAGGTCAATGTACATGTATCCCAAGGCGTGGCTTCTCTTCACTTCAGCTATCGTATATTTTATTACGATGCAAAACTCACATTGCAAGACCTTTGCAATCACTAAAAACATCTGCTCCTCACAGAGCCAATTATGGATTCATGTAATTTTCTTTTGGATATCGCCAACTTGACTATTCGATTGTCAGGTACATTTCTAATACTCACATGGATTAAAGAATCCTTCCTGGTTCTCTCAGACAATAGTTTGACAACATTCACTTGAGTTCCTCAACTCCAAGATGCACTTCAATTTGTACTGTCCCTCAGCATTACACTAATAATTTACCCACCAACATTGTGCCAACTCAACCAGAGTAGAAGTTGGTCATTTTCTTTCTTTATTAATCTTCTTATTGATTTAAAAGGAACATAAATACAAACAAGAGGAGAATTATCTCAAATATATACATATATATCTCTAACAATACAAACTGAGATTAAGGTAGACATTATCAAAATCATACATAGTGTTAAGCTATTATATAATAAAAAAGAAAACAGCAATTCTCCTCTTATCAGTTCATGAAAAGGAAAGAAAAACCTTTGAATTTTAAAATGAAGAAAAAAACACTACACTATACAAAAAAAACAAAAAAAAAGGGGGGGACTGGGCAGTCCATTCTGAAGATACGACCAAAAAGAAAGACTTTCTGATCAAATCTAAAACTTTGAAAAAAAAATTGGAAGAGTTATGAATCAAATTAAATGAAAATATTGAATAAAAGGTCACCAGATTTGCTTAAATTTTAAAGTTTAATTTTAAAATTTTATAATCTGATGCGCAGGTTTTAATATTAGTTGTAGTATATTAGTTGATTGGATTTATCCTTTTTTTGAATACATGGCTGCATATTTCAAATGCATTTAAGATGGCCGTCGTTAATTCGGTCTTAACTATTGTTAAACATAATATGAAAATATTTGGAATCTGTTTATTATATTCTTTGTTATGTCTTTTTGGTGGTGGTAACGTTTTACTTTGTCAGCAGGAGCTGCTATCTGGAGACGGGTTAAAGGTTATTAGAATAGCATGCTGTCTGCCTATTGGATAGTTTCTGGGTTTTGGGGGGAGGGAGGGTGGATCTATTAGAATTGTGGTTTTTTTTTGACTGGGCAGTCCTGAGGGGTTTTTCTTTGTCAATCATCCTGCTTTTATTTCTGATCGAGCCATGCTTCACTCTTTCTTCCGAAGTTGGTCATTTTAGTGTTAAAATATTTCCATCAAAAGAAAAGGTGCAATGCAAGCTGCTATAAAAATACTACGACATACTTCACCGGGAAGTTATCTTGCTGCTTTTCTTCACACTTCTTGTCTGCAGTCCAATGTAGATCATGCTGTTCTCTCTTCAGCTCAGGTCTCTGAAGCTCTTGAAGCTTTTTGGCCTCTGCCGGTTTACACTGCCGCTGCAGCTCTCCCTCCTCCTGTTGTTCCTCCTGTTTGAACAAACACTAATTAAAGGCACTCTGACAGTTCTTGTCAGCTTTTCAAAATCTGAAGCAATTAATGCTGGACACCTGCAAAATTAAAGTGTTGACTAGGTATGGATCAAAAGATAAAAAAATCAAATCACCAAGTTCATTTACAAATTGTTTAAAACATTGCTCAAGTAATCAGCATTTAAATTACAGTAAATGGAAATCTACAGCACCAATTTACTAATAGTTAAGATTGCCTGTAGATAATTTAAGCTGATGTGGGCAAGTATAATGCACCCCCAAGATGCAGCTAATTGCATGCTTGTGATAATCACCTATCATATTAGACATTCCCAACCTGGGGGAAGTCTCTGGCTGTTCACTCAGTCTATGCCTCTTATAATCTTGTACACCTCTATAAAGTCACGTCTCATCCTCCTTTCCCTAGCTCACTCAACCTTTCCACACAAGACACGCTCTCTAATCCAGGTAGCAACCCAGTAAATCTTCTCTACACCCCCTCTAAAGCTTCTACATCCTTCCTACAATAAGGTGACCAGAACTAAATACACTATTCCAATTGTGGAATATCTAACCAGGCTTTTATAGAGCTCCAATATTACCTCAGTTCTTGAACTCAATTCCCTGACTAATGAAGACCATCACACCAATTGCCTTCATAACAACCTTTCAACTTGAGCAGCAACTGAGGATGTGTAGCTACAAGTGCTACACATGGCCTTACACTTCCTCCCTTACCACCATTCAGGGCCCCAAACAGTCCTCCCAGGTGAGGCGACACTTCACCTGTGAGTCAGCTGGGGTGATATACTGCGTCCGGTGCTCCCGATGTGGCCTTCTATATATGGCGAGATCCGACGCAGACTGGGAGACCGCTTTGCTGAACACCTACACTCTGTCCGCCAGAGAAAGCAGGATCTCCCAGTGGCCACACATTTTAATTCCACATCACATTCTGACATGTCTATCCACGGCCTCCTCTACTGTAAAGATGAAGCCACACTCAGGTTGGAGGAACAACACCTTATATTCCGTCTGGGTAGCCTCCAACCTGATGGCATGCACATTGACTTCTCTAACTTCCGCTAATGCCCCACCTCCCCCTCGTACCCCATCCGTTATTTTTATACACATTCTTTCTCTCGCTCTCCTTTTTCTCCCCTTGCCCATCCTCTGGGTTTCCCCCCCCCCCACGTCTTTCTCCCCGGACCTCATGTCCCATAATCCTCTCATATCCCCTTTGCCAATCACCTGTCCAGCTCTTGGCTCCATCCCTCCCCCTCCTATCTTCTCCTATCATTTTGGATTTCCCCTCCCCCTCTCAAATCTCTTACTAACTCTTCCTTCAGTTAGTCCTGACGAAGGGTCTCGGCCTGAAACGTCGACTGTACCTCTTCCTAGAGATGCTGCCTGGCCTGCTGCGTTCACCAGCAACTTTCCAGCATCTGCAGAATTCCTGTTGTTTGAGGATGTAGCTTGCTATTAACCTTATATTCTGCTTTCAAATGCAGCTTTCCAAAGTAAATCACTTCATTTTTCTGGGTTGAACTCCATCTGCCACTTCTCAGTCCAGCTCTACATCCTGTCAATGTCTCATTGTAACAAACTTCTACACTATCCACAACCTTTGTGTCATCTGCAAACTTACCAAGGCACCCTTTCACTATTTTATCTAAATAATTATGGGGGGGGGGGGTTGAAAATCAAAGAGCAGGCATCCCAGAAGAGGTCCCTGCAGATCCTGACTAGTCATTGACCTCCAAGCAGAATATGATCCATCTACAACCATCCTCTTCCTTCTACGGCGAATTCTTTCCTTCAAAGCCAATTCTGAATCCACAAGCCAAATTCCCCAACCCATACCTCCAGACTTTCTGAATGAGCTTGCCACTGGGAACCTTATTAAAGGTCTTACTAAAATCTATATACACATCCTGTGCTTGTCCTTCGTCAATGTGCTTTGTCGCATCCTCAAAGAATTCAATCAGGTTCGTGAGATATGACCTACTCCTCACAAGCCATGCTGACTATCCCTAATCAGATTCTGCCTTTCCAAATGCTCATAAATCCCAAGCCTAAAAACAACAATTTGCCCACCACTGATGCAAGACTAACTGGTCTACAATTCCCAGGTTTATCCTTACTCCCTTTTCTAGATGGACATTTTCCCCGAAGGACAGACATTTGCCACCTCCAATTATCTTGTATCACTCCTTTGAATTTTGTGTCTTCACTGGCCGAAGTCCAAAGTGCAATAATCTCCTTCCTCCCTTTCAGTAATAACCTGGGATATATCCCATCCAGCCTAGGGACTTAACTATTCTTATGTTTTGCTAAGGTTCCAGCATATCCTTTCTTAAAATTGACAAGCTCTAGCACATCAGCTTGTTTTACAAACATCAAGGACCATCTCACTGATGAATACTGAAGCAAAGTATTCATTAAGGACCTCCCCTACCTCCTCCAACTCTGGGCATGTTTCCTCTTCTATCTCCAATTGGCCCTACCCTCACTCTAGTCATCTTCCTATTCTTCACACATTTAGAATGCCTTGACTTTTCTTAATCCTGCTCACCAAGGCCTTTGAATACCCCTTTGTAGCTCTTCTAAGTCCATTCTTAAACCCTTCATACCTACCTTGCCCTCATTTCATCTTAAGAAAGTATTTCTATGATAGCTATGTAGGCAGTCCTAAATTATCTGCAACACACATCAAAGTTGCTGGTGAACGCAGCAGGCCAGGCAGCATCTCTAGGGAGAAGTACAGTCAACATTTCAGGCCAAAACCCTTCATCAGGACATGTATCCTAAATTATTTGTGGTTTTTAATTTTTTTTTATTTAAAAAGTGTTGCACTAAAGTGTCTACAAATACTCCTTTTGCATTTTGTATTCTCCTTTTGAAATGACTATAATTGAGGAAATTTACTATGCCAACTATTAAAGCAGGTTTAAAAGAACTCATTTTACTCTGAATTTGCCTTGACTAATTTTTGTGCATTATAGCCATCAATAAGAATCAGCTGTGATCTCAGTTTACATCCTCAAACTCTCCATAGAGTAAACACAGACATACAAAGGAGGCATACCAAGGTCAAAGTCAGAACAGAGAACAATACAGAACTACAGTAAGCCCTTTGGCCCATAATACTAATGACAAACTAGATTAATCCCATCTGCTTGCACAAAGTCCATGTCCTTCTAAATTCTGCTTGTTCATGCATTGTCCAAACATTCGATTTTGGATCTGTTTTCATATAGCCCCTGACAGCACATTCTAGGTACCTGCTGTCTGAGTTTAAAATATCTTGCCTCAAATCTTCTTTTAAACTTTATCCTTTCATCTTAAACCCAAGCCATTTAGTATTTGACATTGCCATCCTGGGATAAAGACTGACTCGAGTATCAATGCTTCAGTTTTATACACTATTAGATTGCCCCTCGGCATTCAGAGAAACAACCCAAGTTTGCCCAATCTCTTCATCCAGGTGAACCTCTCCTGGACCCGGTCCAAAGCCTTCCTGTAATATGGTACACAAGAACTGTTCATATGTGGCCAGTGTTATACAGTTACATAGGACTTCAAAGTTTACACACAGGCAAACAGAGGCAAGCATACAATTGTTGTGTTTGTTATTGAGGGATAGAGCAGAGCATACCGGGAAGCCAGCATGCAGGATATCCAGCTGATCTTTATCGATAACCCTGCTTGTACAGTATGTGAACTCCTCCCATGTGGGAGTTGCCAACAGTGGCATGGGAATAACACCATTAACTACCACTACATCTCCCCATCTTGAAAAAGGAAAACTAGGTACGTACTTGTCATAGAACTGCATTGAAATTATAGTCACTGAGACTGAGCAATTCAGTTCACTTTACCCATAGGAAATGAAAAATAATTGCTAACATTATAACAGTCTGCTTTTAATGGTCTCTTTGTCTCACTTGTTTCTTTTGTTTGAGCTGAGCTCTATATCACCTCTTTGGTAGTCTTTTGACTGCACCTTGTTTGTATCCTTTTGTTCAGCTTTAGCTATCCCTCACATTGTTTTTGTGCCAGAGTCCTGCCTGTTGCTGATGAACATTTACATTCTACCTGACTACAGAAACAGCTTCCTCCAGTGTGTGATTTGCCTGCAACTGAAGTCTGACAATAGGTGCAGGAGTAGGCCATTCAGCCCTTCGAGCCAGCACCATCATTCACTGTGATCATGGCTGATCACCCACAATCAGTATCCAGTTCCTGCCTTATCCCCATAACCTTTGATTCCGCTATCTTTAAGAGCTCTATCCATCTTTCTTGAAAGCATCCAGATACTTGGCCTCCACTGCCTTCTGGGGCAGAGCATTCCACATATCCACCACTCTCTGGGTGAAAAAGTTTTTCCTCAACTCCGTTCTAAATGGCCTACCCCTTATTTTTAAACTGTGGCCTCTAGTTCTGGACTCACCCATCAGCAGAAACATGCTCCCTGCCTCCAGCGTGTCCAATCCCTTAATAATCTTATATGTTTCAATCAGATCCCCTCTTATCCTTCTAAATTCGATTTAGAAGGTTTGTGTCTACCAGCCCAACAACAATCCCATCTCTAATGAGCTCAGCTTTCAGATTTCCATAGACACAGGCGTCTGACAGGGCATACAATGCTGTGATGAAGTTATTTAGATTTTCATCTGGCTCCTGTTTTCAGGACTTGAACTTTTCCCCTCCCATATCATACTTCATTTCCCTTTGAAATATTCTTTTAATTTGGCCTGCACTGGCTTGTGCTTTTTCCTGAGTGTCCATCAGTCCTAGTCCTCCCATGCAGTACATCAGCATGGTTACTTTATGCTCTTTTGAAGCCCAGGTGAGATTACTTACAACTCTAAACCTCTCAAAGTCCCTGGTTTAGAGAAATCAAATGTCTCGGGGGGGGGGGGGGGCTTTATTAGGCTAGTAGATACTGCAGGTATTTGCTCCATTTTCCTGTTTGTTTATTTATTTGGACCATAAAAGTCTTTTATGAGTTTCACTGACTTCTGACCTCTGCAGTGTCTGTGTCTCTGTGCATTTCCCTAGGCTGGAGGCTCACAGATTATTATAATACATCCACTTTTGGGTGTAGCTTGAAAGGTGTTGCCTAGCAACCCTGAGCCTTTGCTAATTGCATGTACCCTAAGGCACAAGCTAACAAACTAGTATAAGCAGTTTAAAGTTTAGTCTCTGGATATTTTTCATAGATATATTGAGTAATAACCTCCTTACTATACATTTCTTGTTGGGGAGCTCACTTGGTCTGTAGCACCAATCCATCGATGATCAACCACTTCTGACACAATGCTGTGTTCATTAGTGAGGGATAGTGCTCTTCGCAAAATGAATCATCTCACACTTGACAGAATTAAACTCTATTTGTCTTCCAAGTTATTATACTCTACTGTATTTTATGTCATCAGCAGGTTATGTGAAGTTAGAAAAATTAATTTGTTAATAAAGGGTATTCAATGCAATACCATCTGTAGCAATCAACAAGTCAGGAACATCCATGGAGTTGATATTTTGGGTTGAGACCCTTCAATACTGGAAAAGGGTGAGGGGATCCAGACTTCCACTCCCACCTTCTCCACACCTCTACCTTTCCCCTCATCTGGCCTAACCCATCACCTGCCAGGTTATACTCATCCCACACCACCACCACCCCCCCCCCAACCTTCTTGCTCTGGCTTCTACCAGCTTCTGCCCAAACAGTCAACCACTTATTGCCTTCCATGGATGCTGCCCGACTTGTCGAGTTCCTCCAGCTTGTTCTACGTTGCTCAAGATTTCCAGCATCTGCAGAATCTTGTGTTTACCGTCTGTAGTAATCTCTGTTTTCTGCCTTCCTCTTGGCACTTTTGAGACTCTCCTTCTGTCTCCTTAAGAGTTAGTTTTTTTGCCCTCTCTTCAGAAAATTTCTCCTTGCGCACCTGCAATGATACAAGGCATGTTACACGAGGTGACCAAGATACAACAGAACACATCAGGCAGGTACAATATTTTGCTTTGAGCACTTTCAATACACTGTATAGGTAGGAACATTGTCATATTTCATTAAGGACTTGATGGGTGAATGAACTGAGAATCAGTTCTCAGAGCAATCCTGTTAATCTCATTCCCCACCTTTCCATCATATTACCCCATCCCCAGCAATAGTTTCCTTTTCTTACTAATAGAAACATAGAAAATAGGTGCAGGAGTAGGCCATTCGGCCCTTCGAGCCTGCACTGCCATTTATTATCATGGCTGATCATCCAACTCAGAACCCTGCACCAGCCTTCCCTCCATACCCCCTAATCCCCGTAGCCACAAGGGCCATATCTAACTCCCTTCTCCCATGTCTATTAACACCACCTCAATTATTCCTCCACTCACAGGGGGGAGGAAGCAAGTTGCAAGCATGCCTTTGGAATTGTACAATACCTTTTTATTGTCAGTTTGCAAATGCTTTTGTTCAATTTTCTTTTTCTTTTTTCCCTCTTGCTGCTCAACTCTGGAACGAGCTTCTAAGACATGTTTCAGCCGGAGCTCTTGTTTTCTGAGGGAGAAAATATGAAATCATAGAACAGTATAGTAACAGGCCATTTGGCCCACAAAGCTTTGCAGAACCAGCTAAAAAGCAAAAACACCCAAACACTAATCCCTCCTACCTACATAATGTCTTCATCCCTTCATCTTCCTTATATCCATGTGCCTAACCAAATGTCTTTTAAAAGCTTTTAAATGTATTTGCCTCTACCACCAAACCAGGCAGTGTACTCCAGGTATCCACCACTGAGTAAAAAGAAAAATAAACTTACCCCTCACGTCCCCTTTGACCTACCCCCCCCCCACCTTCAATGCATGCCCTCTGTTTCTACCCTGGGGAAAAGGTACTCTGTCCACTCGATCTATGCCTCTCGTATCGTGCAAATTTCTATCAGATCTCCCCTCAGCCTCCACTATTTCAGAAGAAAACAACCCAAGTTTATCCAGTCTCTCATGATAGCACACACCCTCTAAACCAAGCAACATCCTGGTAAACCTCTTCTGCACCCTCTCCAAAGCCTCCACATCCTCCAAGAGTGGGGTGACCAGAACTGTATGCAACACTGAAGATGTAGCCTAGCCAAGGTTTTATAAAGTTGCAACTCAACCTCTGGACGTTTGTACTCAATGCCTCAACTAATCAAAACAAGCATCCCATAAGCCTTCCTAACCACCCGATTGACCTGTGAAGCCACCTACAAGGAGTTACGAACTTGGATCACATGATCTCTGCTCAGCAATACTGTTCAGGATCTTGCCCTTAATGTACCGTCTCCTTGCATTTGCTCTACCAAGGTGCAACACCTCAACATTTATCCGGGTTAAATTCCTTCTGCAATTTCTCTGCCCCTATCTGCAACTCATCTATAATCACATTGTATTCTTTTGTCAGTCTTCTACACTATCCATAACACTGCCAATCTTGCAATCATCCACAAACTTAGTCTATGTTTTCATCCAGGTCATTTATGTACATCACAAACAGCAGATCCCTGTAGAATACCAGTGATTACAGACCACCAGCTTGAGCAAGTCCCTTCAACCACCACCCTGTCTTCTATGTGCAAACCCATTCTGAATGCAAACAATTTGCTAAAGACCCCATGCATCTTAATCTTCTGGATTAGCCTCCAGGAGGGACTTTGTTAAACACCTTACTAAAAATCCATGTAGACAACATCCACTGCTCTACCTTTAATCTCTCTTGACACCTTGTCAAAAAAAACTTCCAAGTTGGTAAGACATGACATGCCCCACACAAAGCCATGCTGGTTCTCTCTAATTAGGCCACAGCTTTTTCCAAATGCTAATATCTTTACCCAAGAATTTTCTCCCGCAATTTCCCTACCAGTAACGCGAAACTCACTGGTCTATGGTTCCCCGTATTCACCCCTTGTTCCCTTCTTAAATAGAAGTACAACATTAGCCACTCGCTAGTCCTCCAGGACCTCTCCTGTGACTAGAGAAGACATGAAGAAAATGGTCAAGGATCCAGCAATCTTGTCTCTTGCCTCCTTCAATAACCTGTGATAAATCTCATCAACTGCTGGAGACTTTTCACCTTAATACTCCTTACAAGGCCCAACACTTCCTCCTTCTTGACCTCTAAACATCTTAATGTATTCATACACAGCACTAACATCCTGGTCGTACTTCGAACTTTGCAGAAAAGGCTGGCTGGTGGCGCAATGACATCAGCGCCAGACCTGGGAGCAGAGGTTCCCGGATTCAAACCCAATCAGATCTGCTCCTGAGTACACTTTCCATCCGTGCCGGGTTGAGTGTCGACATTGCAACTTGACCTCAAAATAAAAAAGGGAAAAATACTGCGTAATGTTTGTGTGAGGAGTGGCACACCACAGTCTCTCTCTCTCTCTCACTCCACGCCTTATAAAGGCATTTTAAAAAAAAGACATCGTCCCGCCAACATCGTGCACGCATGTACGCACACACGCAGACGCACACAGACGCACATGCCAAAAAAACTTGGCAGAAAAAAAAGATGCAGTCATCCAATAACAATTCATACTTTAACTTAAATACAAACAAAATCTTGTGGAATTCCACAAGCAAAAGATAGCAAGCAATTCTAGCAAGAAATGTGATTCAATGGTTTGTTTCAAAGAGAATTAGCAAAAAAAAGTATCAAAATTTCACTTGTAATTGCATCATAGCTGTAACTCTAACTGGCAGGGCAAAGGGGAGATTTCTGAGGCAAGCAGCAACAGAAGATAAACTGGCAATAGTCATGACAAGTAGTTAGAATCATTACCTAGCAGTTTTATCAGAATGTATTCTAATGCAGAGCTAGCTCAGAATGGAAAACTGCAATCAAATCTGAATGTACTTACTTCTTAAACTCTCCCAATTTGTGTTTTTTCTCTTCCTCCAGTTTGTGTATTCTTTTTCCTTCTTGCTCTTGTTTCTTAAGGTTTGCCATATGGATCACCTCCTAAATTATACAACCGCACAATTATAAACTGAATACTATAAACTAGACAGATTTTTCCTCATGTACAATTAATTACCATTGTGAGTGCACATTTAATCACAGTGCCAGCATCAATTCTCCTCACAGTAAAACCAAATCAGTTATCAATCCAAATGTTACCTCTTGAACTAATTGAATATTTTTTAAATGGCTTGGGCACTTCCAATTATTACATTGTGGAAATTGTGTTTTGGAAAATTGCACAAATGTATGAAGTATTCACATGTGAATACTTTCAATAGTGTAAAGCTGGGATTCATCTATTTTTAAGCTACTTTCAATATTCAGCTGTTGCTTTTCATTTACATAGGACTAGAATCATAAATGCCAAGATGTTACAAGAATACTGTAAGCTTAATCATATCAGCCCTCAAAGAGGATCTTTACATGTAGTTTTTTTTTGCATGTATACACTTGCATTTTTTAAAGTTATTAAATGACTACAAAGATTCTACAGATATGGGAAATCCGGAGAGGGGGGGGGAGGAGGAGGAAGAGGGGTGGGTGAAGGAAGAGGGTGGGTGAAGGAAGAGGGTGGGTGAAGGAAGAGGGTGGGTGAAGGAAGAGGGTGGGTGAAGGAAGAGGGTGGGTGAAGGAAGAGGGTGGGTGAAGGAAGAGGGTGGGTGAAGGAAGAGGGTGGGTGAAGGAAGAGGGTGGGTGAAGGAAGAGGGTGGGTGAAGGAAGAGGGTGGGTGAAGGAAGAGGGTGGGTGAAGGAAGAGGGTGGGTGAAGGAAGAGGGTGGGTGAAGGAAGAGGGTGGGTGAGGAAGAGGGTGGGTGAGGAAGAGGGTGGGTGAGGAAGAGGGTGGGTGAGGAAGAGGGGGGTGAGGAAGAGGGGGGTGAGGAAGAGGGGGGTGAGGAAGAGGGGGGTGAGGAAGAGGGGGGTGAGGAACAAATGCCAGAGGGGTACGATAAACAGGTGAGGAGCAGAGAAGATGGGGTGGGGAGAAGAGAGAGAAAGAGGGCTACAAGTTGCAGGAAATCAAGAAAATCAATATTCATGCCATCAAGTTGGAGGCTACCCAGTTGACACGAGGCATTATTCCTCCATCCTGAATAGCCTCATCATGGCAGCAGAGGCAGCCATGGACTAATACATTGGAGTGGGAATAGAGTGTAATAAAAATGATTGGCCACTGTGAAATCCTCCCTATTGCAGATGGAGCAAAGGTGCTCAACAAAGCAGTCCCCCCCAGTCTACTTCAGATCTCACCAACGTAGAGGTGGCAGCACCGGGAACACTGGATATGGTAGACAGAACTGCAAGTGAAGTGCTACCTCACCTGGAAGGCCTAGTTGAGGTCTTAATGGTCGTGAGGGAGGTGGCGTATGGGCAAACGTAGCACTTGTTCCACTTGCAGTGTCAGGAAGGAGATCAGTGGGCAGAGACAAATGGACAGGGAAAAAAAAAGTCACAGACAGCCAACCCTGCAGAAAGTAGAGAATGGGGGAGGGACTACAGGAGGTAAAGATGTGTGTGGTGGTGGGATCCTGTTGTAGACTGGAAGTTGCAGACAATGATATGCTGGATGCAGAGGCTCGTGGGATGGTAGTCAAGAACAAGTGGGATAAGAACTCTACTCCAGTTAAGGTAGCGGGAAAATGGTGTGAGGGCAGATGTCTGGGAAGTAGACGAGATGTGGGTGAGGGCAGCATCAATGGTGGAGGAAGGGAAAACATGTTCTTTGAAGGAGGACGACATCTCAGATGTTTTCAGAAGCAAAACCTCTGCGTGAGAACAGATGCAGAGTAGTCAAAAGGCACTGAGAAAGGGAAATAATGTTTTTACAAGTTATAGGGTGGGAAGAGGTAGCTGTAGGAGTCGGTAGGTTTATAAAAGATTTCAATAAACACGATGGAGATCTGTCCCTACCACATGAGGTAGAAGGTGCTCCTTCCCTTCACTAGCCTGTGGATCACTCTTGGACAAGGTGTAGCACCTGCTTAGTCCCCTGATCAGGGTCATGTGGAGCCTTTGGAGCAGGTGTGGATGGTCACATGTTATGCACCAGCTGCTCACAAGTCCTAGTTATGCAACCACTGACGCCAATCTCTGAAGAGTATTGATAATGACTAGTATCACCTGGGCAGTGTCTTTACAAGTCAGAAGGCAATGGCAAAAATCACTTCTATAGAAAAATTTGCTAAGAACAATCCTGATCATAGACCATGACCACCTACATCTTTCAACATGGCACATAATGATGATCAATAGACAGAAATAAAGACAATACAAAGTATTGGTACATACAGACCAACATTAAAAAAAATTCACCAGCAGCAAGTGACAAATCCAGCTGAGATTATTAGGCTGTACTCCTTCAGGCCTATTTGTAAGAATGAAACTATTAAGGCAGTACAAACATACAGTACCTTGGCATCAACTTTCACTGGAGTCTTGCGCAAAATAAAGGACTTCACCAGTGAACGGCCAACAGAAACAGGAGTCTTGAATAACTGATTGTTCTGAACTGTATGAAAAAATTTTGTGTGCTTTGGTTGAACCACCTACAGAAGCAAAAAAAAAACCATTTGGGTTAATTCATAGGACATGGGTGTTGAGGAACCAGAAAATATTTTAAGAATCAACTGTCTAAAGCTGTTCAAAAAAAAAATAAGCGATTAGTTTTGAAAACAATAAGGCATCTTGAACCAATAAAATCGTATTTTTGAAGCACAAGAGTATTTATTCAAACACTGCTAATTGTAAAGTTTCCAAGTACAGCATAAATTCAATACAAACTAAATAATAAGAGTATAAATTCTATAAATCAATAGAGTTTACACCATTTGGTATGATGTTCCTGAAATGCGACTTCTTCATATTAGCAACTGTGACTAATTTCCATCACAAAAAGTATTGAAGGCAAGAGTTAAAAAGTGAATTTCAATAGGGTATGAAAGGAAACAAAGATTTTAGTCCACCCCAAAAAAAAGTTAATTGAAAGAAAAGCAAATAAATGGTACTCAGTTTATCTTACTTATTAAATTGCCATAAGAACATATAGATTGAGAATTATTAATGGGAATAGGCGCAGATTTAAAGCACAAAAAAGGTGTGCATCCTAACCAATGAAAGGATATAAAAAGCTAATCCGAAAGAACATTTCAAACAGTTGCTGAATGAAGATTAAGTTAATGGAACAGGAGCCTTCAAGGAGGGAGGAGAAGATGGTGGCGCGACGCAGCGCGCAAGGCCGTCCCGAATGATATCGATATGTGTTAACTAGGGGCCATGCACAATCCTGATTTGATGAAGACAGCCGTGAGAAGCACGGAGGAACGCCTGGAGAAACTTCTGAAATGCCTGCTTCGCTGCCACTGCTACTGTGCGATCGAGAATCTCCAGAGGGGAAGGCCCCAAATCCTCGGCTTTGCCTATTGCCTGTTGCCGGGGCCAGGGTCGAAGCGCTCGGCAGAGATGGTGCTCGGTACCAGAGAGCTGGTCGGAGGCTCGGAGTTTTTGGACGGAATCTAAGTCGGACTGTGGTCGGATGCTTCATCAGCAAATTTGCGGCGCTGGAAGTTCACCATCTGCGTGAGATGATGGGACTTTCGAGAGACTCTGACTTTACTGTGCCCATGGACTGTTCTTATCAAATTACGGTATTGCTTTGCACTGTTGTAACTATATGTTATAATTATGTGCTTTTTGTCAGTTTGTCATGTGTTTCTGTGATATCATTCTGGAAAAACATTGCATCATTTCTTAATGCATGCATTATTAAATGACAATAAAAGAGGACTGCATATCCTCAATCTAATCAATAACTAATTATTCTGAACTGCATGCATTTTGTGCATTTTTTGGTTGAATCATCTAGAAAACCACCTTGGGCACCATGGTGGTGTGGCGATTAGCACGACTCTATTACAGTTCAGGATTTTCCAGAGTTCAGAGTTCAGAGATCAATTCTGTAGAGAGTCTGTACATCCTCCCCATGGGATGTGTGGGTTTTCCCTAGTGCTCTGGTTTTCTTCCACAGTCTAAAGACGTACTGGCTAGGTTAATTGGTCATTTAAATTGTCCCGTGATTAGGCTAGGGTTAAATGATTGGTTGCTGGTGTGGCATGGCTCAAAGTATCAGCTCTGTGCTGTACTGCCAAATAAAGATGTGCCAATTTGCATGCCAAGTGTGAATATAGTTAACACACCTGTGCTGTACATGGAATAAAATTCATTCCCAACTTTAAAACGATTCCAATTTTAGACAAAGCTACCAATTGTCTTTAGAAGTGTTTACTAGAATGAAAATAATTTCCCCTTATGAAACTATTTAAAATGCCACAAAATACATTGGTCTTTTCATAATTGCTGAAATTATAAATATAAAATTTGAAACAAAACAGGTACATTAAAAAGGGAAGAAATGGGTAAACTATTCTGCTGTAGAAGTGGCACAAAATCAATAGACAAATTTTGCTGTATTCTTCTGACTTTTAATGGTGGTTTGCAGCCCAACTTAAGGTGCTTTACTGCCACCAACTGGACTGGAGTGCGGTGTAGGAGAGTTGGGAAATAAAACCCCTTCTCGTTCTTTACCAAATGAAAACTAAATTACCTCAAAGAGCCCTATGGATTGTAAATAATGAAATATTACAAATTTTTTTTTTTTTTTAAATCACTTCCATTACTTTACACCCCAAAACCCCCAAAGCTAGTCGTGCAGCCTGCATTTGCTTTCTTTCAACCTTATGCGCTTCACAATGACAGTAACACCTACACACCCCAGTGATATTTTCCAACAAGATACAAGCAATAATTAAGCATAGTATGCCCAATTCTAAGTCAATACAATTTCTTCCCTTCTCTCATCAATCAGTTTTGTGTTCTGTAAATGCATCCCCCTTATGCTCATTATCCCCAAGTCTTGCCATAATCCCCCCAATTCCTAGCTCCATCAACCCCTTAGCTTCTGATTTGCTAAGTAGAAGGTCTACATCCACAGATGAACTCTTAACAGCTTTTTTGGCCAAAGAATCAACCTGCTTATTCACCTCAACACCTCCATGTACAGGGACCATATTCTGAAAACAAGGGAAAATCTATACACAAGTAAATGTGACCATTGTTTACTGGCAAATACAAGATGAATAAATGAAAAAAATTCTTCTGTTTCACTCATTTTCAATTGGAAAGTTTAACAAAGAAACCTTGAAATAACTCAGATATTATAGAAAATCATGTTCAAGAATTACCTTACTGGCAGAAATAGGCGGTGAAGCGGTCCCTCTCAATAAAAGGTCCTCACTGCTCAATACCCCAGGATCACTAGATACACTTTCCACTCCATGTTTGCAACTATTCTTACACCTGAGACAAAGCAACACAAGAAGCCAATAAAGTTTTGAATTGGATAATCAACAAGATTCCGTATCAAATGTTTTCCATACCCATGCCTTAGTCCACATTAGTTTAAAATCATATTCTTTCCTTCAAAGGTATCTAAATATTGGTCTTGTTGCCACAACCAAAGAATAAAGTTTTAATTTTACAGCAGTAGCTTTGATACTTTTCAGGATGTACAACACTGGATATACAAGCATTGATAGACAGAGACTGATTAGGGATAATCAACATGGCTTTGTGCTTGGCAACTCGTGTCTAACCAATTTTATGCAATTTTGAAGAAGTTACTAATAAAGTTGATGAAGGCAAGGCAGAGAATAGTGTTTACGTGGACTTCAAGGCTTTGACAAGGTCCTGTATGGGAGGCTGGCCAAGGTTGCTTGGCATTCAAGATGAGGTAGTAAATTAGACTAGACACTAGCTTTGCAGAAGAAGCCAGAGAGTGGTAATAAATGGTTGCCTCTGACAGGAAGTCTGTGATTAATGGTGGGCCACAGGAACCAGTGCTGGCTTCATTGTTATCTGTCATCTATACCAACAATCTAGATGGTAACGTAGTAAACTGGATCAGCAAATTTGTAGATGACACCTAGATTGAAGGCATAATGGACATCAAGGCAGGCTATGAAAACTTGCAGTGGGATCTGGACCAGCTTTAAAAGTGGCCTGAAAAAACAGCAAATGGAATTTAATGCAAATAACTGAGGCATTGCACTTGAGGGAAAACCAGGGTAGGACTCGAATGGTGAGAAGTACAATAGAACAGATCCGAGAAGACAAATCCACAATTCCTTCCAAGTGGCTTCACAGGTAGATGGGATTGTAAAGAGTTTTTGACACATTGGCCTTCATAATTTAAAATATTGAGTACAGGAGTTAGGATGTTGTGTAGAAGTGGTCAAGATATTGGTGAGGCCAATTTGGAGAATTGTGTGCAGTTCTGGTCACCCACCTACAGGAAAGATGTAAATAAGATTGTAAGAGTGCAGAGAATATTTACAAAGATGCTGCCAAGACTTTAGAACCTTAGTTATAGGGAGAGTTTGAATGGCTTAGAACTTTATCAAATCTCTCCTCTTTCATCTATGTTCTAGGGAATAGAGGTATACAAAATTATGAGGGGTATAGATAGGCTAAATGCAAGGTTTTTCCCCCTACTCAGGTTGGGCAAGACTAAAACTCAACTTCAAGTTAAGGGTGAAAGGTGAAATGTTTAAGGTGAACCTGAGGGGGTATTTCTTCAGTCAGAGGGTGGGGAAAGTGCAGAATGAGCTTCTAGTGCAAGTGGCGGATATGGGTCTGATTTCAACATTTAAGAGGAATTTGGATAGGTACATAGATGGGAGGGGTATGGAGGGTTATTGTCCATGTGCAGGAACTAGGCAGTTTAAATGTTTCCGCAAAGACTAGATGGGCTGAAGGCCTGTTTCTCTGCTATAGTGTTCTATCACTTTTTTAAAAAAAAGGCATCCGTTAGTCTCATGAGACCATGGATTTGTGCCTGGAAGGTTTCCAGGGTGCAGGCCTGGGCAAGGTTGTATGGAAGACCAGCAGTTCCCCATGCTGCAAGTCTCCCCTCTCCATGCCACTGATGTTGTCCAAGGGAAGGGCATTAGGACCCATACAGCTTGGCACCGGTGTCGTCACAGAGCAATGTGTGGTTAAGTGCCTTGCTCAAGGACACACACGTTGTCTCAGCCAAGGCTCGAACTAGCGACCTTCAAATCTCTAGACAAACGGGTTAACCAGATGACCACATGCCAACACTGTTCTATCACTATTACACAATTAAATGAAGGGAGTGGGGGGGGTGGGGGGAGGAGGAATTATACTCTAATACAACAAGTTTTACACAGACATTTTAAAAGACTGGTCTCAATTTAATCAAAACTTTGTGCCCCTTACCTCTTATCAGACAATAAAAGGTACTTTTTCTATAATACAATGATTATCCACAACCTCAAAAATTGTGAAAAATCATTTATGGGGAAAATAGATTCTTCGACATCAAAAATAACTTTTGATACAACCATAGCTGCATTTTTGTCTGATCCTTTTTCACTTCACGATGCAGAACAGATAAAAACCAACAAGGATGCTGCTACAATAAAGATAGAGTGACCTGAAGTGCTTTACAAAGAGCACCTTGGTTCAGCTCAACTGCCAGCCAATTTATAATTTTACTTTGTGAAACTTTAAAATGGCTGGCAGATGACCAAAGCCAAACTGATAAGGCTGGTTTTAAAGACAGCAGAATTTGGGAAAGAGGGAATTTCAGAACTTTAAACTTGGCAGCTGAATGATGAAGTGAAGCAATTTGGGGTGATTAAGAGGCAGAAATGGAAAAGGTGAGGGGACAAGGTAGCAGAATGACAAAGCTAGTAGAATCAATGCCTGTTGGAGACCTGGGTTCAGGTGCAATCATAGGTGCCATGTTAAGTGTGCACTTTCTCCCCGTAATCACGGGTTTACTTGTAGTTGTGTAGTACAGAAACAGTCTTTCAGTCCAACTTGTCCATCCCAACCACAATGTCTATCTGACCTTGTCACAATTGCCTGGGTTTGGCATATACCCCTTTAAATCCCTCTCATAGACGGGAGGAGAAGATGGCAGCACAACACGCGCGCACAGCTCTCCAGTGAAAAATGATATTGTATCTGTTAAATAGGGGCCATGGACAATTCTGATTTGATGAAGACAGATGTGAGAAGCAGAGGAACATCTGGAGAAATTTCTGAAATGCCCGGTTCGCTGCTGCTGCTACTGTGCGATCGAGGATCTCCGAAGGGTAGGCCCCAAAATCCTCGGCTTTGCCTGCTGCTGGCGACCGAGGCTGAGGTCGAAACGTTCAGACAGACATGGTGCTCCGTATTCAGTGTCGGAGGACTGATCAGAGCTTGAAGTTTTCGGACGACTCAGAGTCGGACTGTGGTCAGGCGTGGCAGGGTGAGTTTTCTTCCTTCTCCCGTCTGCGTGAGATGTGGGACTTTGGAGAGACTTTGAACTTCTTTACCGTATCATGGCCTGTTCTTCATCAAGTTATGGTATTGTTGCACTGTTGTAACTATATGTTATAATTATGTGGTTTTGTTAGTTTTTCAGTCTTGGTCTGTCCGAGGGTCCCGAAAGACCTGCTGTACGGGGAACTGGCCTCCGGCAAGAGAGCACAAGGGCGGACCCATCTTCGTTTCAAAGACGTTTGCAAGAGAGACATGAAGTTACTGAAAATGAATGTCGAGAGGTGGGAGAGCATCGCAAGCGATCGCTCTCACTGGAGGCTGGAACTACGCAGAGGTCTAAAAAGAGAAGAGAAGCTGAGGCTTGCTGCTGAAGAAAAGTGCACTCGTGGGAAAAACAGCACCAAGACGACACTGGAGGACAGCGCCTTCAAGTGCAGTCGCTGCAGCTGAGACTGTCACTCCCGTGTGGGCCTCTACAGCCACAACAGACACTGCTCTAACACAGACTGAAGCAAGACTTTCCAGGCACAGATCCATAGTCTCGTGAGACTAACACATGCCACTAAACTAAATGACAATAAAAGAGGACTGCGTGTCCTCAATCTAATGTAAAAATGCATCAAATCCATATACGTGTTTAAGAGTCTTAACTATTGCAATTGTACTCAACTCTACCACTTCTGGTAGCCAATTCCACATTCCCATCACCCTGTGTGAAAAAGGTAATCCTTCGCTGTCCTGTAAAATTCTCCCCTCACCCTAAATACTTTATAGCTTTAGAATACCCTACCCTGGGGATAAAAACTGGCTGTTCCACCCATCTTTGACCTTCATTATGTTATATACCCCCACAAGGTCATTCCTCAAACTCATGCTCTGTTGGATGGGGGAATCTCAGCTTTTACTTGTAACGCAAGCCTTTGAGTCCCAGTAACAACCTTGTTAATATTTCTGCATACTTTTCAGCATAATGGCATCCTTATTTTAGCTTGGCAATGAGAGCTGCACACAGTACTCCAGGTGCAATCTCAGTGACCTGTACATTTGCCACACCAGTACTCAATACTCTGATGAAAGCAAGCATGCCAAACATCCTTCAACACCCTGTCTACCTGTGTTGTCACTTCCAGGGAACTACTGTAGGTACCTGTAGCCCAAGATCTCAGTTGTACAAAACTCTCCATGATCCTGCCATTTATTGCGGCAGATCCACTAGCTTCATTACCAAAATGCAACACTGAACATTTGTCCAAATCCCATTTGCCATTCATTGGGCCATTTTCCAAGATGAGCTAGATCCTGCTGTAATCTGAGATCATCTTCATTGCTTTCCACTATAATCATCAAGTTTGGTGACATCTGCAATCTGACTAACCATAGTTTCCTCCCACATTTCAAAGATGTGCAGACTTAAGTTTATTGGCCAGTACAAGTTACTCCAAATTTGTCATTGAGTGATAGAATCTGACTAGGACGAATTTTAGAGTTGGACAAAGTATTAAAGGATTTAAGAACATTTTAGAATTTAGGTACTGCTTAACTGGGAACTGCAGCAGAGAAATGAAGGATAAATGGAGCATGGGTATTCATATGGTAGAATGACAGATGGCCAACACTACTCAGTCCAGTGTTGCAGTCTAGAGCTAGCCATGTGCTTTCCAATGCAGGCAAGCAAAGGTAAGGTAGATGATAGGCAAGTGATCTAAAAATAGGTGCTATTGGATACCAAGATGAGCTCAGTTATAATCCTATACAGATATACCAGGCAGTCTATTTTGGGATAGAACCAAAGAGCTTTGGTCTTCCCGATATTTGGTGGAAATTCAATTATGACAACCCTGTGATGTCAGGTGTACAGAACAACATAAACCATCAGTTTGATTGTTGAAGATAGAAGTATAGTACATTAAATAGAGATATCAGATGAGCACGTTTAAGCTTTAGGACAATAGGCTCAGCAGGCAGTTAAAACCTAACATAATAAATCATATAGAAACTCACCCATCAGTCCGGTTGGCGGAGTTGAATTTCTCAGAATTATTATCTGTGAAAATTAAATACACAATCAAAATATCAACTGCCAAAGTCCTATTTCAGTACCTGGAGTTATTCAGCTTCAAACCATGCCATTTATTTAGATTTCAAAGTAACACATTCCCATCCCTCACTCACATTACTGAGTTTCCCTTCAGGTACATTAAAAAGTAAACCAAGGAGTGAATCCATTTCTTTCTCATCCCTTTCATTGCTCATTTTTCCATAACTGAATTTCTAAGCATTGGGCATCACAGTTCCAGTATTTGTAAACTGCACGGTTCTAATCCAATATGGTTTGCAAAAAAGGATAGACAAAATAACAGTCGAGGAAGGAAAAACTAACAGGGAGACAAATGCCAGATTAGTCAAGCAAATATTTTGTAGACTTTTTACCATATGCATTTCAAAAAGAAACTAGCCAAGAAACAAAGAATGAGAATGCAAAACATTTTATTTTAATAAGCATGTACTAAGCAAATTAATTGGTCCAAAGCTTTTTTAAAAAAACTCCCAGAACAGATATCCCATCATAGGAAGTGGCTGCAGAACACAGAAATTTACAGCACATTACAGGCCCTTTGGCCCACAATGTTGTGCTGACCATGCAACCTACTCTAGAGACTGCCTAGAATTTCCCTAGCACATAGCTCTCTACTTTTTCTAAGCTCCATGTACCTATGTAACAGGCTCTTAAAAGACGCTATTGTATCTGCTTCCACCACTGTTGCCGACAGTGCATTCCATGCACCCACCACTGTGTGAAAAATACACCTCCAACATCCCCCTTCTACCTACTTGCACCGTAAAACTATGCCTCGTGTTAGCCATTTCAGCCCTCGGAAAGAAAAAGCATCCGGCTGTCCACACGATCAATGCCTCTCATCATCTTATACACCTTGATCAGGTCACCTCTCATCCTCCGTCACTCCAAGGAGAAAAGGCCAAGTTCACTCAACCTACTCTCACAAGGTATGCCCTCCAATCCAGGGAACATCCTTGTAAATCTCCTCTGCACTCTCTATAGTATCCACATCCTTCCTGTCGTGAGGTGACCAGAACTGAGCACAGTACTCCAAGTGGGGTCTGACCAAGGTCTTATATTACCATAACATTACCTCATGGCTCTTGAACTCAATCCCATGATTGATGAAGGCCAACTCACCATACGCCTTCTTAACAACACTGTCAACCTGTCGACACGGACCTCAAGATCCCTCAGATCCTTCACATTGCCAAGAGTCTTAACCATTTATATTATGTTCTGTCTTCAAATTGGACCTACCGAAATGAACCATCTCACACTTATCTGGGTTGAACTCCATCTGCCACTTCTCAGCCCAGTTCTGCATCCTATCAATGTCCCACTGTAACCTCTGACAACCCCCCCCCCGACTATCCACAATACCCCCAACAAACTTACTAACTCACCCTTCTACTTCTTCATCCAGGTCATTTATATAAAGAAAAATCATCACAAAAGAGGATGGGTCCCAGAACAGATCCCAGTGGAACACCACTGGTCACTGACCTCCGTGCAAAATATGAACCATCTACATCCACCCTTTGCCTTCTGTGGGCAAGATGATTCTGGATCCACAAACCAAGGTCTCCTTGGATTCCATCCCTCATTACTTTCTGATTGAGCCTTGCATGGGGAACGTTATCAAATGCCTTAGTGAAATCCATATATACTACATCCATTGCTCTACCTTCAATGTGTTTTGTTACATCCTCAAAGAATTCAATTAGACTTGTAAGACATGACCTGCCCTTGACAAAGCCATGCTGACTATTCCTAATCAGATTATGTCTCTCCAAACGCTCATAAATCCTGCCTCTCAGGAACTTCTCCATACAACTTGCCCACCACTGAAGTCAAACTCACTGGTCTAGAGTTTCTTGAGTTATCTCTATTCCCTTTCTTGATCAAGGGAACAACATTTATAACCCTCCAATACTTCTCTCATCCCTACTGATGACACAAAGATCACCACAAAAGGTTCAGCAATGTCCTCCCTTGCTTCACAATAGTCTGGGGTATATCTCACCGGTCCCGGTGACTTATCTAACTTTTCAAAAGCTCCAACACATCTTCTTTCTTAATATCTATACACTCAAGTGTTATTGTCCACTGTGTCACCCCCCTCTTTTTCCCTGGTGAACACTGAAGCAAAGTATTCATTAAGCACCTCCACTACCTCCTCCGACTTCTTGTACATTTCCACTATCGCAGAACTAATGGAGTCTTCAAAAAGTCCATAAAGTTTTTAAAAAGGTCTCAAGAGTTTGGAAAACAGCAAGTATAACATTGTTATTCAAAAATTAAAAACAAACAGGAGTTTGGGGTAATAAATCAAGCCTGCCAAGAATCAATTATATAAACAAAAGCTATAGGAAAACACAATTTCTCTTTTTCCTTTCTTAGGGAGCGAGAGAGCCAGTGGTATGTCAAATAACCAGGTGAATGAGTAGTCTTTGGGGTACTGAAGGTCTACCTTTATTGATGCTTTGCTGCACGCTTGAGTGCTCAGTGGAGGGTGCAGATGCTTTTTTGCTGGTGGGGGGAGTGTCGCTTTGCTGCTGCTCATGCCTGGGAGGGGGGAGCTGGGGGCGGGGGGTGGCTTTGGGGATCTAACATTTAACTGTCATTCATTCTTTGGAGCACTCCTGTTTTTGTGGATGTTTGCAAAGAAAAATAATTTCAGGATGCATATTGTACACATTTCTGACATTAAATGTACCTATTGATTTATCAACATAGCTAACCAATTTATTCATATTTCTTCAAATACAACTGGTAGCATAGATAAAAGACATCGTTGGGATGTACTGCATTCTATAATAAAACAGTGAAGACTCAAAGGAAAAGTGTGCCATGGGGATAGGTTATACTGGGGGCAGTAAAAGAGGAAAAGTGAACACAAACCATGGCAGAGAGCACAAACTGGAAAAAGGTGCAAGAACTGTAGGATATGCCAGTAGGAGAGGCAGTGCCAATGGAGAGGGTTTCAAAAAAGGCAGTATTACATAGAAGATATTCAACAGATGCTACTTAATAAGTTACTCCACAATACGACTTAGTAAGGGTGCCAAACTAATATTGAGAATTAAGAGTGAGATTTTAGATAAATACCATTCTCAGGTTTGCAAGATATATCCAGTCTGTTGACCGTGTGATCACTGCTGGTACCTCGGCTATTTACAATCTATGGAAAAGCCAGTTCAACAACAAAGAAAGATCAAGCCCAATAAGTCTACATTGAGAATGACAAGTGATCTCATTGAAACAAAACAGTGTCCCAAAATAACTCTGCCTAGAGCAACATGATAGTCTTAGGACAAGAAAGGGATTTATCTGGAAGAGCAGCAGGGCTTTCCAGTTCTTATGAAGATGAGACAAAGACTTGCAAAGTTCCACATGTGTATTTTTTTTCTTCAAAAAGGCACTTGCAAACTTCTGCAAATTTGGAATGTTTATTCAAGTTAATATAAATTGTTGCTATATTTGAAGGGTACAGTTCAATTTCATGTTAATTTTTGCTCTTCAAATTCAGCTGATATTAGATTAATTTGAAAACATTATATAGATACATCAGTTATACTCTCGTTTTTGAAATGGCTACTGTTGCCACTATATGTAGTTTTTATAAAAATGCAAAAGCACATTATTTCTTTATACTGCCTATTGAAAGATTTTTTTCCTTCCATATTGTTACTGAAATAAGGAAATATCAACTATTCCTGCTATAGACATCCTTGACTGCTGTTTAAAGAAACTTTCTACAACACCAACACATTTTGTACAGAAAACTCAAAGCAGCACAATAACTCAACACAACATGCAACAATGTTGAGCTTCAGTGACCTACGAAGCAAGATACTGTATATACACAGACCTTTCTTTTGAATTCTTGAGGTTTTGCAGGCCTGTGGCTTAACTGCAGCAACAGTCATATTCTCTGAACTGCTGATGGCAACTTTTGTGGGATTTTGAGAGTTCCTATAATCTTCTTCAGAAGCCTATATACAAATAGACAACTCCATCTTGGTATTAAGTGTGATAAAATACAAATTAAACAAAACTACAGAAAGATCATCATTTATATTATAAATACCAGTGCAGCTGGCAGCTCCTCTTCAAGTTGCTCAGGTTCAAGTGCAAATGAAATTGCTTCAACACTGCAATAACAAGACACATTTGTTCCCAAGTGTCCACCAACATTGAGTACTCTACTACAAGAATAAGGCATTGAATGATTCTCAAATAATGTTAAACCACTCGGATCAATAACAAGGAAGACTTCATTTCTACTGACCTAATACCACAAGGCATCAGAGCAGAATGACACCACTGGGCCAGCCAAGTATGCTCCAGCATTTGATCATGGCTGGCTTAATATTCCCTCGCAGCCCGATTTTCCAGCCTCTCACTCAATGTCAGTGAGACCAAGGAACTGATTACAGACTTCAGGAGAGAAAAACCAGGTCCATAAGCCAGTAACCAATCACTGGAGGATCAGAGGTGGAGAGGGTTAATAAATTTAAGTTCCTGGGTCATATAAATATTACTGTGTCAAAAGCATGACAGTGACTATTTCCTCAGGAGTCTGTGGCGGTTCAGCACGTTATTGAAAACCGTGACAAACTTCTATAGATGTGTGGTAGAAAGTATTGACTGGCTGTATTACAGACTGGTACGGGGACACCAATGCCTTTGAGTGGAAATCCTACAAAAGGTGGTGGATTTGGCCCAGTGCTTCACAGGTAAAATCCTCCCAACCATTGAGCACATCTCCATGAAACACTGCCATAGAGAAGCAGCATTCATCAAGGATCCTCTCCAACCAGACCATGCTCTCTTCTCACTGTTACAATCTGGTAAAGATTCAAGAGCCTCAGGACTCGCACCACCAGATTCAAGAACAGTTACTACCCCTTAACCATCAGGCTCTTGAACAAAAGGGGATGACTTCACTCATTTAAGACCACAAGACATGGGGGCAAAATTAGGCCATTTGGCCCATTGAGTCTGCTCCACCTTTTCATCATGGCTGATCCTTTTTCCCCCTCCTTAGCCCCACTCCCCAGCCTTCTCAGCATAACTTTTGATGCTGTGTCCAGTCAAGAACCTATCGATCTCCACCTTAAATATACCCAACAACCTGGCCTCCACAGCTGCCTGCGGTAACAAATTCACCACCTCTAGCTAAAGATATTTCTCTGCATCTGTCTCAGATGCCATTAACTTTCCTGAAATAGCATGGGCTCTTAACTTGGCAAGCAGCCTCGTGTGGGGCACCTCTCCATCAAACAGCATGATGGAGGTCTTATCCTTATGTGGTGGTAGAGGTCATTGGTGGAGGCCTTCTAAAAGTCCAAATTTCTAACATCCACTGCATCCCCTTTATCTACCCTACTTGTAATCTCCTCAAAGAATTCCAACAGATTTTTCAGGCTAGAGTTTCCCTTAAGGAAGCCATGCCAACTTTGTCCGAACTTATCCTGTCACCAGGTACTCCATAACCTCATCCTTAAATGACTCCAACAACTTCTCAACCACTGAGTTCAGGCTGAATGGTCTACAATTTCCTTCATGCTGCATTCCTCTTTTCATTTGCAAACCAATTACCTCTACCACCAAACAAGGATCAGGGTTTATGTAGTACCAATCTACAAGTCATTCACCATCCTTAACTGGACATTCCTTTAATGCAAGGGGTTCCCAACCTAGGGTCCACAGACCACTCAGTTAATGGCAAGGCTCCACAGCATAAAAGCTGGGAACCCCTGCTTTAATGTGACTGTGTAAAGACTCGAGTTCTCCATCAAGCAGTACAATGGAGAACTTACAGGAAGGACTGCATCAGTTCAAGAAAGCAGCTCAGAACTTTAGAAAACAGAATTCACATTAGGAAAAAAGCTGGGTAGAATGGTCAAATATCAAAATGTACATTGCACAACTTGTAAAGGTATGGATGATGGCAAGGACCAACGGGTTAGAAAGAAGTTGCAGTTGGCAGAACACCACCAGAAGCTGGTGCAACTTCAAAAACAAACAAACAAAAGCTAAAAAAACAAATGAAACCAGCAAGAGAACAAATTTGGAGATGAAGATAAAATTTACAGGTGAATAAAGAGAGTAAATTTATGCTCATTAAGTATCAGCTGACAGACAGTCCTGACAAATCCTACTGGCTTGGGGCAGGCCCCTCAGTCATGCTGCCCTCAGCGTTTGCCTGCCGGAACACTAGTTGGATTGCATTCATTTGCAGCTTTACCAGTGCATAGTAAGGACTGCTGCACCATCAATCTATAGTCCTTGACACACAGATTTGGGATACGTACAGTGAATTCAGGTTAATTGGGAACACATCAGGGCCAGCACATTTTGGCCCAATTAAGCAGCCCCATTTAGCTGAAGTTCCATGGAAACAGTTACAAAGGTATTTAAAAAAAAGGTAACAAATTAAGTGAAATATTGAACAAATTAGAACACTACCAATAGTATTACAGTCTGATAAAATTGTATTAGCTCTTAAGTTTTGAGAGGAATTCATCCAGTGTACACAATGAAGAAAATCAGGCAGACAAAAAAAATCACTGATTTTAAAACACAAACAAAAACACACAACTGATGTCATTTAAAAACTGTTTACTCTAAGCACCATGTAGTGCCTAACAACCACACAAGTGTGCGTGGCTGACGCTAGTTAGAACCTGTCTGGCAAAAGCCTCCTGCCCTAATGAAGCAGCATTGTGTCCCAAATAAATGGAGGGAATCCCCGCAATTTGCGATTAGTTTTTCCTCCTTAAGAGTTGTCCCAAATAAACGGCTGGCCCAATTAACCAGAATCCACGGTACACAGTACATCTGTGACCAAGTTACACCAGCAGAAAGCTATCTGTGCTATACATGCCACGCGTGTCCTTTGGTACTGTAGCCTTGGCCCCAGAGGAACACTTTCATTTGGCTGTATTCACGTTTATGGTTGAATGACAATTAAACTTTAATTTGAAATTGTAGACAGGAAGTGGCCTGAGAGAGTATCATTGCACATACTGAAACTGACAGGTTTTTTTTGGAATGGGGTCAGAGATGGAAAAGACAAGCATCCCATCATTGAATAATACCAGTGATGATGCTGGTGTGGAAATAGAAGCCATTGCTGGCAATTCTAGATCAGACTTTTAACTAATACACAAATGTGTACACATTTCTATACAGCCGCATATGACAAAAAAAAAACTAAGGATTTGAAACATTGAGCACTCTTTTCAGTCTGGATGTTAAATGAAAACCTCACCATTCGTTGTTCACGTTTTCTTTGGTTTTCTCAATGGAATTATTGCCTGAGAATGAAATAGACAAATATTGAAGTAAAACAGCGTTATACAAAACACTGGCAAAAGTTAGATACATTGAGCAAAAAATTTTTGAAGTGGCAAGCTCTTGAAAATATGGAATCAGAAAGCAAAACCTGAACCCAGAAATATAAGCACTCCAGGATTCAAGCATATTGATGAGGTTAGGTAGTTGAGAAGACACCAATGGTTAAGATGTGATTTTCTTTGTATTTTTAAAACCTTGAATAGATTCTCACTTTTAATTTCATGTTTACACATTTCAAATAGTTTGAAATACATTGTTTGCCCCTCTGATTATTACGGAATTTTTAAACCCATTAACAGCAAGACTTGCCGTTCAGAATGAAGTTTATTCCAGCGAGAGAAAAATAAATCACCCAGATCACACAGAGAAGGAGAAACTGTCAATGAGGCAAGGCAGAAATGGTCTCAGTTGACTTTTGGTTCACCACCTTTGTAGGCAAGTTCTGAGAACATAATCACTCAGTCTTTCCCATCGTTTGCCCCTACCCGTATCAACCCAACACACCCCTTGAATTTCAATTAAAAAAACATTTACAGTGTGCACCCCAGTCAGTGAACAATCCATTCATGGGGACAATCCCCTCAAGTTATACTAGCTAAACCAGTTATCATTTTGAGAATTTCCTGAGCAGATTGCTTCTTTCCATAGATGTTGCCTGACAAGCACATTTTCAATATCTTTTTTGATGGCAATACTTGCAAGTGAAAGCAGAAGAAAGTAAGATGTTCTTTCTCCTGGCAATGGATTTGTGCAATGATTTCCAGGCAGATACTTGCACCATGTTAGTCTGTTGAACAGTCAATGAATACTTGTCCAACTACCTTACACAACTGGATCTACAGCCAGCTGTGCATTTCCTCATCAACATTCGTGTTCTTCTTCTGCTACTACTACAGGCAGACATTTAAGTTTTCCCTCAGAGATGCAGATCTCAGCATCTGCAGCATGACTCAGCTCCCAATAACCCAAGCTATTCACCAACTGTACAAGTGTCCCCCGCTTCTCAAACGTTCGCTTTACGAAACCTCACTGTTACGAAAGACCTACATTAGTTCCCTGTTTTCACTGTTAAGAAAGGCAGTGCACGAAAAAAGCAGCACACGAAAAAAATCAGCGCGCGCCCCGAGCAGCCGCTCTCCCACAGATTCGGAATAGCATTCTCGCCAGCATTGCTTTAACACATGCCTGTGAGCAGCAAGATGAGTTCTAAGGTGTCAGAAAAGCCTAAGAGAGCTCGTAAGGGTGTTACACTTAGCGTAAAACTAGACATAATTAAGCATTTCAATCGTGGTGAACGAAGCAAGGACAACGAGTTTGGCTTGTGGAAGCTGACGAAGATGATGTTGAAGAGGATTTGGCATCCCATGACCAAGAACTGATAGAGAAAGAGCTGATGCAATTGGAAGAGGAAAGGATAACAATCGAAACTGAATTCAGTAGCGAACTGAACGTGAAGCAACTGCGTGAGATTTTCGCTGCAATGATAAAGTACTTCTTTAATTTTGAAAGGCTACGTCAGTTTAGGGGATATTTGCAAGATGGTTTCAGTCCTTACAAAGAACTGTATGATAGAAAAATGCGTGAGGCTCAGCAGTCAAGCAAGCCTTCTATATCAGCCACAGCAGACGACAAACCTCGACCTTTGACATCGAGGCAGGTAGTCATAGGAGAAGATGAGCCACCTGCTCTAATGGAAACAGATGACGAGATGACACCGCAGTGTCCCAACACCCCAACCCCCAGGCCACAGACAGATACCAATTCGCGGAGAATGCAGCAGGAGCCAGGAGACACATAGCACATCTTTAAGAAAAAGGCCGAAATAAATATGCTAATTAATTAGGTGCCGCCTGACATGTAATTGTCGGCCCAGATCAGAGACGACGCAATCGGAAATTGTCACTGATCTGGGCTGACAATTACGTGCCATGTGGCACCTAATTAGCATGTTTATTTCGGCTTTTTTCTTAAAGATGTGCTGTGTACCTCCCGGCTACCACTGCACCCCTGCATGCTTCGCGGTTCAGTATCTGTAAGCAGCCTGGAGGGTGGGGGCCACTGCACCACCCAACCTGCGACGACTCAGTCTAACACACCATCATCAGTGTGCCCGGCACTGAACCAATTCCAGTAAGTGATACTACACTGTACATACATTATTTCTACTTTATATCGGCTGTGTATTTTTATGTGTTATTTGGTATGATTTGGCAGCTTCATAGCTTAAAGGTTACTGGAGAGCACTTGCGCCGTGTTTTTGCCAATAGCGCTTGCGTGAGATTTTCTGCCGACAGCGCTTGGGCGAGATTTTTGCTACGGAGAACAGTGCAGTAATGATTGTGGAAATGTATTTCTACTTTATATAGGCTGTGTATTTATTATATCATTCTTGCTTTTACTATATGTTACTGTTATTTTCGGTTTTGTGTTATTTGGCATGATTTGGTAGGTTATTTTTGGGTTTGAGAACGCTCAGAAAATTTTCCCATATAAATAAATGGTAATTGCTTCTTCACTTTATGACATTTGGGCTTATGAACCGTTTCACAGAAACGCTCTACCTTCGGATGGCGGGGGAAATCTGTACTTCCTTTAGGAACATCTGCAGTTATTATCAACCCATTTGTTTCAGGAATACAGCAGTTAAGGTTCAAGAAAGTGAACGGAAGATATAGGAGCAGAATTAGTCTATCTGGCCCATCGAGCCTGCTCTGCCATTCAATCATGGCTGATCCTGTTTTCTATCCTCTCCTCAACCCCAGTTCCCAGCCTTCTCCCTGTAACCTTTGATGCCATGTCCAATGAAGAACCTATCAAGCTCTGCTGTAAATACACCCAACAACCTGACCTCCACAGCTGCATGTGGCAACAAATTCACCACCCTTTGGCTAAAGAAATTTCTCAGCATCTGTTTTGAAAGGGTGCCCCCTCTATCCTGAGGCTGAGCCCTCTCGTCCTAGATTCTCCCAGCATGGAAAACATTCTTCCTAGAGTGGCACCAGGAGTTAATGATTCTAAAGCAGTGACATTCTGAGATGGAAGCTTTGTCTCACCTGCTTTCTGGGGCAAGTTCACAAATTCAGAAATCTGCACAGATTGCCCCATGTAAGCCTCTTGAGTCTTCCCATGCAATTCTGCACTTTTGCAACCATTGGGCGACAGGTCAACCAATGGAACTCTGCTATTTATAGGGGCAACAGGGACCACAATAGTCTTCTCGGTTTCTCGACTGACTGTTGTTGCAGCACATGATGCTGATCGAGTCTGGCTTGCAGGCTCTGTCTGCCCAACCATTTTAGTGCACTTGTCTTCTTCCTCGAAGACCCTGTTTCTCAGTTTTATCCGCTTAACTGAGGAACGTCTTAAACTTCTTCTGCTTCTTGAAAACCTGAGAAATATTAAAAAGGTTGAAACACACTTGGATAATCAAAATAAATACAAAATCAAAAGATTGATGAAAGGTCATTAACTTGAAATGTTAACCATTTCTTGCTTCACAGATAGAGCCGTCTGTCTGACGAGTATACTGTATTGCACTTTGTGCTTTATATTTAAAATAGAAAAATATTCCAATCCAATCAGATTAAAAAAAAGTCATATGGAAAGCACAAAACTTCATATCCAAGTCTTTTTTTTGTTTGTTTTAAATGACAATAAATTTTCCCCCACCAATCCCTGCTTCACCATGTTAAAACTTATGGATGGGGATTTAAGATGTTAAATTGACACTTCAGTTTTTTTTTTGCACAGACTCCTTTCTCTTTCACCCCTTTTTAATTCTTATCCAAAAATCAATACCTTTGGCAACCTATCAAGTAAAATCAAAATTCCACAAATTATTACTGAAATTATAGTCATACAGCATCAAAACACTCCCTTTGACCCACCAAGTCCAAGCCTACCAAATACCCATCCAAACTAACCCCATTTACCAATATTTTGTCTATTGACTTCCATGCATTAGCAATTTGAGAGACTTTTTTGGACCTGAATAACAAGATGATTTTTAGCAGGAAAAAAATATCAAGTTATTGAGCTCAAGATGTGCTTAGACAATACTACTGAAGTTAAACTGTATTTCTTCATTTAACTGCATTTCTTTATTAAACATTGTTACCTTTTATTTGGATCCTGGACCATTGATGGAAATCTCCTACGCCGTTTCCTCTCTGAAGGAGTTTTTGGCATCAGTTCAGGCTCTGCATTAAAACCACTGATAAACAATTTTATATTATTATTATTAATAACTTCAATCTGCTCCAGTCTGATGTTATACTCATCTCCAATACAACAATATATTGGCACCAGTGGTTTCCCACCACAAGGTTTGGATGGATTAGCCACAACCTTCAACCTAATGATACCCAAGCCTAGACAACAGACATCTGTGCATGGGTATTATTCCAAAGGTCTGAACACCAGTTCTTCACCAGAACAATAAACCTCTGGCAACGATCCCATGATCTTTAGTAGTTGATATTCCTTTGTTTGAGATCAGTCTTTTGTCTCAAAGAATTGGAAAGGGAAGCATAACAAATCCTCATCTAGAATGGGTCACACATATAGAAAGTCATCTCAACAGTTGGAGGACTATATTTGAATAAGTTTCAGAACCAAGGTAGGAAAGCAAACAGAAGGCAACAAATTAAATTACAAAAACATAAATATTAATTGACTGCCAATCTGTAATGCTGACCAGAAATCTTAATGCAGTAGTTGACCAGCGAGCAAATGTCCATTACAGCCCTCCTGAAAATAGAGAAAGTAAAAGAAAATATATCAGACTATCTTAAAATGTTTTGCATTTCAGAGTTGGGGAATTGTATACCCCCGAATGAACAATTAAATTAATTGTAGGGCCTGTGTTTTGATCATGACAGGGTACTAAAAAGTTCAAAGACAATTTATCTCAAAGGATTGTGTACTACTTTTTAAGCAAATTCTTAACTTGTATTCTATACTAAAGTAGATAGAATGTTAAGGACTCTATACACTATTCCCACGAAAATAATTTCTCTTGCTAGTTATTAAGTCCAACCAAACCAAGTCAATATTATCACCAAAGCCAAGATCATTTCTTGCTACCTGAACAATCCCACCTTGTACTTTCCGGCTACCTTCCAAATTGTCAAATAATGTGGAAAATCTAATCTCACTTTTTCTGAAATAGTTATTAGATACACTCAGGTATGATATTTGCGCCACCCATCACACAGAAATGCTTTGCAGGTTCAGATAACAGACCTCAAATTTTGACTTTTTGCAAAAGGCAAAGTACAGGTACATTCTTAAATTTGCATGCTTTCCCCTTTGTTGCCATACTTGAGCACTGCCCTACACTATTTCCTTCTTCCAAACTTTAAAAATTTCTGTTCACCTGAACCCACCTCACAACTACATAGTTTGAAGCCCAAGTTATTCAATTTGTCAGGACACTAGTCCCAGTTCCTTTCATTTAAATCCCACCCCAGTGGAACAGCTCCTTTCCTCAATGGGACTTGTGTCCCACAAAGTGATTCTCATTTCCCTCCCCCCCCCCCATGTCTTGGACCAATCCTTTAAAATTTGATTAACTTCAGACAAATTATTCTCAAAAACAGTAACCCAGAAAGATTAATACATTCCATTTTTTTTAAAAAAAACTTATTGATCCTTCTTCAGCAAAATGTCTGTTTTATTCAGATTCCGTTTAACATCCAAAGGGAAACTTGATTTAAAAACACAAACATTTTCTCAGCTAAAGGCAAGAAAAAAAAAGCTAAACTAACAAGTTTGAAAAGAAAAAAATGCTTACAGCTTGGAAATGATCGATCTTAAGGGCAGAAGCAATAAAGAATGATAGACGTATAAATGTTATACTGAGCTTGTATTAAACTACAGGATTTTTTTTTAATAAAAAGGCAAAAGATGGTATTAAAATGACTTTCAGTGATGGTATCCAAAAGATTACATCCAATAAAAGGATTGGAGAACTGGAATCCAACTGAGATTATGGCAATAAAAAAATGTTTTGTTAAATTGGGCAAAGTAAATTACCACTTGCAAGTGCAAAACCAAGATAAAGTCTCCCAAGGAATCAGAAGTGCTACTTGGCGGCAACTAAGGGTGTGGACCTTGGTATTACATGGAATACTTGAGGTTCAGGTATTAAGGGTATGAAAAGGGATTAGTTGTTTTTATATCCCAATAAGAGTTAGATGAGGAACAGCAAAACTTCACATTGAAAGATTGGATCACTTGCCTGATCTTATACTTTTTATTGCTACAATTAAATACTTCTTTTAAAAAGTACAGAAATGAAATACTGAATAGCTGCATCCTGTGCAATAACATCAAATTTTGCTTGATGGTGAACCCCAAAATACCTTAGGTCACTATACAAATGCAACATTGTCAATAATACAGACATTTTGGCTTACAAATCCTTTTGCTCAACTTGTTGTACAAGAAAATTCTTACCTGACAAACATCATCGTAGCTTCCTCCTGGATTTCATTCAACCATATTTCATTTTCTTTGAAACTTTCAATAATGCCATTAAGTTTCTCACCGAAGAACTTCAGCACATTATCAGTGTCCACCATTGTGATTGCTGTTCTAGAAGCCATGACATCCCTAAATGGGAATCAAAAAAAGCCCACAAAAAGAAAATAATTAAGCTATTTGCTTCAAATTATATATACAATCCATGCTACATTGATGTGTTATTTACTTTGTCCATTAAGTACTCTAACCTGAACTAGGCTCAATATTCTAGTAGTTTTCTCCCTCTGCTCCCTGCCACTACATAAAGATCACTAACAAAATTGTTAACAACTTCTATTTGTAGCTCAACACCAAGGCAGCAATTTAAAAAAAACTTTGCTTTGTAATTTTCATTGAGAAAAGATAAATTCGAGGAATAATGCAAGAGAAATTTAAAGTAATACAAAATATGTACTTAACAATTAGGTTTAATATCACCGGCATATGCCATGAAATTTGTTAACTTTGGCACAGCAGTACAATCCAATACATGCCACACACAATAAGTAGTATTCAGCTGCTGTAAATCTACCTGCAGAACTCAAAGACTGAGTGACTGTGCAAGAAGGGGACTAGTGAGGGAGGCCTCCAAGAGACCCATGACAACTCTGGAGAAGTTATAAGCTTCAGTGACTGAGATGGGAGAGACTGTACATACAACTGTTGCCCAGCTGCTTCACCATTTGTAGCTTTATGGGAGAGTGGCAAAGAAAAAGCCATGGTTGGAAAACAAAATTCATGAAATCGTGGCTACAGTTTGCCAGAAGGCATGTGGGAGAATTCACAGTCAGCTGAAAGAAGGTTCTATGGTCTAATGAAACCAAAATTGAACTTTTTGGCCAGACTAAATGTTATGCTTGGCACAAGCAAAACACCGCATATCAAAAAACACACCATTACCATGAAGCATGGTGGTGGCTGCATCATGCTGTGGGAATGCTTCACTGCAGCAGGCCCTGGAAGGCTTGTGAAGGTAGAGGGCAAAATGAATGCAGCAAAATACAGGGAAATCCTGGAGGAAAACCTGATGCAGTCTGCAAGAGAAGTGCAACTTGGGAGATTTGTTTTCCAGCATGACCAAGCATAAAACCAAAGCTACACAGGAATGGCTTAAAACAAAGTTAATGTCCTGGAGTGGCCAAGTCAGAGTCCAGACAAATTGAGAATTTGTGGCTGAACTCGAAAAGGGCTGTTCACTCATGATCCCCATGCAATCTGACAAAGCTTGAGCAGTTTTGTAAAGAAGGATAGGGGGAAAAAAAATTGCAGTGTCCAGATGTGCAAAGCTGATAGAGACCTATTCACACAGACTCAAGGCTGTAATTGCTGCCAAAGGTGCATCTACTAAATACTGATGTGAAGGGGGTGAATACTTGTGCAATCAATTATTCTGTGTTTTATATTTGTAATTAATTTAGATCACTTTGTAGAGATCCATTTTCACTTTGACACAAGTCCTTTTCTATTAACCAGTGTCAAAAAAGCCAATTTAAATCCAGTGGTTCATTGTTGCAAAACAATAAAACATGAAAACTTCCAATATATGTACTGTATGTATTTCAAATAGCTAAGTTAATTACTTAGTCCAAAAAAAACAACAACACAAAAAACAAGTCATGAGGTAGTGTTCATGGGTTCAATTCAGAAATTGGATGGCAGGAAGAAGCTGTTCCTGAATTGCGGAGTGTGCCCTGCCCCTTCAGGCTTCTGTACCTCCTTCCTGATAGTAACAACGAGAAGAGGGCATGTCCTGGGTGGTGGGGGTTCTTAATGACAGATGCTGCCTTTTTGAGACACCACTCCTTGAACAGGCCTTGGATACCACGGAGGCAAGTACCCTTGATGGAGCTGACTAATTTTGCAACTTTTGTAGCTTCTTTCAGTCCTGTGCAGTAGCCTCCCTCCCCACCCCATATCTGACAGAAATGCAGCCCGTCAGAATGCTCTCCACTGTACATCTGCGAGTGTTTTTTTTGTTATATACCAAATCTCCTCAAATTCCTAATGAAATACAGCCACTGTCTGGCCTTCTTCGGGGTCTTTCAGTTAGGAAGTCAAGGATCCAGTTGCAGAAGGAAGTACAGAAGCACAGGTTCTGTAGTTCCCACCCACCCCCCCCAATCAGGACTGTAGGAGTGAGGGTATTAAATATCAAGCTATAGTCAATATACACCATTCTGACACAAGTATTTGTGTTGTCCAGGTGATCCAAGGATGCATCGAGAGCCATTGAAATCACATCTGCCATAGACCAAAAGTGCCGATAGGCAAATTACAGTGGGTCCAGGTCCTTGCTGAAACAGGAAAGCTATACATGACCAACCTCTCAAAGCACTTCAACTCCATGAGTGACTTAACAACATCTTCATCTTCTAGAGAGAAAAAAAAACAAAAACTACAGACCAGACAGTGTGGAACATTTTGGAAATTAGGCCCACCAGTCTTGGGCCAGTTATTAAAGAATAATCCCATTATTACAACTCACCTGCTTTTCTTCCTTTAAATTCTGGCTGTACACAATGAGCAGAAAAATTGCACCTGCCCTTTGTACAAGAGCCATGCAAACCTCTTTCCTCACATCACCTGCACCATTTTTGTTAATATCAACGGCTCAGATGATTTTGGGTGGTTACAATGGAGGAATTCACTCCATTACGCAAGAAATAGCAACAGGGATAAATTTATTCATTCATTTTTTTTTAAAAACACATGCAGCACATCTCAATGCAGCAGAATCATGAGGTAGATGGGTGGAGGTGAAATTACCAGACATAACAAGCTTTAGATATTTATCGTTAAGAAGTTCCTACTAGAAAATATCCTGAAAATTCTCAGTGCACAAAGGATATACAAGTTTTTAAAAATTGAGGAGCTGGAATTACCAGAGTTTTGCCCCAAAATTTTCACCCAATGCCTTCACATTTTCATAGTTATTAAATTCTATATTTTATCTTGTATATTGACTTGTTCATTACAAACCAAATGGTGATGAAATTCAGGTCAGGCAGAAACTATGGAAAAGAATACATTCCAGTTGACATCTCTGGCCTAGACCCTTGATCAGGACTGGAAACGAAGGGAGAAGAAGCCAGAATAAGGTGGTGCGGGGAGGTGGGACGACAACAAGCCAGAAGGTGAAGTGAGTGGGTGGTGGGGGAAGAGATAAGTAAGAAGTTGAGAGGTGGTAAGTGAAAAAGGCAAAGGGCTGGAGAAGGAGGAATCTGAGAGGAACAGATCATGGGAGAAAGGGAAGGAGGGGCACCAAAGATGATAGGAAGGTGAGGAGAAGAGGTAGAGGCCAGAGTGGGGAAATGAAGAGGGAAACCAATTTTCATGCCATCAGGTTGGAGCCTACTGAGATGGATTACGAGGTGTTGCTCCTCCAACCTATTGCGGCAGAAGAGGCAGCCATGGACCAACATTTCAAACTCAGTTGGGGATTGAAACGAAATAGTTGGCCACTGAGAAATTCCATTTGTTTCAGATGGAGCGGAGGTGCTTGACAAATCATCCCCAATCTATGTCATGTCTCATCAATATTAAGGAGGCCACATCTGGAGCATTGGATACAATAGATGGACGCAACAGATTCACAGGAAGAGTGTTGCCTCACCTGGATGAACTGTTTGAGGTCCTGAATGAAGTAAATGGGCAGATACAACACTTCTGCCACTTGCAGGACTGAGTGCCAGGAGGGAGATTGGTGAGGGGGGTGGGGAGGGAAGAGAATGGGCATGGGAATCAGAGGGAGAAACCCATATGGAAAGCAGAGAGGGAGGGAGGTAAAGATGTGTTTGGTGGGAGGGGTAGGGTCCCATTGAAGATTGTATTAGTTGCAGAGACTCATGGGATGGTAGGCGAGTACAAGAGGAACTCTATCCCTATTAAGGTGGTGGGAAGATGGGGCGAGCAGGGACGTCCAAGAAATGGACAAGGGTTGGCAAGAGCACATCAATGGTGGAGAAAGGGAAACCCTATTCTTTGGGGGAGGGTATCTCTGATATCCTGCAAAGGAAAGCCTCATTCTAGGAACAGATGTGGCAGAGACAAATGAATTGAGAAAAGGGAATTGCAGTTTTACAGGAGACAGGGTGGGAAGAGGTATAGTTAAGATGTGCATGTTCAAATCTTTATTTGGACACTACATATTTTTAACAAAGATGAAAAATGTGCATTTTGCTTCTCAGTACATCATGTCCTAATTATTCATAGGCTGCTTGACCAGCTTGAATGACAGTTATCAAGGTTTGCCTTGAACTTCTGAAGTCAAAGCTAAATTCTCATTAGAAGTCACTATATCCTTGTAAGCAGCTTTAAGGCCAGTCAGACATTCATGTTTTACTGTCAATTGCAAATACGGCCCTCAAGTTTACAAAGCAGCCATAGAAACTCAAAAGGCGCATCCCCAGGGTCATTCTGTCACAAAGAGTAAAATATGATAGGTTGAATAAATAAAGGCTAAAGAGTTGGTGCAAGAAGGGGCTTTGGGTATTCGGATCGCTGTGACTGCATCTGGAGAAATTGAGCCTTGTATAAGAATGAGTTATAGCTAATGGATTTACTCACACCACCTGGAGGGTTGCAATTATTTTGGCAAGGGGATAGGGAGATCAACCTAAAGATAAAGGATAATTCAAGCAAATCCAGTGGACAGAGCAGAGATGCAGTTAAGGGAGCATGGAAGAAGTTGTCAGATATGATTTAGCCAAGATGGTGTTAGCAAGGACAGCATATTCTGAGAAGTTTTCAGAAAGATTAGAGAATCTTGCATGACAAACTTTGAGGGCTCGATCATGGCAAAAAAAAAACAAACAAACACACACACACGATGAGTATCTACAATGGCAATGAAGTAAGTCCCGTCAGGAATACGGTGGTAGAAACTGGGAGGACAAAAAGATGTCAAGAAATAACATTAACAACAGGAATTCTGCAGATGCTGGAAATTTAAGCAACACACATCAAAGTTGCTGGTGAACGGAGCAGGCCAAGCAGCATCTCTAGGAAGAGGTACAGTTGACGTTTCAGGCCGAGACCCTTCATCAGGATTAACTGCCTGTCAGGACTAACAGTTAGTCCTGATGAAGGGTCTCGGCCTGGAACGTCGACTGTACCTCTTCCGAGAGATGCTGCCTGGCCTGCTGCGTTCACCAGCAACTTTGATGTGTTGCAAGAAATACCATTGACAGGTCATATTGAAAATGCTGTTATTTTATAGATATAATAGGAGAAAGGAAAGCTAGGGAAATACAGGTCTCCTTAGGGACCAGAAGAGTAATATATGTTAGTGAATTTTTTGGGGGTAGATGATTTGTTTACACTTAAATGACTTTGGCCACCAGACTTCTATTTTCACTGTTTGACAATGCACTTCCTAAAAGGGTGTGAATACCAGATGCTTCTGGCACCTGATGCTGTAGTTTCGAAGACAGTATTATCTATACATTATAAATATTAATTGTCTTCTATGTTAGCACAGGAAATGCCAAATAAATGCATCGTAGACTTAACTTACATTCCTAAAGGCTGTGGATACCAACCCAGACATGTTGGCGTCAGAAGGAAAGGATGAAATCCGAAGGTGTGATGTTTGTATGTAGCTTCAAAAGGAAGCATTGTCTATAACTTAAGTAGCGATTGCCTTTGTGTTTAGCATATAAATATCAAGCCCACATTGAGCTAGCAGACCTTTCTGCGGAAAGTGTCTCCGTACGTAGATGCCTGCTGTATCTTGTTGTGTCAAATAAAGAAGCTGCTTTGTATCTACCAGTGACTCTGTCTCTCCAGTGATTTCATCCACGCTACAACACTATATATTCTGCGTGGAGTCAGGGAATACAAGACAGGCCATAAATGGCCTGTTTTCAGACGGAGTCACGAGTTGGCTGCGGTCGGGTGTTTCCAGGGTGTGCTGCATCGGCAAGTTTGCGGTGCTGGAGGTTCGTGGCAGGGGGAGTTTTTCTTCCTTCTACCGTCTGCGTGAGGTGATGGGGCTATCGGGACTGAGAGACTTTTTTTTATATATAAACTGTGTCCATGGTCTGCTCTTCATCAAATTACAGTATTGCTTTGCACTGTTGTAACTATATGTTATAATTATGTGGTTTTTGTCAGTTTTAGTCTTGGTCTGTCTTGTGTTTCTGTGATATCATACTGGAGGAACATTGTATCATTTCTTAATGCATGCATTTCTAAATGACAATAAATGAGGACTGAGTGTCCTCAATCTAATCTAATCTAAAATGAGTACATCTTGTCTGCATTCAGTAAGAAGGGTGACAACATCAGAATCAGGTATATTATCACCAGCATGTGACATGAAATTTGTTAACTTAGCAGCAGCAGTTCAATGCAATACATAATCTAGCAGAGAGAAAAAAAAAGCAAGATAAAACAAAGTAAATCAAAATAGATCATTTAAAAATGCGCAAAAAACAAATACAGTATTAAAAAAAAGTGAGGTAGTACCCAAAGCTTCAAAGTTCATTTAGGAATCGGATGGCAGAGGGGAAGAAGCTGTTCCTGAATTGCTGAGAGTGTACCTTCAGACTTCTGTATCTCCTGCCTGATGGTAACAGTGAGAAAAGGGCATGCCCTGGGTGCTGGAGGTCTTTAATAACGGACGCTGCCTTTCTGAGACACCGCTTCCTAAAGATGTCCTGGATACTTTGTAGGCTAGTACCCAAGATGGAGCTGACTAGATTTACAACCTTCTGCAGCTTCTTTCGGTCCTGCACAGTAGCCCCTCTATACCAGACAGTGATGCAGCCTGTCAGAATGCTCTCCATGGTACAACTATACAAGTTTCTGAGTGTATCTGTTGACATGCTAAATCGCTTCAAACTCCTAACGAAGTATAGCCGCTGTCTTGCCTTCTTTACGACATCAATGTGCTGGGACCAGGTTGGATCCTCAGATCTTGACACCCAAGAACTTGAAGCTGTTCACTCTCTCTACTTCCGATCCCTCTGAGGATTGGAATGTGTTTCTTCATCTTGACCTTCCTGAAGTCCACAATCAGCTCTTTCATCTTACTGACATTGAGAGCCAGGTTGTTGCTGCAGCACCATTCCACTAGTTGGTATCTCTCACTCCTGTACGCCTCCTTGTCACCACCTGAGATTCTACCAACATGAAAGAGAGTGAAATCACAGGGAGATGTATTGGTTATCTGGACCACATTGATAGAGGTGGTAGAGATTAATTAACACACATCAAAGTTGCTGGTGAACGCAGCAGGCCAAGCAGCATCTGTAGGAAGAGGTGCAGTCGACATTTCAGCCGAGACCCTTCGTCAGGACTAACTGAAGGAAGAGTGAGTAAGGGATTTGAAAGTTGGAGGGGGAGGGGGAGATCCAAAATGATAGGAGAAGACAGGAGGGGGAGGGATAGAGCCGAGAGCTGGACAGGTGATTGGCAAAAGGGGATACGAGAGGATCATGGGACAGGAGGTCCAGGAAGACAGACGGGGGGGGGGGGAACCCAGAGGATGGGCAAGAAGTATATTCAGAGGGACAGAGGGAGAAAAAGGAGAGTGAGAGAAAGAATGTGTGCATAAAAATGAGTAACAGATGGGGTACGAGGGGGAGGTGGGGCCTTAGCGGAAGTTAGAGCAGTCGATGTTCATGCTATCAGGTTGGAGGCTACCCAGACGGAATATAAGGTGTTGTTCCTCCAACCTGAGTGCGGCTTCATCTTTACAGTAGAGGAGGCCATGGATAGACATGTCAGAATGGGAATGGGAGGTGGAATTAAAATGTGTGGCCACTGGGAGATCCTGCTTTCTCTGGCGGACAGAGCGTAGATGTTCAGCAAAGCGATCTCCCAGTCTGCGTCGGGTGTCGCCAATATATAAAAGGCCACATCGGGAGCACCGGACGCAGTATATCACCCCTGTCGACTCACAGGTGAAGTGTTGCCTCACCTGGAAGGACTGTTTGGGGTCCTGAATGGTGGTAAGGGAGGAAGTGTAAGGGCATGTGTAGCACTTGTTCCGCTTACACGGGTAAGTGCCAGGAGGGAGATCAGTGGGGTGGGATGGGGGAACAAATGGACAAGGGAGTTGTGTAGGGAGCAATCCCTGCGGAATGCAGGGCGGGGGGGGGAGGGAAAGATGTGCTTAGTGGTGGGATCCCATTGGAGGTGGCGGAAGTTACGGAGAATAATATGTTGGACCCGGAGGCTGGTGGGGTGGTAGGTGAGGACCAGGGGAACTCTATTCCTAGTGGGGTGGCCAGAGGATGGAGTGAGAGCAGATGTACGTGAAATGGGGGAGATGCGTTTAAGAGCAGAGTTGATAGTGGAGGAAGGGAAGCCCCTTTCTTTAAAAAAAGGGACATCTCCCTCGTCCTAGAATGAAAAGCCTCATCCTGAGAGCAGATGCGGTGGAGACGGAGGAATTGCGAGAAGGGGATGGCGTTTTTGCAAGAGACAGGGTGAGAAGAAGAATAGTCCAGATAGCTGTGAGATAGAGATTAATTAGATGTCTTGGAACACAGAAGATATAACCCAACATTTATGAGAAACAAGGGTGAAGATAACAGAGCCTCTGATGGACAGTTTTTGCCTCTTCATTCATCATGTGCGAGACAGACACACCTAGTCAATGTTGTTCATTTATTGAAGGGCAGCAAGGATATGCCAAGTATTTACATGTCAGTGAGCTTTAAGTTAGCGGTGGGGTAATTATTTGAGAAAATACTTGACAGGATTTGCATTCTTTGGAGAGGCAGGGACTGATTAGATGGGCTGCATGGCTTTGAGGAAATCTGAGTTTTTAAAATTCAGGGATAACAAAGGAGTCTGAAGCAGGGCAGATGTTACCTATATGGATTCAAGGCATTTGACAACAAGCTGCATAGTCTACTGTCCAAAAGGTTGAGGAACAATTGGCATCACGGTAAGCTGGCTAATTGAATCCAAAGTTAGCTTGGTAGTAATGAAAGGGTACTTCCTCAAATAGGAACTGTTACAAGTGGTGTACGATGAGATCAATGCTTCATCCTTGGCTGCTCATGAAATATATTCACTTGGATGTCCATGTAAGGGGCAAGATTAGCACGTTACAGATGACAAAATTAGTGTTTGCTACTGATATCAGTGATGCTTATCTAAGCCTATAGCAGGAAATAGATCTGTTGAAACATTGGGCAGGTCGTTGGCAAATAGAATTTAATCCTGACAAGAGCAAAGTAGCCAATTCTGGGAAGTCAAATTGGCCCAGAAAGGGGTTAGATCATAATGGAACATGAAGTAAGAAATAATCGGGAATACAGTACAGCTGATAAGGTTCTGCCATTTCACTGCATCAATTTCAATTAGTGCAACTGAGTTTTAAGCAGATGCATAGTTCCTTCAGGTTACAAAAGATTTCTCTCCTTTGAGAAGTGGCATTTATTATGCCTTCTTATCCAAACCCTCATTGACTTTCTAACCAATTACCATGCATCGTTCGCCGCAGTGTTCCATTGATAAGCGCATGGTGCATCAAGTAAAAAAAACATTCCAGTGAAAGGGGTCATAACTGAAAGGCTGGAAGGACTAAACTGAATCATGTTCGATAATGCTCCTAAAGAACATAATATAGGAATCTGGCAAGTAGGGAATTCAGTGCAAGTGAACAATCTGACTTCTCAGTGAGCTAACCTGTTAGAGACTTAACTGTTCTGTTGTGCACACACCCTGCCCCACATGGACAACTGCAGAAAGAATTGTCAGTTCTATGCTTCAGAGCATCAACAGCTGACATTGAGCGTCACCCACAAGGCTGAGTATTTGAACACTGCATTCTTTAGGAAATTGCTGTGTGGATCAAGAATGCAATTAAGGAGCAACTCTGAGACCAAAAAACAAAATGTCCCAAGGGCATCTTTGGGGACACAAAGACAAAATAGAGGAACTTAGCACGCCAAGTAGCATCTATGTGAAGAAGTAAACAGTCAACAGTTTGGGCCAAAACCTTTCATCGGGACACCTTTTCGTTTAAGCAGTATGCAGCTCTGAATATAAATGAAAGAAAGACACAGCCAAGAGCTCATCTCTACGATTGCTTCAACAAGGACAGAGTTGGAATTCTACTGTTGGGCATACAGACAAGTGATTTGTTCATCACAGATGTGATTCAAGGTTCATTACTTACTTGATGGATGGATCCAAGAGGACACAGAAATTAGTGCCAATAATATAGAAAGAGGAAAAGATCATGCAGATAACATTTGACCCGAGATTAAGAATCAGATTTAAATGACACCAATTACTACAGAGCAATAAGTATAGAATTAGAGGATAGGCAGATCAATGTGTGGCAAAACAGAGGATTTAACTTCCAGAGACAGAACTGCTAATAGAAGGCAAAAAAAAGGCAAAGGAATGACAATTGGAAAGAAATGACTGAAGTCAATGGCAACAAAATTAATGTAAGAGGTATAATGAGCACAGTAGATTAGTTAAGAGCACATGGGAAATAAAACTACACTATTACAAAACCATGACATAAAAGGTCAGGAATAAAAGCATAATTATCTCAATGTCATTGGGTAAATTTAAAGCAGAGGTTGACAGGTTATTGATTGGTAAGGGCACCAAAGTTATGAAGGGAAGGCAGGAGACTGGGGTTGAGAAGAAAAATAAATCAGACATGATTGAATGGTGAACCAAATGATTCAATGAGCCAAATGGCCCAAGTCTGCTTCTATCTAAATTGCATATAAATAAAACCCTTTCATTACAGATAGAAGGGAATTTTAAAAAAAGATAAGAGGCAATATTTAATCAGAGAGTCGATCACAGCAACGATAAGGGGTGACTTGTTAGAGGGATTATCAAATCAGAATAGAATAAAAGGTTAGGTCTTTTAGCAACACACTATAAATCTAAACAGTCCAAGAATAGAAGCAAACTTAATCAGGAGGAGTTTTTCCAGGGTATGTGGGAACAAAAATCTAAAATTTCATTCAGAAGCACGTAGCAAGCCAAAATAGAGGGTGCCAATTCTGGATAGAACTTTTAGAAATGAAACTAGGTAGTTGCAAATTTTTATTTCTGCTAATCATTTAGAAAAAAGAAAAAATAAATAGGAGTAAAAGGGTCCAATAAACCCAATTTTACTAGATGCAAAATGAAATAATTCAAATAGGTGCCTGTAGGTTGATCAGTCTTAGAGCCATGAAACATGTTTAGGAAACAGGATCATGATGTCCAAGATAGATGTATTCCCACACAGAAGGTGGGTGGATTGGCAAAAAAGAAAAACTCACTTTTTTTTTTAAAAAGTGTAAAAGATAGAGCCAGGCAAAAATGCCAAGTGAACTCTGTAGAGCAGGAAGTCAGACGAGTAGAAAATGGAAGAGGAAATATAAAACAAAAACTGGAAATCAAAGGTCATATGAAAAAAACCACTTAAACCGTTTAACAAGTGCAAATGGACTAGTAAGGAAATAGTATGGCAAATTATGACCAATAAAAGAATCCTGTATTTAATGCAGAGTATGTGGGCAAGATTCCTGATGGATGTTTTACAATCATCTTCAGAAGTTAATACTAGTGCTGCAGTTTAGGGGTACAACTCAAATATCAAACAAGGTAAACAGCAGAGTGAAGAGGTTTAGCATCTTAGAAAGTGGAAAACTCATCAGATCTAGGAGTAATATTCAGTGTTTGATGAAAGGCTACAGGTTGAAACGTTAACACGAGGAAATTCTTTCTCTTTCCTTTTTCTCCCTCTGTCCCTCTCACTATACCCCTTGCCCACCCTCTGGGTTCCCCCCCCCGCTTTTCTTTCTCCCTAGACCCCCTCTCCCATGATCCTCTCATATCCCTTTTGCCAATCAACTGTCCAGCTCTTAGCTCCATCTCTCTACCCCGCTCTCCCCCCCGCCACCTTCTCCTATCATTTCAGATCTCCCCCTCCCACTTTCAAATCTCTTACTAGCTCTTCCTTCAGTTAGTCTTAACAAAGGGTCTCGGCCCAAAATGTCGACTGTACCTCTTCCTAGAGATGCTGCCTGGCCTGCTGCGTTCACCAGCAACTTTGATATGTGTAGGTTAAAATGTTAACTGTTTCTCTCACTACTGATGCTGGACAATCTGCAGAGTGTTTCCAACATTTCCTGTTTTGCTTCACATTTGGAGAATCTGGACTATTGTTTTTGAGCTATATCCAAAGCCACTACCATGGCATGAACTACAAACTTTCAATCCTCTTCAGCAACAGGCATCCAACCATAAAACTGCAGGATTGCGAATACAATGAGAAAGAATCCAAATACTGGCTCGATCAACATTGGTGGGCAAACATTTTAGCTTAGTTAAACTATTGCAAAGCATCAGCACCATTATGCAATTAAACACATTCCATTCAATAAAAGATTAATTTCTTCAAATTTTTACTGATACAAGTAGTCTTAAATTGTGTTCAGCTTCAAGCAGTCTATAACAAAATAAAAAATTCTGAGGAAGCAGCACTTTTGAAAAAAAACTCGTCATCCAGTGTTATTGGGATTTGTTCCAAGGGACAGAGTAAACCTTGTAGAAAGTCACTAATTTCTGGTAGTTTTACTAATGGAAGACTGATTAAATATTTGAAATGGTAGCAAAGAGAGCCAGAGAGACAAGCATGTCCTTCAGTCCAAACCGCACACAACACTCCAAATACAGTCTCCTCAATGTCTTATATTACCAGTATTCCCACTTTCAGCAAACTGCATTCCTAGGTCCCTCTGTTCCACAACAATTCCCAGCACCTTATCATTCACTGTACAAATCCCACTGTGGAAATTGAGGTATTGCTTTTTTGGGAATGGAACCAGAGGCATAGTGGTTAGCTAGATGCAATTACAGCTTGCATTCCAAAGTTTAGAGTTCAACTCTGTAAGGAGTTTGTATGTTCTCCCTGTGACTTCATGTGCTTTCCTCCTCTTTCCTTGCACAGCAGGTTCCTTGATGCAGGTACAGAGAGGATGTCGGGGGCAAGTCCCCCCCCCCCACAGAGTGGTGGGTGCGTGGAATGCACTGCCGGTGACAGTGGAGACAGATTAAGAGATTCTTGGATAGGAATATGAAGCTTAGAATAATAGAGGGATATGCAGTAGGGAAACGCAAAGTAGTTTCTAGAGTAGGTTACATGGTCAGCACAACATTGTGGGCTGAAGGGCCTGTAATGTGCTACAGATTTCTATGTTCCCATGTCCAAAAATGTACCAATTAGATTAATTGGTCATTGTAAATGACCCTGTGATTAGTGTTAAATAGGCAAGTTGCTGGGCACTGCCTCTCTAAACAAATGTTATCTAAACTGAGTGCCAGGTACCAACCCTCAGCCTACATAACAAGCTGATCAAGAATCAAATAAAATTTTTCATAACTTTTTATATTGTCTATGAGAACACCTCTTAGTACTTGATGTACTCGCCAAGATTTAATTCAAGATTGTTTAATGTTATTTCCAGTACACAAGGGCAAAGGAGAACAAAATAATTGATAATCTGGATGTGATGCAGCCCAAAATAAAATACAAAAAAAAATTTACACACTATACAAAATAACTTTTATACATGGATTGCATGTCCATAAAGTGACACTAGGCACAGAAATGTCTGTACAAATGGTGACTGACGGGAAATGATAAAGTAGTGGTAGTAGACAGAGTGCAGGGGTGGGCTATTGGGTGGAGGTGTTGATCAGCCTTGCCGCTTGGGGAAAGTTAGTCCTGACGAAGGGTCTCGGCCTGAAACGTCGACTGCACCTCTTCCTAGAGATGCTGCCTGGCCTGCTGCGTTCACCAGCAACTTTTATGTGTGTTGCTTGGGGAAAGTAACAGTTTAAGTCTGGTGGCCCTGATGGGAGTGGGAGGAACAGTCTGCGAGCAAGGTGGGTGGAATCCTTCACATCACTGGCCCTTTTTGTAAAGATGTCCTTGCTGGCAGGTAGTCTGGTGCAGTTTTGAATACCCATTGTAAAGCCTTCCTGTCAGCCACTGTACAGTTTTTGTACCATGTTAGGATGTTCTCAACTGCGCATCTGCAGAATGACACAAGTATAGATGTGCATAGTCCAGCTCTCTTCAGCCTCTTCAGAAAGTGTAGAAGCTGGTGACCTTTTCTGATTGCGTGGAATGTGTTCTGGGACCATGAGCGATTGTGCTAAGATGTGCAGTTCCGAGAGTTTTAAACTGTTACAGTTTCCACTGCTGTGCCACCAATGAACAGAGGGGTGTGAGAGGAGAGTTCTCCTGAAGTTGATAACCATCTCCTTTGTCTTGTTGACATTGATGAAGTAGTTATTTGCTGGGCACCAAATTTATCTTTCAACTCAAGGTTAGTTGTGGGGGGGGCGCGGGGGAGACAACAAAAATAAACCAATTGCACATGCTCAATCGTATTTGCAAATGCAGCTCAGCATTCAACATTATCATCCCCTCGAAACAACCTCCCTGTAAAACTGGATCCCGACTGGCTACATCTCCTTCACAAACACCATTAGCACAGGTGCACTGCAAAGTCTGTCCTTGGCCCCGTTCTACTTGCTTGATACTTTTCGGTGACCAAGTACAACTCCACATTCACAGAAGTACAGCACAGAAACAGGCTCTTCAGCCCATCTAGTCCATGTCAAACCATTTACACTGCCCACTCCCATCAACCTGCACCAGGACCACAGCTCTCCATACCCCTACCATCCATGTACCTATCCAAACCTCTCAAACATTGAAATTCTAGCTTGTGTGCACCACTTGTGCTGGCAACGCATTCTAAACTCTGACCTGCCCTCAGAGTGAAGTTTCCCCTCATGTTCACCTTAAACTTTTCACCTATCACCCTTAACCCATGACCTCTGGTTGCAGTCCCACCCAACCTCAGTGGAAAAAGCCTGCTGGTATTTACCCTATCTATACCCTTAATTTTGTACTGGAAAGCTCTATCAAATCACCTACCTTCCAAGGAATAAAGTCCAAACCTATTCAATCTTTCCTTATAATTCTGGTCCTCCAGATCCAGCAACACCCTTGTAAATTTTCTCTGTACTCTTTCAACTTTATTTACATCTTTCCTGTAGGTAGGTGACCAAAACTGCACACAATTCTCCAACTTATACAACTTCAACATAACATTCTATCTCCTGTACTCAGTACATTGATTTATGAAGGCCGACGTGCCAAAAGCTTCTTTTTATGGCCCCATCTACCTGTGATGCCAATTTTAATCAATCATGGATTTGTATTCCCAGATCCCTTTGTTCTAATGCACTCCACAGCCCCCTACCCTTCACTGTGCAAGACCTACCCTGGTCCGTCTTACCAAAGTGCAACATCTCACATTTGTCTGCATTAAATTCCATCTGCATTTTTTCAGCTCATTTTTTCAGCTGGTCCAGATCCCACTGCAAGCCATGATAGCCTTCCTCATTGTCCACCAATCCCCAATCTTGGTGTCATCTGCAAGTCTGCTGATCCAGTTAACCACATTATCAACCAGATCATTGATAAATGACAAACAACGGACCTAGCACCGATCATTGCGACCCTCTTGTCACAGGCTTCCAGTCAGAGAGGCAACCATCTACCACTACTGGCTTCTCCCACAAAGCTAATGTCTAACCCAATTTACTACCTCATCTGGAATGCCAAGCGACTGAACCTTCCTGACCAACCTCCCATGTGGGACCTTGCAAATACCTTACTGAAATCCATGTAGGTAATATTCATTGCCTTGCCTTCAATTTTCCTGGTAACTTCCTCAAAAAAACCTATAAAATTGGTTAGACACAACCTACCATGCACGAAGCTATGCTGACCATCTTTAGTCATTTCACGTCTTACCAATACTCACATCTGGTCCCTTAGAATACCTTCCAATAATTTTCCCACTATTGATGTCAGACTCACCAATCGGTAACTTTTTTTTTTAAAAAGGAAAAAAGAGCTGTTCTTAACCAGAACAACATATCCTCCAATCTTCTGGTACCTCACTTGTGCCAAGGATGACTTGGTACCTCTGCCAAGGCCTTGGCAATTTGTGCACTAGCCTCCCACAGGCCCTGGGGATTTATCCAACCTAATTTGCCTCAGGACAGCAAACACCTCTTCAGTCATCTGTCTAGGGTCCATTACCTCACTGCTGTTTTGCCTCTTCTATAGACTACCTGCCGCCCAAGTACAGATGCAAAATTTCATTTAATATCTCCCCCATCTTTTGGCTTCACACATCGATTACCATTCTGATCTTTCAGAGTTTTGCCCCTTGCAATCTATTTGCTCTGAACACATCTGTCAAATCCCTTAAGCTTCTCCTTCACCGTGTCTGCTGGGGCAACTGCACACCTTCTTTTAGCCCTCCTGGATTCTTTCTTAAGTGTTCTCTTACATTTCTTATATTCCATAAGCATCTAATTTATTCCTACCTGCCTATACCTGCTCTGCATCTCTTATCCAAGGCCTCAATATCTCGTGAAAACCCAAGGTTCCCTAAACCAGTTATCTTTACCTTTTATTCTGACAGGTTCATACAAGTATTGTACTCAAATTTTCACTTTTGAAGGCCTCCCACTTTCCAAGTACACCGTCACTAGAAGACAGCCTGTCCCAAATCCACACTTGCCAGATCCTTTCTGATACCATCAAAATTGGCTTTTCTCCAATTTAGAATCTCAACCTGCCAACCAGACCTATCTTTTTCCATACGTACTGTGAAACTAATGGCACTGTGATCACTAGATGCAAAGTGTTCTCCTACACAAACTTCTGTCACCTGCCCTGGCTCATTCTCCTAATAGGAGTTACTAATCAAGTAACTCTCCTTGGAATTTCTATGTATTGAAGGAAACCATCCTAAGCACATTTGACAAACAATCCATTTAGTCCTTTTACAGTATGGGAATCCAAGTCAATGTGAAAGTAGTTAAAATTCACTTACTATAACAATCTTGTTTCTTGCAACAGTCTGCAATCTCTCCAAATCCCTCATTGTTGGGTGGCCTATAATATAGCCCCATTAATGTGTCCATACCCTTTTTATTTCTCCGTTCCACCCATAACACTCCACTAGACAAGTTCCCCAGTTTGTTCTGGCTAGGCACCACTGTGATATTTCCCCCTGACTAGTAACGCCACTCCTCCTATTTCCTCCCACTCTTTCACATCTCAAAACAGAACCCCAGCATACTGAGCTGACAGTTCTGCCCCTCCTGGTTCCCATCACCCTGCAACTCTGGTTTAAATCCCACTGTGCGGAACTGGCAAACATTCCCACAAGGATACAGTATTAATTCCCTTCCAGATCCAAACCATCTCTTCCAATGCCATATTTAAGTTTGCTGATGACACCACTGTTAACTGATTCAAACTTTGTGATTAATCTGTATACAGGAGGGAGATTGAAAACCTAGTTGAATGCTGCCACAACAACCTTTCACTCAGCGTCAGCAAAATCAAAGGGCTGATTATTGTGCACAGGAGGGAAAAAACTAGAGGTCCTTGAGCCAGTCCATATTAAGAGACTGGAGATGGGAGGAAGCAGTAAATTTTAAATTCCTTGACATCATGATATCAGATCTGTCCTGACCCCAGCACAATAGTGCCTCTACTTTCTTAGAAGTTTGCAGAGTGGAGAGTATCCTATTGGTTTCACCACAGCTCAGTATGGAGACACCAATGCCCAGGAACACAATACTACAAGAAGTGGTAGATACAGTCCAGAACACCACAGGCAAAGCCTTCCCACTATTGAGTATGTATGTTTACCTGGAGCACTACCACAAGAAAGTATCATCCAGGAAACACCTCCCCCCCCCCGCTGAAAAAAAAAATCCCATGCATATGCTCTCTTCCCGCTTCTACCATCAGGCAGGAAGTACAGGAGCCTTAGATTCCACACCACCAGGATCAGGCAGTTATTACCACCAGGCTCCTGAACCAGCATTAATAACGCTGCATTTATTTACTCTCTTGTGATGTATAATTCTTTCATAATTCTATATTCTATTGCATTTATTTTAATGTAAATGCCTGCAAGAAAATGAATCTCAAGGTAGCGAATGGCAACACACGCCCTCTGACAAGAAACTTACTTTGACCGACTGTCTCCAGCAAGAGAATCCAACTCCCATGTGCTTGGCATTTGCAGAATCCTCCAAACAGCAATATTTTGGGGTCTCTGCTCACTGCACAAGCCACAAAACACTGCTAAAAGACCAAACTGGAGGGTGGGTGGGTATCCTTTGACTCACCTGACATCCTGAAGCCTTTTCGCCACTTACCAAAATGAGCACAACTAACAGTGCAAGCTTATGCCACCAGAACAAAAGTCATCCATTTGATTTGCCGTGCAGCAGAGACAAGATTCATTCACTCCTCCTGCCACAAGCACACCACAGCTCTGCGATGCATATTACAACAGCACTTCACAATCCACATCTGCCACTGAACAAAGTGAAGGCAGCAGGTACATAGGAACATCACTATATGCAGGTGCCCTGCATAAAGTTGACCATGAAATATCATTCTACTTCATCGCTAGATCTAAATCTGGAACTCACTTCCAAACTGCGTTACGGGAGCATCACGAGGAGAACCACAGCATTGAGGTTTTTGAGCACCACCACTGATAAAGTTTAAGGGAAAGGGGGATTCTCAAGATCCCTGTAAACAATGGATTCAGTACTGACTATGTCTGTGACTGCAGTGTGTTTGAATAATGTCTCACAGCTGCTTTCTTTGGAGCAAGATAAGGGTTAAAGTTCACCCAGATCCACACAAGATGTCTCTGGGCTTTTCACGCCTTTTGATTTTGACGAAAAGCAGTACCTGATGGAAATTAGACAGAACATTCCTTTCTTAATTAAAGCACAAATTTGACAGATGTTCTTATCTTTGTCATTAAGTTGTGGCTCCAGCAAACCAGGTAGGACATTCTTTTCTTTAATTAAGGTGGCTGGAGTGTCTAACAAATTGATTGTACTTTTGTATCAATAGTCCATTGACTTGGCCAGAATAGTTATCAAACTGATTGTATCAATAATCCATTGACTTGACTAGAATGGTTATCAAATTGACTGGTCTTTTGTATCAGTGGCCTTATAACTTCTGACATCGGGCAGTGAACTTGTAGAACCGCTGGGGAGATGAGAAAGATTTTCTCCCTGATGTCAGGTCCAAGTTCACTTGCCGGCTGAGCTCGAAGAAATAAACGGATGAAAAGTAATGATCTTTTTGTGCTGTTGTTATTTGATCCAGCAAAGTTATGTTTACACCACCTCCTTCCCTAAGCAATGCTAACATGAATTGGTGATAAATGCTTGTCCTGCTGGTTAGTCACATTACAAACCGGTCTTCTGATGCAAAGTAATTATTGAATCACTAACCATCCAATCATTACACTCTTCACCTACTTTATTAATAGAAAGTGTCAGCAAGACTATGCAGATAGTTGAAAGAGCCGAGAATCACAGTGCCTATGGCCCTACAGGGGTAATGGGCTTAAGCCATCAGTCACATAGCCGCATTCATAACAAAAACATAATTGAAAATAAATTATTCATGATTTTTACAAGAACAGAATTAGAAAAAAATGTCTTATTTTAGTGAAGTGATCAAAGTGATCATGCTATTGCTAAACTGTGATCTTAGGGATTATGCCAGCTGGTTCAAGTAGTGAACGGCTGAAGGGAAGTAACTGCTCTTGGACCTTGTGGTGCAGGGCTTCACGCTTCTGTACCTCCTGCCTGAGGACAACTACAAAAACGTAGCATTTTTTCCTCTAACTCAGTATCACCTTAAGCTTTATATGCTCACTGATCTGTTTGCTGATGGGAAAAAGCCAATATTAAATATAACAATTGTTATTTGAGATCATAGACAATTTGACAAAGAATCTTTAACTTAAAGGCCCTTTATCTGAACAGCCAAGTGTTAATATTTCTGTGCAGCATTGTTTCAAATATTTTATAACATTATGATGCAAGTTATGACCAGGTCAATTAAGATATGAAGGAAAGTTTCCCCAGCCTTCCTGTTAAAAATAGGAAGACGTGAGACACACAGAGAAACAAAGCATTCAGTAAGAGACTGGAAGAAAAGCAGGGGGAAAAGACAGTGATTGTTTAAATTTGAAGCTATTTAGGTCTTAGAAGTCAGTGCACCTCAATGGGTAGAGGACTGAAGAGGAAAGAAAATTATTCAATGGACAGAGTTTGTTGTGGAACACTGGACTGAAAGTAAAATTTTAAAAAACTGAAGGTAACCCAAGTATTGTTGAGTGCCTTAATTGCTGTTCTGGAAGAAGGTGAAGAAAAGGGCATTATGACAGAACTTGAAATTCAGGTTAAAATGAAAATTAAAAAAGACCAGTTTTATTTCATGATGAAGAATGGCATGGGACACAAGTCTGTCTGTTCAGGAGCCAGGGTTGGATCAATCTTCGTCTGCCATCTCATCCACAGCTGTTCCAACAATAGTTGGCATCGCCTGGAGTTCTTGAAGCATGCAAGCCTCCACACAACGTCAAGGTTGATCCACAGCTGTCCAATGGCACCCAACAATGAGCAGAATAGCACCCCCAGAGATCCATAGAATTTTGCTGAAGCTGCTCTTCTACAAACTTGTTGAAAATGCTCCAACTTCCCGACTCAAATCTCAAAAACCTTTCTACAACCTTGAAAGCCTCGACTCCAATGGATGGCACCAATACCTGCACACCAACACCACCACCCCCTCCCCCACTGAAGATAGGATTGACAACCCCACCTCGCCAAAACAGAGCAAACATGACACTAATGGGGCATCTGACAAACCCCAGCTTGCTCCCGTGGCACCCCAACCCAAGACATCCTTCACCTGGTATAAACACATCCTCTTACCAAGATCTGAGATAGCTTTGCCATGGCCCATCGATGTGGCCACGATTTGGAGCAGCAGCTGGACAAAAACCAATTAAAAAGTGTGAAGAGCAAAACCACTGCCGTACAAAACAACTTGCTTATCACAAGCTCAGCAGGTCCATGCAAGTCCCAAGCAGATCAAATCCTATCAGTCCCACTGCTTCTTATTTCATTGCAGGGCTGATACTTCATTTTCTCACACACACACAGCGCCCCCCCCCCCCGGCACCCCCCCCCCCATGCACATCAACCACCTCATTCTTTTGCCGCTTATCCACAAAACAAGTAGTTTACAATCACCAATCATTTTATCAGCAGGGCTTTGCATGACAACCAGATGAAACACATGCAGTCATGGAAAGTGCAGAAACTCCACATAACACAAATGAGGGGTTTGTGGAGAAGATATCTCCTTTGCTGGGAGAGTTCAAGACCAGAGGGGACAGCCTCAGAATAGAGGGGTCTCCTTTTAGAACAGATGAGGAGGAATTTCTTTAGCTGGAAAGTGGCAAATCTGTGAAATTCATTGCTACAGGCAGCTGTGGAGGCAAAGTCTTCATGCATATTTAAGGCAGAGATTCATAGGTTCTTGACTGGTCAGAGCATGAAGGGATACAGGGAGAAGGTAGGAGATTGGGACTGGGGGAAAATTGGCTCAGCCATAATGAAATGGCAGAGCAGATGTGATGGGCCAAATGGCCTAATTATGCTCCTATATCTTAAGGTTATGGTCAAACCATGGGCAACTGGAGATGCAAGTGCCCATTGTTACTTGCTTAGTCGCCTTGCTCTATTGAGAAAGAACTCTTAATTATCAACTATTGGGATTTTAAACTCTCCCTTGGATGTCTTCCAAGCAGATTGACAGGTGTCAATATAAATAATGTATATACTGAAGTAGCTCTTGTTGACCTAGATATGGAAGTTAACTACACATCTACAAATCATTTCACAAAAAAGCACATATACTAGTGAATTTCAGAGAACCATGGGAAGCAAAACCAACAGAACAGATTACAACCAAGCAAGGTGAAAGGACAAAATAAATCCAGGAGTTTCCACTCTTCATGATGGAAATCCAATCTTGGATGTATCATTCCCAGCCAACATTTAAAAAAAGGACAAGGGTAGAATGCCTACATTAAGTTATTTGTCTCATTCCACACAGAAATTTATGTATAAAAATACACAATACATGACTAAAATAACCTGAAGTTAAAAATTATGCCAAATACAGCTCATTTATTTAAAACTTAGATAATCACATTTCACAGCATTAGTTTAATAGTCAAGCTACATACATTTCACTGCATCAGAAATCTCAAAGGGCTTATTTACAAAAGCTGTAGAAGAAACATCAGGGATGGAAATATTAAAGAGAACTTTCAATTACAGTTGAATGGATTATGTACTTGGAAAGAAATTTATGACAACAAATCCAGAAACAGATTACAGACTGCATTAAAAATAACAATTTCACATTATGTTGAGGTAAGAATACTGGAAGCTAATTATATCACCCTACCTTTCTCAACAAGGAATATTATCCAAATAAGACACATACCACTTAAAACACCAGAAAATGTGATATACAGCTTTACAAATAGCCCATACCCTTGCTTCAGCAACTACAAATTCCAGGATCAAGGGCCACCACAGAAACAATCATAATCTAAGTCATTTCTCTGCACTAACGAGTTCAATAACATCATCAGTGCTACCTATCAGCGACCTTAAAGTGCCTATCCCCACGTGGACAGGAGATAAATGATACAGATGCTCATTTCAAACACTGGTAGAATAATAAACATGGGAGATTCTTTAGATGCTGGAAATCCAGAGCAACACATACAAAATTCTGGAGGAACTCAACAGGTCAGGCAGCATCTATGGAAATGAATTAACAGTTGACGTTTCAGACAGAGACACCTCTTCAGGATTGGAAAGGGGAGAAGATGGCAAAACAAAATATTGGGGGGGGGGAAAAGAGGGTAGAAGAAGAGGGAAAGGTCTAGCCAGAAAGTCATATATGAAGTCAGGTGGGTGGGCAAGGTAAAGGGCTGCAGAAGAAAGAATCTGTTAGCAGAGGAGAGTGGACTGTGGGAGAAAGGAGAGGAACCTGGGGGAGGTGATAGGCAGGTGAGGAGAACAGGCAAGATGCTGGAAGCTGGAGGCAAAGACAATGAAATTGACAAGCTCAGCATGGGTGCATGAAGCAGCACCAATGCAGTCAGCAGTGTAGCACAGGAAGGGTCAGGGTGCATTACCAGGGAAGAATTAGCACATGGACTGTTCTACTTAGCAAAGGAAAATGCAGGCACAGATGGGACCCATGGTTACCCCTCGAGTTTGCAGAAAGTGGGAGGTGCTAAGGAGAAATATGAAGGCAAAGACCAGTTCTGCCAGACAGAGGAGGGTGGTGGTGGAGGGGAACTTGTTGAGTCTTTTGTTGAAAAAGCCAAGAACTTTAAAGTCTTTTTGATGGGGGATAGAAGTGTACAGGGACAGACAACCATGGTGAAAATGAGGCAATCAAAGCCAGGGAATTGAAAGTTGAAGAGTTAGACAGCAGGTGAAATATCACAGGTGTAAGTGGAAGGGACTGAACCAAGGGGGTTAGAATGGAGTCGAGGTATGTAGCCACAAGTTGAGTGGGGCAGGAGCAGGCAGAGACAATGGGTCTAACCAGACAGTCAGGCTCAAGAGTCCTAGGTAGGAAGTAGAAACAAGCAATGCAGGGTAAGGAAAATACCAGTTTGGGAGTTTTCCCCAGAGTTATGAGGTTACTAATGGTGACAGAGACAATTTTCCAATGGTCTAGAGTGAGGTCCTTTTCAAGAAGTGGTGTCTGAAAGCTACAACCTGGCCGCAGCAAGGTAGAATGATATGCAGAGTTCATGGCTCTGTAATGGTGGATATTTTAGAATGTAGTTATTAAAATAATATCAGAAGAACATGATCAGAAATGAGTGGATATATTCATCAAAAAAGGGGTTGAAGAAACATGTTGCTATATTGGAGATCCAAAACCTTTTTTTAAAAAATGCTAGAAATACTCAACTAGTCCAGCAACACGTAAAGAGAAAGAAACAAAGTTTGAAAAAGTCACATTAAAATCACTCTAGGGTAGCGGTGAGTGCAACACTATTACAGCTCGGGCTCAGAGTTCAGATTTCAATTCCAATGTCATCTGTGAGGAGTCTGTACATTCCTCTTCGCCAGTGTGTGGGTTTCCTCCAAAAGTCCAAATATGTACTGTACCAGTTAGTAGGTTAATTGCCCATTCATCATACATTGTTCCATGTTTAAACTAGGGTTAAATCGGGGATTGCGGAGATCGAAGGGCTGGACTTAATCTCAATAATTGAATAAACTGAATGGGGATAAAGGATAGGAAGAGGCAATATGTAAGTAAATGACATGGGTCCTCGTGTCTGATAGTTTCCTTCCTCAACACCTACATCTCCCCCCCCCCCCTCACATATCTGTGTTAGACATCCACATTCGACCCTTCCTCCTCTTACGGGCAATCACGAAGCCCAGCTCACCAGGGAATTGGCACTGTGGGCTGCACCTCTGCCGCCTCGACGCCCTGTATTTAAGTATTTGAACTAACACCACTAATCCCGCCACGTATTTAGCTTTCTGTTAACGCTCGAGGGGTACGGCGGGCTCTCCCGGGTCTCCTCCGTTGCTTAATCCACCCAACAGTCGCGGTACCACAACCCAAAAACTCTTCCACCGCGAACCCGGCCCATGTTCAGACATCATCGAGCTACTTACCAGAGACTTAGAGACTGACTGAAAACAATCAATATACAGAAGAACACCCAGGAGACACAATACAATCTCCACCACGGCTCCCGCTAAACATTTAAGGTCTGCGGTCGTTACGGAACCAGCCAATGATATAGAAACAGCGCTTGGTAACTCACGAGGTGCCACACCTAAATCTTGAACACGAACAGTTCTCGCCATTAAAGGTGCATATGAGTAAATTCATGAGTAAAATTAAAAGAAGCATTTAAACTGTTGGGCGTGATTTGGGTGCAAGCAGGAGGTTATTTAAAGAAATGTACCTTGCTGATCTATCCTTGATTCTGGATGTGTTTCTTATGGGTCAGTCAGCCTCGGCAGCGGTCTTAAAGCCCCCCGATAGAGTTCAAGCTCAGGCATTGAGATTACATGCGGGTACTCTTCAGTCATCCCCAATTTCAGCGTTGCTGCTAGAAATGGGTGAAGTACTTTTACGTTTATGCAAGTTACTGTTAGCAGTGGATTACTGGTTTCATGTATGAGGATATAAGTTGGTTATCCAATATTGCCAATGTTAGTGGAGTTTTGGGTGCACTGCATTCGTAAGGACTTCCGTTTTGGCTGAATGGGAAATACATGGGCGCAAAATCTTACGTTGTTTAATAAGACTATCGACTATAAGATATAGGAGCAGAATTAGGCCATTTGACCCATCAAGTCTCCGCCATTTCATCATGGCTGATCAGATTTTCCTCTTGGCTCCAATCTTCTCCCTTCTTCCCGTATCCCTTCATTCCTTGACTACCAAGAATCTATCAACCTCTGCCTTAAATATATATACACTGTTTGTCACAGCTGCCTGTGGTAAAGAATTCCACAGATTCACCACTCTCTGACTAAAGACATTCCTTCTCATCTCTGTTCTAAAAGAATGCCCCTCGATTCTGAGGCTGTGTCCTCTCGTCTTATCAAGGCTTTGCCCCATTTGATAGGTTTCAATGAAATCACCCCTCATTCTTCTGAATTCGAGTGAAAACAGGCCCAGAGCTATCAAACACTTCATATGACAAGCTATTCAATCATGGAATCATTTTTGTGAAAATACTTCAAACCCTCTCCAATTTTAGCTCATCCTTTCTAAGATAAGGGGCCCAAACCTGCTCACAATACTCACCAGTGCTTTATAGTCTCAACATTACATCCTTGCTTTTATATTCTAGTCCTCTTGAAATGAATGCTAACCTAGCATTTGCCTTCCTCACCACAGACCCAACCTGGAAAAGATCAAAGTGAGGAGTGTTTGTTTATCAATGATACAGGAAGCTCAGCAGATATTATGACTTGCATATCTAGACAGATGGTACAAAAGATCCAGTGGCAGGACATTCAGGTGTTTCTGTTTATGTTTCAAAGTTTCAGGTGACTTAAGAAAAGATTATCAGACAAGGTATCAATATTCGCATCTGAGATAGTTGCTGTTGTTTTAGCTTTGGAGCGGATCGAAGAAGTACAGCCTGATTATGTGCTTCTGTACTCTGATCCATTCTTGGTTTTGACATAATTAAAATAGGTATTTCAAATTGTTGGCCAGACATTCTTCTGGGTATTAGACAACATCTGTTGGGGCTGCAGAGTCTAGGTCTGTGTATACATTCCATATGGGTCCCTGCCCATGCAGGGTTGAAGGAAATAAGGCAGATATTCTAACCAAGCAATCACTTAAAATCAAGGACGTAAATGTAGTGGTGCCATTGCATAAAAGGGAGATGAAAGCCGGAATTAAAAGGTCTTTTTCAATCACTGTGGCATGATACAGGCATTTGTAGGGAGTGTACTTGTCAAGAGCAGTGCATCATATATTGTTTGAATGCAGTTCCTATGAGGTGTAAATGAAACAGCTAATTACTAAATTGCGATCTTTGGGACAGATTAACATGGGAAGTTTGTTGGATTATCACTGCCATAATGTATATAAGTGCATATCTGACTTTTTGAAAAGCATTAGACATTTTGATATTTGAGGTTTTTTTTGGTGGGGGGAATTTAGTTTGTATTTAGTTTTTATCTCTTTGCTTCAGGCTCCAGCTCAATAGGTGTTATTAACATAATGCACCTTGTGCTGGTCTGCCAAATACCGATAAACTTTACAAGTTCTCCCGATGTTCCGTTAATAGTTTTACGTGAAGTTATTTTCAAACATAATAATTGTTGGAATTGTGTACAGATGGTTACCATACTGCCTCTAGGGATGTCATCCTGACCAATGGGCATATCTTGTCATAACGTAGGATCTTAGTTATACCTTAAATAGTATGTAAAATTTTGGCCTCCTTTCCTACAGTGAGATACTGAATATTTGCTACAGTGAGAATACAGCAGTGATTCACCAGATTGGTTTATGAGATGTCAGATAGAGAATCAGAATAGGATCAGGTTTAATATCACTGACGTATGTCTTGAAATTTGATAACTTAGCTTCAGCAGTACAATACAATACATGATAATAGAGAATAAATAAATAAAGCACAGACCTACACAGAACAGAACGAGACTCTTCAGTTAAATTCATCTGTATTGACCGATTTGCTTAAATGGAGCTGGTTGCAATTGCCTATGTTTGGCCTATATCCCTCTGTAAGCCTTTCCTATCCTTGTAACTGTACAAATACCTCATAAATATCGTCATCTTACTTGTCTCTGCTACCTCCTTAGGCAGTCCGTTCCATATTCTCGTCAGCCTCTGTGAGGGAATGTTGCACCCAAATCCCTTTTAAATCTTTTCCCTCTCACTTTCAACCTATGACTTCCAGTTTTGGAATACTCTGCCCTAATGAAAAAAACTTTGGCCATTCACTGCATTTGTTACCCTCATGACCTTATAAACATATTGAGACAGAAGGAATAGACCAGGCTTCTGCTCTCTAGAATGAGAGGTGATCTTTTGAAATATGCAAAACTCTTTGTGCATTTCACAGGGGAGATACTGGGAAGATGCTTCATCTAATCAAGAATTCAAGAACCAATGATCAAAATCTCAATATTTTTAGAACTGAAACAAGTGGAAACTTAACTCAATTGTGTGACTCTTGCTCCATAAATGACACCTTACGGAGAGCAACGGCTGCTGGTTAGTTCCAGTAGTACCCTGTGTTAAGTTGTGCTGAGTGCAATTCTGATGACATCTGATATGCAGACCTGTATCGTTATCTCCTTTCCACTGACTGTATTTGGATCTGTCTGGTGATGTTTCCTAAACCCTCTTGCAGTAACCTTTCCATCTGATTCGAATAAGATTCAAGATTCAAAGGACCTTCATTATCAAAGTATGTATACAGAATACAACTCTGAGATTTGCCCTCCCACAGGCAGCCATGAAACAAAGAAACACCATGGAACCTGTTCAAGAAAACACCAAATAACCAAATTGCACAAGTGGCAAAAAGCAAGTAGACAACACTTAGATATCAAACATCAAAGCAGGCGTCCAGTGGTGTTCAGTTTAGGTCAGTTCAGTGTCGCACCGCTAGCCCACTGCAAGCTGCAGAGCAAAGCACTCTGTCTCGAAATGCCCCAGACTGAATTGATCACCCCACTCAAACCGCTCAAAAGAGTAACCAGAATTCAGGACCACATGCAACATGAAGCCCAAAGTTCCCCAAAATGAGTCCACAGCCACTCTGATCTATCCTTGCAATGTGGATCCCAAGACTCCTGCATTTTCCACCGGCAGCGGCTAGCGAGAGGGAGAGGAAGACCGGTGAAACACGGGCAGATGGGCCGAACACCTGCCCGTCCTCTGCTCTTGCCAGCTTCAACCTTGCTCAATGCCTCAGTCGGAGAAAAGCAATGGAGTTGATCATAGGCTCGCGCCCTCGGTGCCTCATCGAAGAAAAGCAATGGAATCACACACTACCTCCTGACTTCCAGGCCACACACTCCACTCCAAACTTCCTTGATGACAGAAAAATGCCAGATTGCTCAATCAGTCCAAAAACACCATCAAAATGTAAATTACAGGTTTCAATCACATGCAGTTGAGTAGTAAAATCATCATCATCTTTTAAATAAGTAAAAGAAGTGGTTTTAAGAACACCCTGCATGATGTCGCCATTAGTCGAGACAAGTTGAAAGCATTTAGAAATAAAAACAAGGTTGCAACTGTAGCATCTCTTTAAAACTCAATCTGTTAATTTCTGAATTCCCACAAATGGACACACATCTATGAATGTGTGATTGACAGTAATAGTATTGTTTTATTCCAAATTTAATCAACTTAGTTTTGATGGTGTTCAATTCTTATCATTTCAATAACTTCTATAATTTAAACTAATTGATGCATTTAAAATACAAATTCCAAACAACAATATCTCTGGCAAAATAGGATTATTCACAGAGAATATACAGCCATTTCCGTGACACCAGCGATACAAGGCATATGTGGCAGGGCATTCGGACCATAACGGACTACAACAGGCTGCGCATCAACGACAGTAATGTTTCTCTTCCAGATAGGCTGAATGTCTTTTGCTCGCAGTTTGATGCATGGAAACTTGTGCCGGCGAGGAAGCTGTCCCTCCCCACCCCCCCCCCCACCCCCTGAGGTGCAGGCACTCCATCTGGCCACAGCTGATGTGAGAAGGAACCTAGCCAGGGTCAACAAACATAAAGCTGCAGGCCCTGATAACCTACCCGGCTGGGTGCTGAGGGACTGGACAGCACAGTTTACTGAGGTTCTAACAGACATATTCACCAACTTTCTGGAATAGTTCACTATCCCCTCAGGCTTCAAGGCAACCACCATTATCCCAATGCCCAAGAGAGCAACAGTAACCTGCCTGAATGACTACCATCCAGTGGCACTGATTTCAACAATAATATGGATTGCCTTAAATCCCATCTTCCTGCTACACTTGACACTTTCCAGTTCACTCTGTTGCTCAAATCAATCCACTGATGATGCCATAGCCTTTGCACTCCACTCCGTTCTGTTCCTTCTGGAAAATGGTGCCTCATATGCAGATCGCTGTTTATTGACTTCAGTGCGGCATTTAATCTGATCATACCCAAGAAGGTGGTGGGTAAACCGTCCTCATAGGGTCTCTACGTCTCTCTCTGTAAATGGTCTTGGACTTTTTGATAGAAAGGCCAGTCAGTCCGTGATGGCAGAAACATCACACTGAGCACTGGCACTCCCTATGGCTGTGTGCTCAGCCCGTTTCTAATGCATTGCTGCACTGCTAGATCCAGTTCAAACCGAATTATCAAGTTCACCAGTGACACAACAGTTGGCCTCATCAACAACAATGACAAGATGGCATACAGTGAAGGTAGAGCAGCTGGTAGAATGATGCAAGCACAACTTCAGTCTCAACTTGCACTAAACAAAGAGGTAGAAACATAGAAAACCTACAGCTCAATAAGGCCCTTCGGCCCTCAAAGCTGTGCCGAACATGTCCTTACCTTAGAAATTACCTGAGGTTACCCATAGCCCTCTATTTTTCTAAGCTCCATGTACCTGTCCAGGAGTCTCTTAAAAGATCCTATTGTTCCTCTGCCACCACCGTCGCTGGCAGCCCATTCAATGCACTCACCACTGTCTGCATTAAAAAATCTTAACCAACATCTCCTCTGTACCTACTTCCAAGTACCTTAAAACTGTGCCCTCCCGTGCTAGCCATTCCAACCCTGGGAAAAACTCTGACTATCCACACGACCAATGCCTCTCATTACCTTATACACCTCTTTCAGGTCACTTTTCATCCTCCATCGCTCCAAGGAGAAAAGGCTGAATTCACTCAACTTGTTCTCAAAAGGCATGCTCCCCAATCCAGGCAACGTTCTTGTAAATCTCCTCTGCACCCTTTCCATGGTTTCCACATCCTTCCTATAGTGAGGCAACCCAAACTTGTCATGGTCCAGTCTGTGAAGTCTGTATTCCGGTTCACGGTCCAGTCCATCGACCCTTGCTCCAGGTTTTCCTATCTACCCTGTTTCTGTTCTTGTTGAGCTAATTGAGGCAGCTGATGCTCGTTGGGGCTGGCTGCATAAATACCTTCAGAGACCAGGGCGTGGTTGCTGGATTGTTCTTGTCCTTACTCCTTGTATCCCTTGCTCTGCCTTCTGTTTCCTCACCTGAAGCCCTGCCTTGTCTTGCCGGTAACTCTCGCCTTGCCTGAAGTTCTGTCTTGCCTTGCTTTGCCTGAAGCCTTGCCTTGTCTTGCTGTCTTGTCCTGGAGCCACCCTGTACCTAGCGCCCTTCCTGTCCCTTGCCTCCGCCTGGGTAAGCTAGGTTGTCTTGCCGTTACCTGAGGTTGGTTCTGTCCCTTCCTGTCCCTTGCCTCCATCGGGTGGTGATCCGCGCCCTGCCCAGGAGGAGCCAAGCCTCGCCTCAAGTCTCCAGCCAAGCCTCGCCTCAAACCTCCAGACAAGCCTCGCCTCTTGCCTAGCCTCGAGCCTGAATACTCCAGCCTCAAGCCTGAAGACTCTAGTCTCTAGCCTCTTGCCAAGCCAAGTCTCTAGCCTCTAGCCTCTTGCCAAGCCAAGCCAAGTCTCTAGCCTCGAGCTTCAAGCCTGAAGACTTCAGCCTCCAGCCTCCTGCCTCCTGCCAAGCCTCGTCCTTGCCCTAGTTCTGGGGTCCGAGCCAGAGGCAAGACCCAGGTACTGGGTCCTTGTCCAGTCTCTGGCTCGGAGTCCAAGCCCGGGCTCCTAGCTCTCTTGTTCAGTCCTGTTCCAGGTTCCTGGTTTTCCTGTCCATGTCCTTACCATCGCCCTGTATCCTAGTCCTGTCCCTAGTACTTCAGTGTCTGTGTTTTGCACTTAGGTCCGTTCCCAGCCACCGCCGTATGACAAAACTGAGCACAGTACTCCAAGTGGGATCTGATCAGGGTCCTCTATAACTGCAACTTTACCTCTCGGCTCCTATCTCATGATTGATGAAGGCCAATGCACCGTATGCCTTCTTAACCACGGAGTCAACCTGCGCAGTGGCTTTGTGTGTCCTATGGATTCGGACCCCAAGATCCCTCTGATCCTCCACACTGCCAAGAGTCTTACTATTAATACTAAATTCTGCCATCATATTTGACCTACCAAAATGAACCACCTCACACTTATCTGGGTTGAACTCCATCTGCCACTTCTCAGCCCAGTTTTGCATCCTATCAATGTCCCGCTGTAACCTCTGACAGCCCTCTACATTATCCACAACACCCCCAACCTTTGTCATCAGCAAATTTAATAACCCATCCCTCCACTTCTTCATCCAGGTCATTTATAAAAACTACGAAGAGCAGGAATCCCAGAACAGATCCCTGAGGCACACCACTGGTGACCAACCTCCATGCAGAATATGACCCATCTACAACCACTCTTTGCCTTCTGTGGGCAAGCTTGTTCTAGATCCACAAAGCAATGTCCCCTTGGATCCCTTGCCTCTTTACTTTCTCAATAAGCCTTGCATGGGGTACCTTATCAAATGCCTTGCTTAAATCTATATACATTACACCTACTACTCTACCTTCATCAATGTGTTTAGTCACATTGTGGATTTTATGAAGGTTCAGGCTGATCATTCCTTACTGCACATACACAGCTTCTCTGGAGAGTTAAGAGCACGAAATTTCTTGGAGTGCACATAATGGAAGATCTCACCTGGTCCCTCAACACTACCATTTTTGTCAAGAAAGCAAAGCAGCATCTCCACTTTCTGAAGATTGTGAGTGATCCCTCCCATCTGTCCAACACTCTTGACAACCCCCCTCCCAACCATCAAGCATTTATGGAAGCATTTGACCAAGAACTGTTAGGGAAGGAAACAGCTTTTTTCCGCAGGCTATAAAACTACTCAACTCCCAACAACACCCAGTTCTCATCATGCATGTGGTGGCAGTAGTGTGATACTGTTTATTTTTTAATTTGTATCATAATGCACCTCATTATTTGTGGTAATATTACTTCTGATTTATATGTGTGAGTTACTGTATATGCATGTACTTTGTTGTGCAACTTGGTCTGGAGGAATATTGTATAATAAACTTGAACTCGAAGCCTGCAGGTCTTAGGGGGCAAAAAGTCTTCAATTGTATCAAGTTTGATGTGAAGACAGGGATTTTTCCTACTGTTCCACCCAATCAGTACTCAAAACTCAAAGTTGCACCAATTCAAAAAAAAATTGTTGCGCGAGTGACTTGAATAGTGTCTTTGTTATAATGGGTAGCAAACCCTTTATTTATATTTTCACAAAATGGTATGTACTCAAATTAGAGGCTCAATACTGAGCAAGGAATTTGCACTTTAGTAGCAGAACTCTACCACTCTCAGGCAGTTGTTCCAATTAAATTTGAATCAGTTGCTTGAGATAAATGACTTCTCCAAATGCATTCCAGCAGCTCGATTGGTGAAGGTGTATGATCGATCATAAGTTATTTAATACAATATTATTTGAACAAGGAGCTGAGTGTTTGACTGAGAGATTAGTATGGGAGAAACAGCCCAAGTTACACTAGAAATATGGTGAGACTATAGACTTAATCAGTTTAGCCTCATGTGCCTCCATAAAAGGTATTCAAACAAGTTGTAAAGAGGGAGTAATAAATGAGAGTTCTGCTCAAGAGAAAATGATGGGGAGAGCAGAATAGGAGGGTGAATGGTCTATTTTTTTTTGCTTCTTTGCTCCAGAATAATCCTTTCATCTTAGTTTTACTCTGTGGCGCGTGGCCAAGTGGTTAAGGCATTGGACTAGTGACCTGAAAGTTGTGAGTTCGAGCGCCAGCCGAGGCAGCGTGTTGTGTCCTTGAGCAAGGCACACAACCACTCACTGCTCCAGTCCACCCAGCTGAAAATGGGTACCGGCAAAATGTTGGGAGGGGTTAACCTTGCGATAGACTGGCGTCCATACTCTCAGTCACTTCACGCCACGGAAACCGGCATAAGCATTGGCTTGATGAGCTACAAGGCTCAGGACAGACTAACTTTACTTAGTTTTACTCAGTATTGCATTTCAACTAATGCAGCAATTTTGTTGTTTTTTTAAAAAAGAACAATCTAAAAACCTCCCAAAATTAATAGTCAGGAACTTAAAGGTACACATTTTCATCATAATATATCCTTTGCTGACAAGATTTTAATAGACTAATAAAACACTTGTCAGGCCATGATAGACAAGGTATCATGTAGCTCAGCTTCTCACTCCAATATCATAATAAAAGAATTGTGCACAGCGCCACAGGTGTAGCATCTGAAACACAAAAGGCTTTTTGTTACTATTATCATCTGGCTGGAGCAGGACTCCAGGGGCAGTTCAGACATCTTATCCAACTGAAGGTATGTACACAAAATTCTAAGCAGCAGAAGAGAATGGTTGTGATTTTTTTTTTGTAAATGAAACTATATCTCACATCTCTAGGAGCATGAACTACAGTAGAAAATTTGAGATTTTCCCAGTGCTTAGCTGTAAGTGAGCAAAACAGATTTCAACATGCAACGATGCCTGCACCATTGAGCGTGATTTGAAGTTGGACCTTGTTATTCCAGCTGTATGGTACAGCCCAAGTATTAGTTACTACACCATTAAAGCAACTTTGATGGACATGGCTCATTCAAATATCAAGCTCTGGCAGGTGTGTAGTCAGATGCACAGCATAGACCCCAGTATTTTGCAATTACACCACAATCCCAGCTTCTATTTGGCACAGAAATTTCAAAGTCGACCCATGCATAAAAAGGTTCTTAAGAAACAGATGATTGATATTCCATTGGAAGTCTTTATCAGCTATATACATATACAAAGAGAAGATAGTAAAATCATGATATAGTAGTCAAGCAGAGGATTGAAGAGACAGTTTCACATTTTACAAAACTTGGATTGTTACTGTAAAGTATAAAATTCAGTATTTCTTAAAGCTATAGGGTACATTAATCCTGTTCAATAGTGGTGGTGAATGCCACACTGCAGAACTAGTGCGTTTCAGATAACGTGGTTTGCTTTTACTGAAGATGGTTTCAAGATTGGGTGGTTGAATGACACCAAAGAATTTGTCCAGGTCAATGGGATGATAATACTGCTGTAAGAGGGCTTTCTGTAGTTCTTTACCTGATAAGAGAAAAAAAAAGTCCATTACAATTCAAACTTTAGGTGTAATACAGAAAATAGAAGTATTTGTTAATAGTCCAAATTGTATATGCAAAGTAATTTAGTTGATACACTTGCTCTTTTGATGTCTTGGGGATGAAAAGGCAGGTGAAATATAATGAAACTGTCTCTTGCACTAATGTGACTGCAGAATGATTTTTCCAGTAATTTGAATTTTACCCCCAATACTCAATTTTGAATAGTTAGATTCTTGAAGCATGTACATGTATGCTGGGTGGCAACACATGCACACTCCATCTGAATGTCTGCTGCACCCCCACCCCACTCCCAAATTCACACACACTCATCCTGCATTGGTCACTTTTCATCTTTTATTGCTGCTGTCTCACAGTTATACCACTGCTTGTTTTATTATAGTAGTGCCAGTAAGATTATACTGTCCTACATAAACATGCACCTAACACCTTATATCAACCTGTCTACCTTCAGGCCATGCCAGTCAGGGACATATGTTGATATTATTTTTGTCACACACAGTTATATGTACTGTGTTTTGCATCTTGGCCCCAGAGGAACCAAGGTGTATAGGTGAACGACAATATACTTGAACTTAAAGAATCTGTGCAGAACTGATTAAAATAGCTCAATCAAAATTTAGAAGCGTGTGAAGTTCAGAATGAGTTATTCTCTAGGCCCAGCATTTTTAAACTGAACATCATGGTTAAAAAAAGCTTCCTAGGACAGTAGTTCCTTCCTTCATTGCAACATTATATTTAACTATGGGAGTTCATTATTCCAAAGCTTCAAGTGACAAGGTATCAGGGACCACAATGACAAGCCAGGAAACTAAAGGCCGGTGAGCCTACCGTCTTTGGGAGCATCACATGCAGTTCTGGTTTTGCAGCAAAAGGAGGTTAGTAAGCAGGAGTGGTTGCAGAAAAGTTTCACAAGGTTGTTACTGGGACTGGAGGGTGTGAGTTACAAGAAGCTGGGCATCTACCCCGGAGTGTAGAAGGCAGAGTGCTAAACTTATACGAGGTATACAAAATTATGCAGCTTAGAAAGGTGAATGGTCATAGTCTCTCCCCCCACCTCCCATCTGAAGGTAGAGAAGTTTAAAGCTAGATGGCATAAGGTTTATATTTTAAAGGTTAAAAGGGACCCAAAGGACATTTTTTCACTGCAGAGGATACTAGGATTATGGAATGAGCCGCCAGAAGCAGTAAAACTACAACATTTGGACAGTTACATTAATGAGAAAGAGGGATATTGGCCAAACGCAGGAAAACTGGATGAGGAAGATGGATGTAGATCAAATGCAGGGAAATGGGACTCCGCATGTACAAGTCTCTACTCTATATAACACACAAAAAAAAAATCACCCTCCACCTGCAACAACTACTGGTCAATAAAACTTGAGGGAAGTCTCAAAGCTTTTCATTTTAGTGAAATGCAAAACATTTGTCTTCTACCAAATTCTTTAACATAGAAGACATGATGATGCCTTAAGAAGGTGGCATCCATCATGGAGGTACAGGAGCCTGAAGAGAGACTCATCATTTTAGGAACAGCTTCTTCACCTCTGCCATCAGTGTTCCAAACAGTCTATGAACCCTCTCTTAATATTTTGCTCACTTTTTGATTTATGTTTTATATATTCTTATTATAATATGTATAGCATCTTTTATGTATCTTTTAATGCTGCTGCAAACTTCTCAACATGTTGATGATAATAAAACTGATTATGATTATTTAATTTGAAATCACTTACCACTTGCCCAAACAGGGATTGGCTTGCGTGGTGCTCCCTCATCATCAGTAGAGTCATCACTGTTCAAGTCCATTCCATAATCGTCCAAATTTACTTTCGGTATCTTGACTTTAGTATTGGGAGTCATTGTGTAAGACTCTGGAGGTGGGGTGTGCTAGAAAACAAGTTCATCTGTTAAAACTCAAGATTTTTGAATAATCATTTATTCCCAGCAAAGCCTAATTAAATCATCTTTCTGTGAGCATACTCTTCTTAGGTTTCCTTCCTCCCGTTCTACTTATCTGTTTTCGAACTAGCAATGTTAGTTTGCCACCGTCTTTTCTAGTCATGCAAATCTAGATTTCAACTACCTCAGCAACACAGGCACTATTTCATCTTGTAGAAACACAATATAAAATATTTAGTCTTGAGCCATGAGTATTAAAAAAAAATGCACATGATCATTTACTGAGCACGTTTCTCACAGCCAACTGGCATTCACAAAAAATGTCTCTACAAATCACGCTATAGCAATGCAAGTTTGGAAATACTAAATAATTGTAATAAAATGCAAAGCTTAAAAATCAACAAATCTGTTCATTTCACACTCCTCCCTAACACTTACATGAACCTCCACAGTCACATTCAGTATATTTTTGCTTGCAACTTCCTTCTCAGCTTTCTTGTCTTGTTCTTCCTTCCATTTTCTTTCCTCATTTTCACGATTTCTCTTTTCATTTTCTTGTTGTTCTTTTATTTCCTGCTCCTTTCTAATCTTCTCTTTTTCTAAACGCTGTCTTTCCAGGTCTGCCAATTGTTTTTCCTCCTACAAGAAGAAACAATAACCTTGAGGGCTCCTATATTAGTTGAGCTACAAGTGTAGAATACAAATAGTTGCTAAATTCTAGGTGACATCATCCTACAAGGTGGGTTCATTTGCTTGAACAAGTACGTAATCTTGTCAGACAAGCATGTAATCAGAACTTCTAATGTGGAAAATTTGATACTGAAGAAAACTCCTTAACTTCTGAACCGCTAACAGGAACTGAATGGTAATAATGCACATTCAGCAAGATTACTCTCAGAGGGGTGAAATTGTAGGATGCAGTTAGAAGAAAGTCATGTTTGCAAACCTGAACTTACCCTAAACAAAAGGAACTGTGGTTAATACCCTGAAAAAATATTATGATAATCTTTAAAAATTAAAGATTATTCCACTCCAGAAGTAGTGATTAGTTAACTAGCCACAGCACAAATGAATCAGATAACATTTGGATCTATGCTATTCAATTAAATGTATATATTTTTATGATTTAATGGGTTTTGTTTATTCAAGTTGAGGTTAGTAATTTCTGATTTACATGTTTTGTGCTTTAATTACCCCTTTACTGCAGCAATTATAACATATTCTAAATATCAAATACAAATAGAAATAAAAAGCCTTACTGGAATTGACAAAAGCCCTACTCCACCCCTCCACCCTTGCTTCTCAAAAAGCTACATACAGTGCACTTTCTTCATTATCATCCAAGAAATAAAACTCTTTTGGAAGGTGGGGCATGGGAATAAATAGATAGAGGGCAGTTTAAGAAGCAGGTGATGCCTCAGAATTCCTCAAAGATAAAGATTCCCACCTGCTTTTCCTTTTCTCGTTCAGCCTGGAGTGCTGCATCTTCCCGTGCTGCTCGCTCCAGTTCTCGCTGGAGCTGAAGAGCTCTCTTTTTCTCCAAATATGCACGTTCTCTGTTAGAAGATAAATACACTACTCAATCTGAATCGTGCACAATTCTACTTTCAGGGAAATATATTTGATTGAAAACCCATCTCCAGCTCCATTAACAACGGAAATTCTAACCATCAAGAATCTATTAATAATCAAGATCTAATTTAACAACTTAGAACCTTAAATTTTGTTTTGTTATTTATGTGCATCCATTTTTGGTGGTTTTAACAAGTTCAAGAGCAAGAGGCAAGCCAAAGATTACTGGGGTTTATGGGTGAAGTGTTGTGTCCTTTAAAATCTATTTTTCTTGCTGGAAAGGTGGCATACTTTCCTCAGCATAAAATTGAATTGAAACATAACAAAATACTGGAGGTACCCAGCAGGTCAGGCATCATCTGCAGGGAGAGGTTAACATTCCAGGTTGATGGCCCTTTCTTCTGAACTGTTAAGAAAACAAGCGAATTGAACCCCAAAAAGGAGTACAGATTGGGCAAAGGTCAAGATGATCTGGGAAAAGTGCTCCAAAGACATGCTAATGATCTAATGATAGCTGAACTGTCTGGAAGAATGTTAGAGAGACACGAAAGAGAGTAGTGAGAGAAAGCTAGAAATAATGGTGAAGGTGAGAGATCAATGTCACTCCCCTCTTCAAGAAGGGAAGCAGGCAGAACAAAGGACATTATAGGCCAGTTAGCCTGGCCTCAGTGGTTGGGAAGATGTTAAGAGTTGATTGTTAAGAATTAGATCTCTGGGCACTTGGAGGCACATGATAAAATATGCTAAAGTCAGCATGGTTTCCTTAGGGGAAAATTTTGCCTGACAAATCTGTTTGAATTCCATGAAGAAATAACAAGCAGGATAGCGGGGTGGGGGGGGGGTGGAATCTGTGGATGTTATGTACTTGAATTTTCAGAAAGCCTTTGACAAGGTGCCACACATGAGCCTGCTTAACAAGATAAGAACCCATGGTATTGCAGGAAAGATACTAGCATGGATAGAGCATTGGCTGATTGGCAGGAGGCAGGGAGAATAATGGGAGCCTTTTCTAATTGGCTGCTGGTGACTAGTGGTGTTCTGCAAGGGTCGATGTCTGGACCACTTTTTTTATATGTTGTTTGTCAATAATTTGGATGACTGACTAATTTGGATGGCTTTGTGGTCAAGATGAAGATAGGTGGAGCAGGTAGCGTTGAGGAAACAGGGAAGCTGCTGAAGGATTAGGAGAATGTGCTAAAAGACAAATAGAATACAGTGTCAGGAAGAGTATGTTCATGTACTTTGGTAATAGGAATAAAATGGCAGAGCATTTCTGAACAGGGAGAATATTCAAAAATCTGAGGTGCTCTAAGAAAGGATGTGCTGACATTTGAGAGGATTCAAAGGAGTTTCATGAGTATGATTCTGGGAATGAAAGGCTAATTGTATGAGGACCGTTTGATGGCTCTGGGCCTTTACTAGCTGAAATTCAGAAGAATGGGTAGGGGGAGAGAAAAAGAGATGGATCCCATCGAATGTTGAAAGGCCTAGATAGTGGATATGGAGAGGATGTTTCCCCATGGTGGGGGTGTCTCGAACCAGAGGGCACAGCCTCAGAATGGAGATGAGGAATTTCTTTAGCCAGAGGGTGGTGAATCTGTGGAAATATTTGCCCCAGACTTCTCTGTGGGGGCCAGGTCATTGGGTGTTTTTAAATATGGAGTTCAATAAGTTCTTGATTAGTTAGGACATGAAAGGTCATGGGGACGAAACGCAAGAGAATGAAGCTGAAAAGAAAATTGATCAGACATGATGAAATGGTGGAGCAGACCCACTGGCTGATGTCCCAATTCTGCTCTTATGTTTTATGGTTTTGTATATCAGTTGCAGGAAATCTTAAGAAAAAAACAGACAAAAAGGTCTGAAACATGGCCTCTATGCATAAAGATGCTGCTTAATTCTGCATTTTCTCCTCACAATTTATATTTCCAGCATCTCCAGCTTGTTTTCTTTTTGCTTTTTAAACTTACTTCAGTGGTGCTAACCACTGCACCAAAATTAATCAAATCTATCAAAAAAAGTCAGCCTAATTTTGTATTAGAGTTGCAAAAGCAAGAACATTGAATAAAAAGCTTCTGACCAAAATTTAAAATACACAATTTTCCACTTTTCAAGTGTTCCACAACAGGACCATTTTACCTAGCTTCCAATTTAAAATCATGAATGTTAAAATATTTTAAATTATTGTGCTGGCATTAGAATTCCACCGACATTAAAATTTGTAAAAAATATTATTTAATTTAATTTGATCCATGCATATTCAGTAAACTATTATGTCTTCCACCCAACCTGGATTTACAGACAGAGTATTTGGAATTGTAAAACACTAGTAAAGTACAGGTAGTTCAAAAAATATGAAGTTAAGATCATTAGTGAAGAGCATCATGAAGATCATATTGAAGAATTTGAACTAAAAGTTATCTATAAAATATCCTTCTAAAACAACTGACTCATACTTCTCTGCTTGGATTTTCTCCTGTTCTTTAATCCTTTCCCTCTCCCTCTCTACAGCCAGTTGGTGCTCACGCTGTCGCTCTCTCTCTAGCTCAGCTTGCCGCTGTTCTTGAAGCTTTCTGGCTTCTACCATTTTACGTTGATGTTCCAATTCCTCCTGCTTCTTCTGCTGCAACATTATTTGCCGTTCTTCCTCCTATACGGGCAGGTAGAGAGTAAAATCCAGTTTCAGAATTTAGCATTTAGACACTAGACAACTGCAAAATTAACAGTGTTAATCGAAAGAATTGGACAATATGTAGCCCAATTGGCACACTGTACAAATGTTGCAAAGCTCATGTCAAAACTGCTCAATCAGTAGAGCAGATGGCAGCAAACAAAACCTGCAGGTAGAATCCTTGTAAACACAAAATACTCTGCAGCTGCTTGGGTCAAAGCAACACTCAACACACTGGAGGAACTCAGCAGGTCAGGCAGCATCCGTGGAGTCTACTTTTCCTGTAATTGCATCAAAAACAGAATCCAGCAACACTGAACCTAAAATAATCAAATTAATGGGACTAAAACAAGGATCAATGAAAAAAATGATAACCAGAAGCTACAGCAAATAGTAGTTGAATTTGAAATTTAAAGCAAATTTGATTGTTTTGGACCACAGCGGAGTGGTCCAACCTCAGCTATTTGAAGCGAGACTTTACTCTCTGCAAATTTGCTAATGAGTAAATTTGCTGATGACACAAAAGTTGGTGGTGTTGTGGATAGTGTGGAGGGCTGTCAGAGGTAACAATGGGACATTGATAGGATGCAAAACTGGGCTGAAAAGTGACAGATGGAGTTCAACCCAGATAAGTGTGAGGTGGTTCATTTTGGTAGGTCAAATTGATGGCAGAATATAGCATTAATGGCAAGACTCCTGACAGTGTGGAGGATCAGAGGGATCTTGGGGTCCAAGTCCATAGGACACTCAAAGCTGCTACACAGGTTGACTCTGTGGTGAAGAAGGCATACAGTGCACTGGCCTTCATCAATCATGGGAAGGAGTTTAAGAGCCGAGAGGTAATGTTGCAGTTATATAGGACCCTGGTCAGACCCACTTGGAGTACCGTGCTCAATTCTGGTTGCCCCACTACAGGAAGGACGTGGAAATCGTAGAAAGGGTGCAGAGGAGATTTACAAGGATGTTGCCTGGATTGAGGAGCATGCCTTATGAGAATAGGTTGAGTGAGCTCGGCCTTTTCTCCTTGGAGCGACAGAGGACGAGAGGTGACCTGATAGAGGTGTACAAGATAATGAGAGGGTAATTTTTTTTTCCATTTATTTTTATTATTTTTTTTTAAAAATGCAGAGTGCATGGAATAGGCTGCCAGAAGCAGTGGTGGTGGCGGAAACGTTAGGGTCTTTTCAGAGACTCCTGGTTGGATACATGGAGCTTAGAAAAATAGAGGGCTATGGGCAGGGCCGGATTTAGTGGGGCCAGGGTCCCTAGGCTGGAGGCCCCGATGGGCCCCTGCTGACACCGTAAAATGCTGCTGTACCAAACAAAAAAAAAAGGCAAGAGCAAGAGCAAAGGTCGTACTGGTCTGAATATCAAAGCTGTGGACCAAGACATTGGTTTAGTACAATACGTAGGCTATACACTTACAGGCCTTAAGAGGAGGACAGAAAGTAATGCAGATTCTTAGTTTGAAGGACAGCATCTAAAGCATTCAAAAATTGACCTAGGTTTAGTAAAGTTCTGAGGGAGACAAAGTATGATGTACCCAATCTTAAATCTTTATTTAGCTATTGCTGCACCTACCGTAGGCCTCATTTCTCAAATGCCAAAGCATTTTTATCTAGGTATTTTTCTCAACCGTGTGTTCTGAGAAAGTAAAATGGAAATGAGAGATAAAAAGACCAAGAGAGATGACACTATGGCAAACTAGGAAACTTGACAATACTACAACAATCTTTTTGAAAAATGAGATCTAGCACATAATAACCTATGGCTGTGCTGTGTGACTTGCAGAGTAGACACACTGACTCGAACTGTTTTTGCAGTTCTGTATCTATTCTTCCGCTGTCAGACACAAGTGTAATGTAGGCCAGTATCGTTTCCTTGTGGTGTTCGCTATTTTCATGCTCTCCTATGCGCTCAGCGGCATGTTTCCAGTCACTAAAGCCAGTTTCGAAGATGGACTGACAGTTACCATCACTGAAGATGCGGCATGCAAAACAAAACACACAGCCAGTGGAAGAGGAATATAAGAGCCATTGCCTTGATATGTGCTCACCATTTACGAGCTTGCGTTTGAAGTGAAATTTGGAGAAAAAACATCTCTGCTGTTTGTATACTCGTTCCAAAGCTTTGATATCCACATCCTTATTCTGGCAGGACTCGGTCCTTTCTTAGTCCAGTAAGCTTGGACTGAATCATCTAACATTTCCTTTCCCCAGCGAGCAGGATCAGTGCTGTAAGGATCCTCAGTAGCGGCAACGTTTACATTAATGGTGGCCCAACTTGGTTATTTGGAGGCCTCTGTGGTTGGGAATCCCAAAGTCGTGCTCTCTGCCTCTTCAATGTTAGCTGCTGACTGTGGCAAGGACGGTGGTCCTGTGCTAAGGCTGGTGCTAGCGCAAGCTGTTGAACAAGTCTCCATTTGTCCACCGGTGTCGGACTGGGACGAGAGCGATGGTACTGCTGCATCATCGAGAACAGGTTTAAAAAATTTTCAATACTTCTTTCTCACGGTCCTCTTTTTCTTGTTCCTTTTTTCTCTTCTGTGCTCCACTCTCGTATTTTTTTTTCGTCTGCCATGATGGTAGCTGCCTATTTTGGGCCCCTGGGCTGCAGCCCAGCCTAGCCTTGCCTAAAGTCCGGCCCTGGCTATGGGCAAGCTTAGGTAGTTCTCAGGTAAGGACATGTTCGGCACAGCTTTGTGGGTTGAAGGGAATGTATTGTGCTGTAGGTTTTCTATGTTTTTACGTCTAAGTAAATCAGGCCCAAGTAAACATAGGTGTAAGCCAAGGAGCAAATTTTCCATAGAATTGTGCAAAAGAGAAATCAATGTATTAAATAAAAGCGGCAAGTAGATTAAGATAGCTGAATAGAATGCGATTCTTATGTACTTAGCCATACCAACTGTTGCAATTTCTGTTTTCGAGCTTCTTCCTCTTGCCGCCTTCGAGCTTCTGCTTCCTCCATCCTCTTGGTAACTACTTTCTTTTTCCCTTTTTCAGCAAATCTTTCTTCCCGTACCTGTGAAGGGAAGCAGAATGTATCAACTCCAAGTAATTATGTACACTCAATGGAAACGAAACTGGACTGTCATGACCTTTTAATTATATCAAGTCAGCATCAAAATACCTTTGCATTCTTCTCATCAATCTGAGCAAACTTCTGCTCAATTTTCTTTTTCTTCTCCTCCTCTTGCTGTTGAACTCTGGATCGGGTTTCCAAAAAACGTTTTACTTGCATTTCCCGTTTCCTGTACAAGATAAAAATCTGGTTACTTTTAGCAAAGAACAAATCATACTCAATTAAATCATGAGCACATAGTGCATGGGGTTAAATAAAGATCGTTCATTTGAAGATACTTTTTAAATCCCCAGTGTCCTTTGGAACAGAGGAACTTCAGATGGCACTCAGTGGGTTGAGTAAGGTGGGCAGGGAGAAAGTCCCAAGATAATGAAGTATATATAGCAGGTGGACTAATTAAAGACTTCTCATACAACTAACCTGTTTCCTTATTTAAGAGCATCAAAATTATGCCGAATAACTAATTAATAGTCTACTAGAAAGGATTTATCTGTACTCAGAAGGGCATGGTTTAGGAAGAGTCAGCATGGCTTTGTTCATAGGAAATCCTGCTCACAAAGTTAATTTTTTTTTAAATATAAAAAAGATCTAGTAACTAAACATGTTGATGTAGTGAAGGTGGAACCTGTCTGCCTGAATTTCATTAAGGCCAATGAGTTTCAGGGTTGGCTGGCCATAAGATCCCCAGTTGGGCAGTAATCAGAGGATGGAGTTGCTTTCTGATTGGAAGTGTTCATTGGCTTATGGCTCAGTGGTGGGCCTTTTATTTCTGCAATATACCGAAACCCCCTGGTTTCCTTGGCTGCTTAAGTCTAGGGAAGACACTCTCCAGTCCCACCAAACTCATGAGATTGAGACCGCTCTCCCGGCCCAAACCACAGTTTGTGTGGATGTTGTGTAATTTGCTACCAGTTACAAATTAGTGCCGTGAAATACCAGACAGCACACTGCATACGATTAAAGGAATTATATTTATGAATCTTAACTGAAGGGGCAGTAAAGAAAATACGAAAAGGGCCCTTTTTAATTAAAAAGTCAAATATGCTCATCTTGAACTTCTCGGCCATTCACACACTAAGCCCTCGGTCTGCATGAAAGCTCACACCACCTTCCAAATGTCGCCCACAATCCAGCTTGAACAAACAGGTCTCCCACCGGGTCGTATCCTACGACCAGTTCTCCCCAGCGTCTCCCCTCTTCATCTACCACCAAACAAAAGCCCCAAGACCAACCTCCATGTCCCTCACAAAAAAAACCTCCTCCCAGTTCCGGCATTCCAATTGGATGGCACACATTCCTCATCATCCCTCATCTTCAATAATAACCCAAACAGGCTGAAAGCAGAACAGACTGCTCTTACAGAACTGCTAAATTAAATACCTACAGCACAACAGTAAAGATGTGAACCAGGATATTACAATACATTAATGACTTGAATGTGAATGTTGGAGGTGTGATCACCAATTCTTGTTACTCTAAATGCACTGGTGTTAATGATCATCCAGAACAACTGAATATTGATCATATGGCAAATTGATTTTATCAATATAAAGTTTAACTTTAAGGTTATTTTTTGGGGGAGCAAACAAGTTTAGAAATACATTCTGGTGTGTTGGGGCATTATATTTTCCTAGACTCTGGGCATGTGGGGGGAGGAGGAGGATTTCAAGCCTCAAGATGATAGATGAAGCCAGGTGAGTGGATGGGGGAGGGGGGAGGGGAGAGAGAGAATGAAGAAAGAACCATAGAGGTGACAGGTGGAAAAGCTAAAGAGTTGGAGAAGGAATCTGATGAGAGAGTAGACCATGGGAGAAAGAGAAGGATGGGCACCAGGAGGTGGTGGTAGGCAGCTGAAGAGAAGAAGCAAGAGATGTGCTAGAGTAAGGAAATGAAGGAGGGTGGAAGAAAATTACGGAAAGTTGGAGAAATTAAACAGACCTGTCACAATGGAAATGGGGATTGGAATTTAAATGGTTGAGCACCAGAAAAATTACTTCCCTGACACTCCTGAATGTCCGGCATACTGCAGATGTCTTCCACTGTGAAGACTGATGCAAAATACCCATTCAGTTCCTCTGCCATCTCCGCATCTCTCATTACAATATTTCCAGCATCGCTTTCTAAAGGTCCTATATCCACCATCAACTTTTTTACCCATTATAGACTTAAAAAAGCTATTAGTAATACAAAACCCAGGCATTGAGGGTTATGGACCAATTGCAGGTAAATGGAGATGCGAATAATGAAAGTATGGATATGGCGGGCCAAGTGGCCTAGTTCTGTATTGCCCATCCCTGCAACTAAGTACATAGTTTCTCAGATAAGGAAAGACCTGTATATAGGTGATCTCACAAGAATCATAATTAATTGGAGTATGACCATGCCACTTGTTTCAAATACTCTTAAAGTAATCTTAAAGAACCTTAAAAATGGTTCTCATTTAGAATTCTGTCTTCATTTTCAGTCTATTCCACTGCTAGATCTTTTGCACTTACTTTTTACACTCTTCTACTTTACGCTTCTTCTGTTCCTCCACTTTTTGTATTCTTTCTTCTTCTTGTTCCCGTTTCTTCTTATGATTTTCCAGACGGACCCTTTCTAGATCCTAGAAAAAAAACAGGAAAGTTAGAAAAACTTTCATTATGTGCAATCGTTGCTTTTTATTTCAAATTGCAATGGTACTTTAATATTGGGACCTTTTGTCAAAGGCAATGTATCGCACAGGGGTATTATTAACATAAATTTGACACTGAAACCTCAAATAGACATTTTATCATATGGCTAAATACTTTGTCAAAGTTGAGCTTTCACATAAAATAAATATGAAAGCATTTATTGAAGCCAACACCTTAGATGCTGAAAACTGATCGAGAATGAAATGAACTGAGACTGAGATAAGGAATTACTCAGAATGCCAGTTTCAACAAATATAAAGGGTCTTAGATTTGTGAAAGATTACAAAGATGAGTTTTGAAAATGTGCCTTTTATTTTTAAGTCCGGTATACATAATTACTGAAGAAACAAATTGCTCGTACCTTGGGATCAACTTTCAGTGGAGTATTACGTTTTATGAAGGACTTTACCACCGTGCGGCTAACTGAAACAGGAGTCATCAGCAATTGATTCTTCTGGACTGTATGGAGGAAACTCTTGTGCTTTGGTTGAACCACCTACGAGAATAAATTGTTCATTAGAGAGCCAGAATAAGATAACAAGTCGAAGTATTTTAAGGAACATTTATAAATCTCACTTGAGTCCAAAATATTAAATTTACAAAATTTGGAAGAAGGATGAGAAAGACCAAGATAGACAAAGGCTGTCAACTGTCTTGTAGCAGGTTGACTTCAAGTATTAAATGGAGATAAACAATTTGGAAGGAAAAAGCAAATTACTAAAAAAAGGTAAAGGACAATCTGGTAGTACTTGAATGACAGGAAGACAGACATTAAATGACTACTGTATATGTAAGTGGAGATGGTCTTCAAGGAAACTCTGCGTTACCCTTTACACCTCCAGAAGACCTCTCGTGATTAGGCTCGGATTAATCAGGGGCTGCTGGGCAGCGCAGCTTGAAGGGCCTATTCTGCACTTATCTCAATAAATAAAGACAGATCTGTGTTTGGTACACTGGCCTTTTTGCTACCTTTTTCTTCATTTGATTGGAGCCCCCACTTGGCTTCACCAAACTGTAAACAATGTAGGGAAATGTTGTTTTAAGGTAAAGGCTCCCTTGTTAATTTCAAAAAAAAAAAAATCCTGACAACTGTTGTGTGCTACATACCATCCCCCTTCATTGTCTTTTCTTACCTATGGAACTCAACTATTATTTTCTTAAATTTTAATTTTTTCCACTTATTCTTTTATGTTGCCACTCTACTGATTATACCGTCAATGTTATTGCTTCCTCAGATGCATGTTAAATTTTCAATTATTTTAATTCCTGCCACAGATTAGCTACCCGCACTTCAGCCTTTTCTGTTTGCTTTGCAGAACTTCACATTAATTACTCAAAATATTTTTACTTTGCAAAGCAATTCAGGAGGGGCAATCTAAATAAGAATTAAGATTATCAAGTCTGGTGAAAGCACCAATCTGATGGGAACCAAAATGTAATGTGTAATTACAAATAAAAGATTGTGCAGATGCTGGAAATCCAGAGTAACATATACAATATGCTGGACAAACCCAGCAGCATCTATGGAAAAGATTGAAGAGTCGGCATTTTGGGTGGAGACCCTTTATCAAGACTGGAGGGGAAAGGAAGAGGCCAGAATAAGAAGGTGCGGGGAGGGGAAGGAGGACAAACTGGAAGGTAATTGGTGACATCAGGTGAGGTGAAGGGTAGTGGGTGGAGAGTGAAGTGAGAAGCCGGGAGGTGATAGGTGGAAGAAAGGGCTGAAGGAGGAAATAGAACAGAAAAAGTAGGTGTAAGTAGGAGAAGTCACTGGAAGTTAGAGAAATCGATGCTCATGCCATCAGGTTGCAGGCATAATGAGGTGTTGCTCCTCCAACCAGAGAGTGGTGTCATCATGGCAGTAGAGGCAGCCATGGACTGACATGTCAGAATGGGGATTGGAATTAAAATGGTTGGTCCCTGCTAAAACCCGCTTGTTGTGGATGGAGCGAAGATCCGCCAATCTACTTCGGATTTTATCAATGTAGAGGAGGCTGAACAGGATACAGTGTGTAATTCAGTGCAAAAATGTTCATACACAGAATTGACTATTCCAAGGAAAGAAAATGACTGTCTAATTACAGAACAACCCTGAGGACAAGCAAGGACATAGACATAATGGACAGTAATTTGACATTAAACACTAGGAAATGATATGCACTTCAGTTGGTCAGCATTGCCTTTTAAGCATTGAGGAAAATTATCTAGTTAAAAAAGAAATGAAATATGTAACAGCCTTCAGAAAAAAAAATCTTTGATTATGAGAGATTCAGTATACAGTAGAAATAGAAATATGGTAAAGAGTCTTATCCCCACGATAGAAATTTCTGATAGAGGCATAGGCACAAGGTGAAAGGGGGAAGTTTTAAAGATGTGAGGGGCAAGTCTCAGGCACTTCCAGAGGAGGTGGCAAATACAATAATATTTCTTAGACATTTGGGCAGACAAACAGGCAAGGGACAGCGGAACATAAACCACATGCAGGCTGATGGGGATTAGTTTGGATTGGCCTCATGGTTGGTGCAGATCTGGTGGAGAAAAGGGTCCAAAATTTAATTAAGAACATAGCATCAGAAAAAGAGTCAAAGGAACTAGAGTTGGATCTCGTGCTCAAGGCAAGTTCATGGGGAAGGCCTGCAGTGAAATAGGATTGGAAGTTTGAGTTCATAACTGGCTAGGCTACAAGTGAAGCAGTAGAACAGGTGGTCTCAATTTTCACAAAAAAATAGATCTTGAACTCCCATGTATTTCAAAAGGCTAGAACATCGAGAACAATACCTTATTAGTTGTGAAGGGTGGTGGTGGTGAAGGAGTCTTCTTTCTTGGCGAAGAATTCTCTTTTTCTAATTCCTCAGAATAATCATCTGAATTTGCCACTGCATACTTGTAACTTCGCTTCCGCCTAAGAGATAATTAAGTTAATGTTGCAAATAAGCATGACAATATAAACCTGCGTTACAAAAGACAATCGCAGCTGTACTGTCAGATCCTGAATTCTTGACTGGCTGAGCATCATTGACCATCATTAATCATGCATGCACACTAAAATAATTATGTAATTACACTGTGGTTCCTTTAAAAATTTTTGATTTTTCTCTTTACCTCGTCTCTGTACAATACATTAACGGAACAAAAACTCTAATGGACTATCTTACCCATATTTATATATTCATCAACAAAAAAACCCAATCAATATCTCATTCCTCCCAAATGCAAGGTTACAACTATTTATCTCCTGGACCACTTAAGAATTTAGAATATTACTGTAGCACTTTTTTTTTTCTTTACCACCAAACAGCAGCCCGAATTCAATTCTACATCAGGGAACAAAAATGTGAATAGGTTTATAATTTTATGTTTCAGGGTATAGAAGCATTAAGCTATCAACCTGTGTAGGCATTTTCAGAGAGCTATGGCATTGAATGTCCCTCTACACATCGACACTATTAATGGCCTTGCCGTTCAGTGTACTATTCCTTTACATTTGATCCCCAAAGTTCAGAACTTCACATTTGGCGGGTTAAACTCCATATGCTTTTTCTCCACCCATATCTCCCGTATCTGCAACTGTTCTATATCCTTCGGCGGTCTTCTATGCTATACAACACCATCAAGCTTTTAGTTGTATATTATATTTGACCTTGCCTGGTGTCTGCACCCACACCACATCCCCCACCCCCTCACATCCCATCTTCTCTGCCACCTGTCTCGCACCTCTCACAGTGCTCCACCCTCGCCATTCCCAACATACTTTACTCCCTCCAGATTTACAAACTCGCTGTCACTCCATGTTGACAAATACAATACTGTGCAAAAGTCTTAAGCACCCCATCTATATACATGTGTTTAAGTCTTTTGCACAAAATATGTATGTGCATCTTGTTATGTGCTGTGTCACATGATATAGGCGATCATGTACTTTCCATGACCATGATTGTTCTTGGCAAATTTGTCTACATGAAGGATCTTGACACTGGCCTTACTAAAATCCACAGCTCTACCTCTGTCACATCCTGGAAAATCTCAATCAAGGGACAACTTGACTCTGACCAAGCTATACTAATTACTTACTGTCCCTAATTAAGTGAAATGCTCATAAATAGTCTCAATAATCCTTTCCTGTAATTTCTGTACTGACAAGACACTCATCAGTTTATAATATCAGGATTATCCTCATTTCCCTTCTCAAATAATGGATCAATATTAGCTACTCACTGGTCATCTGGGACTTTACCTGTGACTAGAGCGAACATAAATTTCTTGTCAAGGCACCAGCAACCTCATCTTGTGTCTCTCTGAATACCCGAGACTCTCACTTTATTTTCATTACTGCCTCATTTATCTCTAAATAAATAGATATGCTCTGGCATATCAGCCTGATCCAGTCTGATCTCCTCATCCTAAAGTGCTCATTTAGGATTTCACCCACATTCTGTAGCTCCAAGTGCATGTTCCCTCCTTTATCCTGGAGTCCCACACTCTCCCTAGTTATCCTCTTCACCTTGATTTATAAAATGTCTTGGGATTCTCTTTAATCCTACTTGCCAATAACTTTTCATGGCCCCTCTTGGCTTTCCTAGTTACCTTTGTGAGTTCTTTATAATCCTCAACAGCTGTTTGATTTTAGCTTACACGTATTTCCTTTTCCTTCTTGACTAAATTCATCACCTCCCTCGACATCCAAGTTTCTTTTACCTTGCCACACTTCTGACTGGAGTATACTGTACCTGTCCTGTATTCTATGCATCTGGCCTTTAAAAACCCTCCATGTCAGACGTGGAATTGTTCAACCAACTTTTCTTCATTAACTCTCCCTAGTTCCTGCCCAATACTATCATAATTTGCCCTGCTCCCCCTCAATATTCTCCTTCAACGTCCACACTTATCTGTGGCTACCTTAAAACTTGAGTTGTGATCACCGTTACCAAATTGTTCTTCCACCTTGATACAGTATGGCTCATCCTCCATTATAGTATCTACATATTGATTTAAGAAACCCTCCTGGAAGCACCAAGCAAATTCTGCCACATCTAAACCACTTGCACCAAGAAGGACCCAGCATTTCCCATACTTACCCAGCACTTTGGCCATCAGAAGAGCTCGATTTATCAGAATCACCGCTGTCTGCATTTAAAACAAAAGACAATAAATACTTCTCGTCTTTATGGCAGTGTACTACAGCAGACAACTTTAATCTCAATAATGCAACTTCATACTCCACATTGGATCAGACAATAATGAAAAGAAAACAAACAACCAATTTTCTTTCAAAAATATCACAAAATGTCAAATGACAAAAATAAGATTTCACCTTTTATTCACAGCTCTTGAGTTCTACACTAGACGAATGTTCTGATAAAATTAATTTGTTAGAATATCATGTTGCTAAAATTTGACATAGCAACATAAAAACAAAAGAAACATGCAATACTAGCTACAATGGCTCAATAATAAGCAGGAAATTAGCTCACTTTTATTTACCTGGCGTTGTAAAACTGGTCAACTCCAGTGACTTTATCATTTTGGAAAACTAAGGTGTAATTAGGGACAGTCAGTAATTAGTCACTATAGCTTTGTCAGAAGAAAATTGTGCTTTTCTTAATTGAGTTTTTCCAGGTGTGCTGAAAGTTGTCTTTGTGGATTTTAGTAAGGCCATTGTCAAGGTCCTTCATGGGGGAGGGGTGCGTGTTTAGAGCAAGATCTGAAACTGAAAATTCCTAATCTGCAATGCCAAGAAACTAAATTAATTTACTTGCAAAAGTTGAAGAATTCAAGCTTTCAAGTTTCAACTTAAGGCGATAAAATCTTAAAATAAACTCACATTTTAAATCATTTATATACACTTTGTAGAAAGGTTTTATGCTTATATGCACTTATGCTCAAATAAACCTACACTGATAATTAATTTGCACTAAAATGGACTTTTTTGTTCTTGTAAAAGTTGATTTCAAAATTTTAAACTTATATTTTTCGTGTGAATTCTGGTTATATGATGCTATGCATTCCTGATATGCTACTACAAGTTAGTTTTTCACTGTACCTCCAACACATATACTTACGCATACGACAACAACTTGATTTGAACTTTTAAAAAAAATTTGTTATTCTTGTATCTACCCGAAAGGAACCAGATTTTCTGACTACCACTGAATTGTTTATTTATTTATTTTTCTCTTTTAAAACACTTGAGCCAAAAGTACTCCTTACTTTAAAAAAAAATCGGCACTCTCCTTGTATTGTCCATAATATTAAACAGGGTGTACAATTTCTATGTTACCAGAGTTGGGAATCCTTCCTGCTTGAGCTTCAATCTTCAATACAGTTTTAAATGAAACATCGAGTGGAAACATTGAATCATAAAATGGAGTTTTTCCAGAAAATGGAAGAGAGCCTGTTGAGGGCATGAAATTAACCAAATTACAAACCTTTCTTCTTAATTCTTGGTGAACTTCTTGGAGATTGTGACTTAGCAGGTTCCACTTCATTCTCTGGATTGCTAACGGCAAGTTTTGTAGCATTCCGTGTGTATCTGCGTTCTTGATTTTCAGTAATCTGTACAGATCAAAGAAATTAGAACTACAGTACTAGGTTTCTTTAACATGAAAATGAGGCAAATAAATGACTCTTGAAAAGAAAATTCATTACCAGAGTATCTGGTTGTTTCACCACTTTTGGCTGCTGAAGCTTAGGAGGGGTGCTAGAAACCAGTTCAACACTGAAATTACAAAAACAATTATCCATCAAATTTCCTACATGGCACTTTGCAACTTCAGCTTGTGAATTATTCGATTCTTCAAAGCCTCAAACTTTGCAAAAGACTAATCTCCCCTTTCAGAAGCAGAAAAAGTGAACAACTTAAGGTAGTAATCAACAGAAATGCTACATCTATCCATTCATCTCCACCCTCAGCTCCATTTAGGGAGCCAAGCACTCCTTCCAGGTGAGTGCAGATCTGTTGGGGGTGCCCACTGTATCCAGTGCTCTTGTTGAGGCTTCCTCTACATTGGAGAGACATAATATCAACCACTTTGTCAAGTACCTCCGCTCTATCTGCAAAAAGCAGAAGAATTTGAATTCCTATCCTTATACCAGTTCTGGCATGTCAGCTTACAGCCTCCTCTTCTGCCACGAAGAGGCCACCCTCAGTTTGGTGGGGCAACACCTCATTCCACCAGGGTAGCCTCCAACTTAATGGCATGAACATCAGTTTCTGGGAATTTCCTCTTCCCCTTTCATTTCCCCATTCTGTCCTCACCTGCCTATCACCTCCCTCTGGTGCCCCTCCTCTTTCCCTTTCTCCTATGGAAACTCTCCTCTCATTAGATTCTTTCTTCTCTAGCCTTTTGCCTTTTCCACCCATCACCTCCCAGTTTCTTACTTTAGTCCACGCCCACCTGGCTTCACCTCTCACCTCCAGCATGTCCTCCTTCCCTTCCCCCACCTTTATATTCTGACATCTTCCCCCTTCCTTTCTAGTCCTGATGAAGAGTCTTGGCCCATAACCTCAACTGTTTATGCATTTCCATAGATGCTGCCTGACCTGCTGAGATACTCCAGTATCTTGTGTATAAATAAGGTAATATTCCTGCTTAATTATATTACAAGGTCTTTAATTCCAATGAAATCTTAAAAGCACAAAATGTGTACTGAAATCTCTTAAGTCGTCTCACAACAGGAGCATCAAACAGGTATGGTGTATTGCTTTACCATCACAAATATAACAATTTTTTTTGCATTATTTGCTATGTTTTACTTACATTCTTGAAGTATCCTCTGTAGAAACCTCCTTGATTTCACTGCTCAGAAAACAAGTTAAAATTTACATAACTATAATGTCCTGGCTAATATTTTTTTTTCAATAGGTACATTTAATTTCAGGGAAAGGTATGCAATATACATCCTGAAATTCTTTTTCTTTGCATACATCCATGAAAACAGAAGTGCCCCAAAGAATGAATGAGTTAAAACATTAGAACCCGAAGCTGCCCCCAACCCCTGTCCCATGCACAAGCAGCAGCAAGGCAAAGACCAACAGAAAAAAGCATCCGCACCCTTCCACCTAGCACTCAAGCATGCAGCAAAGCATCAACAACAAAAATCAAATTATTACTGCAAGTTTACTCACAAGATCCTATCGTACACAATTTACCTACTATGTTCACAGTATTGTTAAGTTAGCACTACAAGCTTTAGCTTAGATTTTGCACTAGAGTCCAAAAGATGGGACCCTAATGAAATAAGAGCTCTGTCTACCATTCTCCAGCAAACCTTTTAGGTTGTTAAAGTCTGTCACGAGCCTTGTGGCCCATCAGGCCGGTGCTTATGCCGGTTTCTGTGGCGTGAAGCAACTGAGAGTACGAGACTCCCCCCCCCCCCCCGGATAGGACGCCAGTCTATCGCGAGGTTAACCCCCAGCATTTCTGCCGGTACACATTCTCAGCTGGGTAGACTGGAGCATTGTGTGGTTAAGTGCCTCGCTCAAGGACACACACGCTGCCTCAGCCGAGTCTCAAACCCATGACCTTCAGATCACTAATCCAATGCCCTAACTGCTTGGCCACGTGCCACACCTTTTAGGTTGTGACTGCACTTAATTTCCTATGCCAAAAATTATTTGCTTATTGAATAATCTCAAAATCTGTACATTTCATATTTTGCCAGAATTTTGATCATATCTCACTAAATAATACAATTTATAACAGTGGCAAAATGCTCCTCAAACTGGATATTTTCCATACAATGGCCACCTAGACATAATCCAGCATACTTCAGCAGCTGTTAGCTTTTAAACTTAAAACCTTATAGACATCAGATTTGGATTTTCGGGAGCTTCAATGCATGTTTGGCAAATCAGCTACTTTCAAATCCTGCATTAAAGAGCAGTTTTATTTTTAATGTAAAGATTATAAACTAAAAATTGCTTAGGTACTACACAATTACTAGATTAACACAAATTATTGTCCAAGACCAGCACCTCACAGGAAAATCTCCAACTCAGGACACCAGCTGCTGAAATATTCAGAAATTTTTGAACAGGAGACTTTAGATAAGCATGCATTTGCTGCACCTCACCATCTGCACGTTCAGATCCAACTAAGCAACAGATGTGCATTTCCAATAAAATGTCTTACCATTCTTTCTCATCAACTCCTTCAAAATCGTCATTATTGTCTTGACCTAAGAGGAAAGCATATTACAAAACAATTGTAGCAGCTGAGTACCAAAAAATTGATGAAAAGGATTGATCTGATTCAAGATCAAAATCATCTGTGCATTAAATTGCTAATGCATGGACCAATACTTTACTGCAAGACTACACAGTGACAATTTGCCAATTTATTTTATTTTTTAAAGTGGCTGCTTCCCACATCAAATCTTCTCTAACCAATAAATATACCACAAAATGTTGCCGTCTTCACTGACCAAACTGATGAAAAACTCTCAATCAGCCTCCCCATGACCCTCCCAGAGAATCAAAGTGCTTCATAAGGTGTATGCCTGAATTCACAAATATTTGTAGGCCAATACATGTTAGCTTTTACAGCAAACCTATCCTTAGATCTGTAAAATTTGTGTTTACGGACACAAGGACAATGTACATGTGCCTTTACTGCATAAACAGTGAAGAGGCTTTATACTGTAATTAACACTAAAATTATATCAAAGTATTCAGGTGCATGGGAGTGTAAGAGAACACAGACCTTCATTAAACATTCCAGAGAGTGCATAGTCTAGAGTGAGGTCAAATCCTCAACAAACTTGAAGTTCACATTTAAAAATAATGAGGTGCTCTTTTGAAACACTGACCTCAGAGTTGAACACGATAGATGCTAAGAGGTTATGTGGCCTGGCTGAAGTATGAAACTAGAGTCAAAGTGCCATGGTAGCTGTCTAACAGCAAGATAGAATCAAATAGTGTTATTAAAATTCATTACATTTCAAGTGAGTCTCTACATCATTCAGATTCCTATACACAAACAGAGTGGGACACAAGAGAGTTGCAATGAAAAATTCAGCCATCACATTGAATGCAAGAGCAGCATCCAGGGACCAGATGTTTTATTCCTACACATATTCCTGATCAATTTAAAGGCATCAGCCAGACACTGAAGCCATGTAAAGTTAACCCCAAATGCCATTTTATTGTCATTTCTATCACTGTGATCTGTGATCCTTGCACAGCCATTTTAGGCAGGTATTGCAAAGAGCATAGATCGCAGTCAGTACTTTCTGTTGTATGAGTATTCATAGTATCAGAGTGCGTATGACGTCAGGACGTGGAAAAAGAGTTTAAAAAATGGAAGTCTGGTGAATAAAGGGTGGTTGTTCAATCTACACCAGTGTCCGAGTCACATAAATATTACATGGTGTCAGAAGTGGGATGGAAGAGTCTACAGGAGGAACAGGAAGCATCTGCTGAAGACAGGCGAGAGTGAGTTTCCACGTACAGATGCACAGGACATTTAAAGAGGAAATCAGCTATGCATCAGGGCTAATGTTCAAAACGGCAAAACTCATCGTACCAAACCAAATGAGACAGGAAACGCTCAACAGAATTCATGAGTCACACCTGGGGATAGTGAAATGTAAAGAAAGAGCAAGGGACATTCTCTATTGGCCAGGCATGTCAACTCAGATAGTAGACATTGTGTCTCAGTGTGTTGTCTGTAATGAAAACAAAAACAGCAATCCAAGAGAGCCTCTGCTTCCCCACCCACTACCAGGAAGACCATGGGAGAAGATTGGCACAGATCTCTTTCACTACAATGGTACAGAATATCTGCTTTGTGTGGACTACTATTCAAAATATCCGGAGATCACCAAGTTAAGTGACACGTCCAGTCGAGGTGTCGTTACCACAATGAAATTGACATTCGCAAGACATGGTATTCCAGATATTGTCATTAGTGACAATGGTCCACAATATGCCAGTGGTGAGTTCAGAGGGTTCTCAGAAAGCTGGGAATTTCAACATGTTACTTCCAGTCCAGGACACGCTCAGTCTAATGGACAAGCAGAGAGAACTGTACAAACTGTCAAGAACATGCTCAAGAAGGCACAAAGCAGCAACGGTGACCCTTACATTGCTCTGCTTGAATACCGCAACACACCGATTGAGGGTGTGGGGTTCTCTCCTGCGCAGCTGTTGATGGGACGTCGTCTGAAGTCCAAACTGCCAACATCCACAACTCTACTGACTCCTGAAGGTAATGCTCAAGTACATGACAAGCAAATAAAGCAAAAGAGCTACTATGACAGACATACAAGACAGTTGCCAGATCTACATACAAGGTGAAAATGTCAGAATACAGAGAGGAGACACTTGGCAACCAGCTGTGGTTGTGAACAGACATCAGCAACCAAGATCCTTCATAGTTCGCACGCCGGATGGAAGAGTCTACAGGAGGAACAGGAAGCATCTGCTGAAGACAGGCGAGAATAAGTTTCCACGTACAGATGCACAGGACATTTCCACAGATACAGACATGGAAACAAACGACACCAAGAATGATGCAGACCCCAAAGACACAGAGGTCACTCGGGAGACTGACACTGATGAAGGACAAGCACAGTCACAGTTGTATCACACACGGTCTGGGAGACAAATCAAACTTCCAGATAGATACAGAGAATAGACATACAGTTTCAGGCAAAGTCACACATGTCATAAGTTCCAAGGTGTGAAATAAAAGGTTTATTAGTCTATGTTAGTAAAAGAAAATACACTGCTGTTAGTATTGTAAAATACAATGCAGAATGCAGTACAAGAAGGTAAGATTTTTTTAGTTTATGTCATGGTTGTTGCACTGTAAGAAGGGCGTACCTAGAGGCATTGTTTTGGTAATTCACAGTGTTGTAAATAAAAATCTTGAGAAGGGGGATGTAATGTATTGTGTGAGTATTCAGAGTATCAGAGTGCGTATGACGTCAGGACGTGGAAAAAGGGTTTAAAAAAATGGAAGTCTGGTGAATAAAGGGTGGTTGTTCAATCTACACCGGTGAACGAGTCACATAAATATTACATCTGTGACTGATTAAGTGCCGTTACTGAGTCAAAGCACGGCTAATGATTTAAAAAGGAAGCAACACGCATCAAGTCAGTAAAGGACTGGTTAACAAAGGGCAGTTGTGACAGTAAACCAGGAATAGTTTTTTTTCCCCTTCAGAAAGCGAGTAAAGCTGTTAATTGAATAAAGGTAGGATCCGTACCCTGAATAAACTAAGGGAATTGTCAGGTCAAGTTAGGTCATAAACATTAAAAAAAGCAAAAGGCTAATTCAAATATTTTATATCTGCACTAATTGTAGCCAAGTCCCAAAATTCTAGCTATCCCTTCCCTTTAAATCATTCCGCAAAACAAGAAAACTTGACGGTTTCTTGATCCCAATGGATTTCATTATTATTCCTTGATCATGTACACCAGACACAAAATTCTAGCCATAATAATCACTTAATCACTACACAGGTTGAGAAAATACAAATTTCTCATACGCTTAACAAATGTGAAATAATTTAAGCAGCCAAGATTACCCAATATTAATATCTGTTATGATACACTTGTCATCCTAGCTAGATCTAATATGAAAATATTGTACAAATGCTCATTTCAAAGTTATACTCACAACTAGGAGAAGTTTGAAGCACATTCTTCCTGTTAAATTTACGCGATGATTTTCTCATGGATCTTTGTAGCATAACAGTCCGTTGAGTTTTCACCAAACTCATGCACTTTGACTGGCGACTGGCAATACTTCTTCGTACTGATCTACGCAGACCCTTAGTTTCAGTTGCAGAGATGCAGTTTTCACCATTAGTTGATGCTTCCACAACATTATTCAACTCCTGGACAGTTAAAGGAGATACATTCTTTATTTCATTTTCTTCATCAGTAACAGGCTCTGCTATTTTCACCTTTGTTGCTGTACGACTTGGGCTCCTGGCAACAGGAGACAATATTTCCAAAGCCACTTCATGTGAAGGATCCAATTTTCCCTCACGTGACTTTTGGGACAACTTGACATCTTCAGAGGCGCATGGAATTTGGGATAAGTTTGTCACTTGACCTTTTTTCTTGAATTCCACGACCTTACACTCATTTGGTGACAATATAATCAAAGGCATCACACCATTCACTGGAACGATAGCTGGTAGGTTGTTTTTTTCACTTTCTGGTTTTGCTATCATTGCTGCACGTGTTGCTGAGCGGGTCAAACGCAGTGATTGTGTCTGCTCCACAATTTTGTTACTGCCATCATCTTCTGCAAAGAGTCTACTTCCCAGCTTCTTCCTCTGAACTGAGGAGCGCCTTAAATTCTTTCTGCTTTTAGAATACCTGAAGGAATATTATTTCAATAAATGAAACCATTGTTGAATGCACAATTGAAACAATGAGAAATCTTCCAAAAGTATTTTTATAGGAAATTAAGTATGCAGTATTATTAGGATTTGTTGACATTTGCAAGTTTGTACTTTCTTTAACTAGAAAGAAAAACCTTCCTCCTTTTCTAAATACATTCACAGGAATCAGGTAGCTCCTGTGTCACAGCTCTAAAGCTGGACTGGAAATATTTCAACAGCCACCACGTCCAAATCAGTTCCTGGTCTCACCACATATCCATACCTGCATTCTTTGTAGCTCATCTCACTGGAAAACAAGCATCTTGCACCACTCCTGTCAGTGCCTTCGATAAAAAGATGAGCAACTAATTTAACAGACTATGTAAATCAAATTGTCTACCATCCTTTATGCTAAAAGAAAAAAAACAAAGAACTGAAGGCTTTGGAAATCTCGAACAAATTAGTGGTAATACTCAGTTCAGACACCATCTCTTTCAGATCAATGACCTTTCTTCAAAAATGAAATTTTTAAAAAATATCCTGGCCCTGAAATATCTATAATGTTAAGCTTGTTTTCTCTAGTAGACTCCTAATCCACTACATACATCGACCATATGTTTTAGAGTCATAAAACTACAGCACAGAAACAGACTTTTCAGCTAATCAAGTCCATGCTGAACCATTTTACCTGCACCCGAACCATAGCCATCCATATACCCATCCAAACTTCTCTTGAACATTGAAACCAAAAATCACGTCCACCACTTGCACTAGCAGCTCATTCCACATACTCATCATCCTGAGTGAAGATGCTTTCCCTAAACAGTTCACCTTTCAACCTTAACTCTTGACCTCTAGTTGTAACCTCACCCAACCTCAGTGGAAACGGCCTTTTTACATTTACCCTGTCTATATCCTTAGTTATGTATACCTCTATCAAATCACCCCTTAATAGTCTACATTTGAGGGAATAAGGTTCCAACCTATTCAATCTTTCTTGATAACTCAGGTCCTCCAGTCCCAGAAATATCCTTGTAAATTGTCTCTACTCTTCCAATCTCATTTACATCTTTCCTGTGGGCAAGTGCACACAATACTCCAAATTTGGCATCATCAATTTCAACACAACACCCCAACTCCTGTACTCAATACAATGATCTATGAACACCAATGCGCCAAATGCTTTCTTTATGACCCTCCTATAACAGCACTTTCAATGAATTTTGGACCTGTAGTCCCAGATCCTTTTGTTTTCTTGCAGCCCTCAGTGCCGTACCGCACACTGTGTAAGACCTATCCCGGTCCTCTCAAAGTGTAATACTGTACCTCACAATCATCGACATTAAATTCCATCTGCCATATTTCAGCCTATTTTTCCAGCTGGTTCAGATCCTGCTGCAAGCTTTAATAGTCTTCCTCACTGTCCACTACACCCCCAATCTTGGTGTCATTGATACAGATAACCAGCAGCAATGGACTGAGGATCAGTCCCTGCAGCTCTCCACTAGTCACAGGCCTCCAATCAGACAGACAGCCATCTCCCTCTACTCTCTGGCTTCTCCAGCAAAGCTAATGTCTGATCCAAAGTACTACCTCATCCTGAATTCCAAGAAATTGAACCTCCTTGACCAACCTTCCATGTGGGACTTTGTTAAATGCTTTGGTCAAGTCCATGTAGACCGACTTACCTTCAGCTTTCCTGGCAAATTCCTTGAAAAACTAATATTGATTAGACATGACCTACAACGCACAAAGCCATGCTAATTATCCCTAATCAGTCCCTGTCCATCTATGCAGTCCCCTAGAATACCTTCCAGTAACTTTCTCACTAATGATGTCAGGTTCACTGACCTACAAGTTCCTTGTTCATTTCTTTAAACAGTGAAATATTAGCTATCCTACAATCCTCTTCTTCGGCTGTCCATCGATTTTCTATATTGACTGAGGCCCGGGCAAGGTTGTACAGAAGCCCATGCTGCAAGTTTCCCCTCTCCACACCACCGATGTTCTGCAAGGGAAGGGCACTAGGACCCATACAGCTTGGCATCGGTGTCGTCACAGAGCAGTGTGTGGTTAAGTGCCTTGCTCAAGGACACAACACACTGCCTCAGCTGAGGCTCGAACTAGCGACCTTCAGATCACTAGACCGACGCCTTAACCACTTGGACACATGCAATTCTGTAGCACTTCACCATTACCAAGTATGAGCTAAATATCTCTGCTAGAGCCCCAGCAACTTCTGCATTTTACTTCCCACCGAGTCTGAGGGAACACTTTGTCATGGCCCAAGGATTTGTCCACCCTAATTTGCCAAGACAGCAAACACCTCCTGCTCTGTAATCTGTATTGGGTTCATGACCTTGCCGCTGCTCTGCCTCATTTACATAGACTGCGTCCTGAGTAAATACAGATGAAAAACAAAAAAAATTCAATCAAATCCGCTTACGGTCTTCCCCCATCTCTTTTGGCTCCATGCATAGATTATCATTTTGATCTTTTAGAGGACCAATTTTGTCCCTTGCAATCCTTTTTCTCTTAACACATCTGTAGAAGCCCTTAGGATTCTCCTTCACCTTGTCTGCTAGAGCAACCTCATGCCTTTTATTTTTAAAACCCTCCTGATTTCTTTCTTAAGGGGTCTCTTGCATTTCTTCAACTCTCACATACCTCATTCGTTCCTACCTACTTTCATTTACTTGACAACAGAGCCTCCCATTTCTACCCAGTCACACTACAGTTACCAGTGCATTCTAGGATTGTGCACAAAAAACTTTTGCCCCCATTTGCTGGAGGTTTTCTACACCCATTAATCAAATTTAAACTCATTGGCAGCCTTTAAGACTTTTAAACATTCCAACTAGTACAGACCAACTTTAGCAATCATATTCTGTTTTTAAAACCAAAAGGCTGAACCTAATTAGAATAGTTTACTACTTCAGCAAACCAAATACAGTTACCCATGACATTTTAAAAACAGTACAAATAGTTTTTATAAATATTCACCAACTGGTCCACAACAAATTACACTATTTGCCAATATTCAAATGTTCGAGTAGAATCTAAAAAAGTAGCCAAAATAGCCACTTCAAAATTGAGTCATGGCTGTATGGATGTTGCTTATCAAATTATGACCAAAGTATAACTCTTGATTATTACTTGGCTGCTCATCCATCAAATAGAATCCAACAATAGTTATGATGTTGACAATGAAAACAATTATCCTTAATTAAGGAGATAAATTTGATGAACTAGACGGGCTATTATTCCCAGTATAGTAAATAAAATATAAGTGAATGAACCTGGCCTTCACTTTCACTCACCACCAACTCTTCTTGGTTATTTAATTGCATTTGATTTAAAGATGCAATTCCAAATTAATCTAATATTTAGCAAATTATTTAGAATTATTAGATTGCCTTAAGTTGTTCTAACTGAAAAGCAAAATTCAACACTTCAGGAAAAGACAAGCCTTTAAATCACATGAATAATAGGTTTGAACTGCATCTTTTCCCATTAAGTGCAATTGTAATGTTACCTTTTATTGTGATCACCGGCCACAGATGGGCGCCTCCTGCGTCGTTTTCTCTCTGAAGGAGTCTTTGGCATCAATTCAGGCTCTGCATTAAAATCACTGGAAAACAAGTTTTTTGAGAAATTAACTTTTCTCAAGTGCAGCAGGCTGAGGGTAGCAGACACCAACAGAATCAACAAACTCATTCTTAAGGCCAGTGATGTTGTGGGGATGGAACTGGACTCTCTGACGGTGGTGTCTGAAAAGAGGATGCTGTCTAAGTTGCATGCCATCTTGGTCAATGTCTCCCATCCACTACATAATGGACTGGTTGGGCACAGGAGTACATTCAGCCAGAGACTCATTCCACCGAGATGCAACATAGAGCGTCATAGGAAGTCATTCCTGCCTGTGGCCATCAAACTTTACAACTCCTCCCTTGGAGGGTCAGACACCCTGTGCCGATAGGCTGGTCCTGGACTTATTTCATAATTTACATATTACTATTTAACTATTTATGGTTCTATTACTATTTATTATTTATGATGCAACTGTAACGAAAACCAATTTCCCCCTGGGATCAATAAAGTATGACTATGACTAAATTACAGCAATAAAAAATAGCCCTGTTCAAATTTGCTTTTAAAAAAAATAAAAATTGTATGCTGTGTTCACAGGATGAAAAGAGGACCCTTACAATCACATTCAGTTATTGAATGAACTACATAACTCATATCAATAGAAAGATTGAACATATTGAACCATTCCTGAATCTAGCAGCATGGGACCCAGTGGTGGTAGCGAGAAGGGACCATGGCCCAGATGATGGGTACTGCTCCCTTCTGACTGTGCTCCTTATAAATGTGCTGATTGATGACGAGAGCTTTACCTGTGATAGACTGGACTGTATCCATACCAGCCCATGATGCAAATCAGTCAGGATACTCTACTGAGATAATACGAAAAATAGCAACCAACTCAAAATCGTTCCGGATTTTCTTCTGTCACCTCCAGATCAGTACAAAAAAAAACTATTTTGAACACAGCAATCTTGACCAGCATCAATTTTAGTACAGCAGTTTTCTGCTTTTAGTTGCTACTAGGATGCTGACCTAATAAAGTTTAATTACTAAATTGATGATTACCATATCTAAGGGCAATTTTTACCTGATAAACATCCTCTCCGCCTCTTCCAAGATTTCTTTCAGCCATACTGTATTTTCTTCGAAATCTTCAATGATAGTGTTGAGTTTCTCACTAAAATACTTCATGTTATCTGTATCCACCATTGCCGTTTTGGAAGCCATGGTGCCCTAAATAACAAAAGTAGAATTTAAAAACTGACAGCAAGATGGCTAGAAACAAATAATTTCAATGACCCAATTAGATTTAAAATTGGAGTAAACAAACTTTGCATATTATATCCATAATCATCCCAAAGGAAAAGAACTATTAGCCATTTACAATCATTCCCAGATAACTAGACCAGGCATAGTGATGGATAGCATAATGGTTAGCACAACATTTTACAGTACAGGTGACCCAGGTTCAATTCCCACCACTGCCTATAAGAAATATGTTCTCTCCGTGACTGTGCAGGTTTCCTCGGAGTGCTCTGGTTTCCTCCCACAGTCCAAAGACTTGCCAGTTGGTAGGTTAATTGGTCATTGTAAAATTGTCCCATGATTAGGGTAGGATTAAAATATATATTTTTTTATATCAGAGGATTATTGGGTACCAGAAGGGTCTATTCCATGGTGTATCTCAATTTTAAAAAAAATAAAAAAAACTGAAGGCAAGTTTGCTATTGAGGAGATCAGTGGGCTATACAAAAGATCAGAGTGCCAGATTGTGAAATGAGGGATCACGGAGAACATCAGCATGAATAGAGATTTAATACAGATGGGGGATGTAAAGTATTCATAATATACAGGAGTAACCTTAAACCTTTAATCCTCCCACGTTGGAGGATCCCCTGACAGGCTTAAACCTTTGAATACAACCTCTCTACAGAAGAGTCGCACACCATTTATTAGTGGTGGACATGCTATAAAAAGTAACACAAGACAAAAACTGCTGTTGTGTGAATGAAATCACCGGAGAGAGAGTTACTGGTAGATACAAAGCAGCTTCTTTATTTGACAAAAGAAGGTACAGCAGGCACCATATGGAGATGCTTTCAATGGAAAGGTCTGCTGGGCCTAGTGTGGGGCTCAATATTTATTTGCTAAACACAAAGGGCAATCCATATTTACAAAGTATAGACAATGCTTTCTTTTGAAGCTACATACAAACTTCACACCTTCTGATTACATCATTCCCACCGGCACCAGGAGCGTCTGGACTGGGATCCACAGCTTTTAGGAAACACATTGTTCCAAATTAAATCCACAATACATTTATTTGGTATTTTACGTGCTTAACATAAAGGACAATTCCATATTTACAAAGTATAGATAATGCTCTCTTTGAAACTGCATGCAAACTTCACACCTTCTGGTTCACATCCATCCCATGGGCACCAGCAGCATCTGGACTAGGATTCACAGCTTTTAGGCAATGCATTGCTACAAACTAAATCCACAGTACATTGTCAAGGAATAGAAGACTGGTGGCCAAAGCCACTTTCTAAATGTAAATTATCTAAACCCAAAAATCACTAACAAAAACCAACACTGAATACCAAGAAATGGTGTTTTCACAAGCTCAGCAGCCTCTGTAGGTAAACACATTTGGAACCCGTTCTAATTTTGGAAACCATGTCATGCACACACAAGGTATCCAAAAGTATTTCACAATCAGGTTTCAGATACGTAATGCATATAAATACATTCAGTGACACTATTAGATACACCTATACACCTGGTTACTGCAAATATCTAATCAGCCAATAATATCGCAGCAAGTCAATGCATAAAAGAATGCAGACATGGTCAATGGGTTGAATACAGAAGAAATATGATCCAAGTGAATTTGACTATGGAATGATTGTTGGTGCCAGACAGGGTGGCTTGAGTATCTCAGAAACTGCTGATCCCCTGAGATTTTCAGACACAGTCTATAAAGCTTAGACAATAGTGTGAAAAACAAAAAAAATCTAGTGAGCAACAATGTCTTATTAACTTGAGAGATCAGAGGAGAATGACCAGACTGATTCAAATTAACAGGAAGGTGACAGTAACTCAAATACCCACGTATTACCACAGTGGTGTGCTGAAGAGCATCTCTGAATATAATAGATGTCTCTCCTGGAAGTGGGTAGGATACAGCAGAAGGAGACACACATCCATTCCTCTCCTACACCAAATCACCACTGAGTGTAAGTCACAATGCAACCTAGTCTCCATATATCCGTCTTTCCTCCCACAGCCGTAAACAATAAAGACACTATTTTGTAGATTTAGCGATTTTCCACACAGCCGCAATTTAAGGACCTGCAAATAAACCGCGATTGCATATGTGGCATCCTGTAGAAATTATTCCATGCAAGTTTATAAGAAATCTAGCACTGTGATCAGAGGTGGAATGACAATCTTTTACAGCCAGGGAGGATATGATTCACACCACATGCCCTCACCATACTGGATATTTCCCCCCTCTTCACACTCAGTCCTGGTGCAGATCTCTACCGGAACACTAACCATTCCTCACCCCCCACCGAACCCCCAGAAACTGCTCGACCCGCTGAATTCCTCCGGCAGATGTTTTTGCCCCAGTTTCCAACATCTGCAGTTTCTTGAACACCTGTTTCCAGGTTCAAACCGTGCATATCTTCAGGATACTGAAAGCTATGGACGTAGAGCAAATAGTACTGCGGATCCATAGTCATTGAACCTCAGCCAAACTAAAAACTTTCTCTCACTCGGCACGCTGGGAGTCAGCAACTCTGCAATCACGTCCCCCTCGCCGTGGTATTTAAACCCCACTAATCCTACCCTGCAGATTGCGGGCCGACGGGGGGAGGAGGTTTCCCGGCCCCGCGCTCCCGTCTCCCTCTGTCCCCCCAGCCCGTTCATCTCCGCCACCCGCCTGGGAAGGGGCCGCTGTTCCAACCCCAACCCAGCTCACGTTTAGACAACACCGAGTTACTCACCGGCGACTCCAGGATCGACCGAAAACAGCGGATACGCCGGAGCACAATAGCAGACACCACTCGCGCGCCCTCACCCGTTTAAACTTTTAAATTCAGTGGCCGTTACAGAACAAACCAATGACAGTGAGACAACCGTCCGTGACGTATTTCGTGCTGACGTAATTGTCCCTCTTCCGCATTAAACTCTCGGGCCCCCAGCAGATCTCGCGAAATTTATCATGCCTAGGATTCTGTTGCTGAGTACAAAGGATGTTGCTTGAATATGCATTTGGAAATACCGATCTTCTAAGTTGTATATTGGTGTATAGGCTCTTGCAATAGTCATCATTTTCGTAGGCACATTATCCTATGCTGAAGACTCCCACGGCAATCTTGACCATATATCCTCTTGCCTTGCCTCGCATGGAAATCTCAGTTGACATTCCCGCAAATATAGTCAGTCATAGTCATGTCCTAGTCATACTTTATTGAAGGGTGAAGTTATGACTTCACCCTTTCTCCACATTAAATGATCCCATTAAAATTCTATACCCTTTCTCCAGATCCTTGCAAATTATTGTCTCCAGAGCCCAGCCAGTCCAGTTAGAAGGCACTCTTGTTCCAAGGAGTTAAACCACAGTTTATTCTTTCTAAACTTACAGCAGGAACTATTCCTCAATTTAACTGGAGTATTGCATTCCTTCCTTGCTGGAAAGGATGTTTCTGCAAATTTTGTCTTCCTTCAATTCCTTTCCAGCAAGCAAGGAATGCAATATGCTATGTTGGGGAATGAACAAGAGACAATTTGCAAATCAGTAAAAACTTTTGACAAATAGGGAAAACTCAGTGATGCAGAAAGCCTAGAAAAGTAATGAAGCAGTTTGAAATTAAAACAGCACTTCATTTTTTGGTTAAGCATTCACCCCTTTATAGAAGCTAAGATCAGATATATCAGTATTACAGTGTATTTAAAGGAATTTCAGAGCCATGAGAGAGGAGCTGGCCAAAGTTCATTGCAAAAAGGATACTAACATATCCTCTTCGCTGACGATCAACTCTGCTGCACCTCAGGGGTGTGTGCTTAGTCCACTGCTCTACTCTCTGTCTACACAAGACTGTGTGGTTAGGCAAATACCATCTACAAATTTGCTGACAATACAACCATTGTTGGTAGAATATCAGGTGGTGATGAGAGGGCGTACATACAGGAGTGAGATATACCAACTAGTGGAATGGTGTCGCAACAACAACCTGGCACTCAACGTCAGTAAAACGAAAGACCTGATTGTGGACTTCAGGAAGGGTAAGACGAAGGAACACATACCAATCCTCATAGAGGGATCAGAATTGGAGAGAGTGAGCAGCTTCAAGTTCCTGAGTGTCAAGATCTCTGAGGATCTAATCTGGTACCAACACATTGATGTAGTCATAAAGAAGGCAAGACAGCGGCTATGCTTTATTAGGAGTTTGAAGCGATTTGGCATGTCAAAAAATACACTCGAAAGCTTCTCTAGTTGTACCATGGAGAGCATTCTGACAGGCCGCATCACTGTCTGGCATGGGGGGTGGGGGGTGGGGGGACTGCAGAAGACCGAAAGAGGCAGAGGTTTATAAATTTAATCAGTTCCATCTTGGATACTAGCCTACAAAGTACCCAGGACATCATTAGGGAGCAGTGTCTCAGAAAGGCAACATCCATTACTAAAGACCTCCAGCACCCAGGGCATGCTCTTTTCTCACTGTTACCATCAGGTAGGAGATACAGAAGCCTGAAGGCACACACTCGGCGACTCAGGAACAGCTTCTTCCCCTCTGACATCCGATTCCTAAATGGACTTTGAAGCTTTGGACATTACCTCACTTTTTTTAATATACAGTATTTCTGTTTTTGCACATTTTTTATAATCTATTCAATATACGTAATTGATTTATTTGTTTATTTATTATTATGTTTTATTTAATTTATTTCTCTCTGTCTCTCTGCCTGATTATGTATTGCATTGAACTGCTGCTGCAAAGTTAACAAATTTCACTTCACAATAATAAACCTGATTCTGATTCTGGTAACAGGGACGGCAGCAGAGCAACAATGGCTGGAGTTTCTAAGAGCTGGAAAATTATGCTGGAAATGCAGTAATGGGGGACAAAGAAATGGCAGACAAATAAAATAAGTATCTAGCATCAGTTTTCATTGTGGAAGACACTAGTATGCCAGAAGTTCGAGACTGTTAGGGGCCAGAAGTGAGTGAAGTTGCTATTACTAGGGAGAGGGTGCTTGGGAAACTGAAAGGTCTGAAGATAGATAAATCACGTGGACCAGATGGTCTATACCCCAGGTTTCCTAAAGAGGTGGCTGGAGGCATTAGTAATGATCTTTCAAGAATCAATAGATTCTGGACTGCAAAATTGCAAATGTCACTCCACTTTTCAAGAAGGGAGAAAGGCAGAAGAAAGGGAATTATAGGCCAGTTGGTCTGACATCAGTGGTTGGGTAGATGTTGGAGTTGACTGTTAAGGATGAGGTTTCAGGGTACTTGGAGGCATGTGATAAAATAGGCCATAGTCGGCATGGTTTCCTTAAGGGAAAATCTTACCTGTCAAATCTGTTAGAATTCTTTGAAGAAATAACAAACAGGATAGACAAAGGAAATGAGTGAATGTTGTGTACTTGGGTTTTCAGAAGGCCTTTGACCGGGTGCCACATGTGAGACTGCTCAATAAGTTAAGAGCCCATGGCACTTCAGGAAGGATACTAGCATGGAAAGAGCATTGACTGATTGGCACGAGGCAAAGAGTGGGAACAAACAGGGCATTTTCTGGTGGCTACTGGTGACTAGCGATGTTAGACAGAGGTCTGTGATGGGATCGCTTCTTTTTACATTATATATCAATGATTTGGATGATGGAATTGATGAAGTTGTGGCCAAGTTTGCAGATGTTATGAAGTTAGGTACAGGGGCAGATAGCGTTGAGGAAGCAGAGAGGCTGCAGGAGGATTTAAGACAGATTAGGAGAGTGACAAAGAAATGGCAGATGGAATACGGTGTCGGGAGTCCAGTCATACACTTCGGTAGAAAAAATAAAAGTATAGACTATTTCCTAAAATGGAAATAAAATTCAAAAATCTGAGGTGCAAATGACTTGAGAGTCCTTGTTCAGGATTCCATGAGGGTTCATTTGCAGGTTGAGCTGGTGGTGAGGATGGCAAATGCAATGTTAGCATTCATTTCAAGAGGACTAGAATATAAAAGCAAGAATGTAAAGTTGAGGCTTTGTGAGCCCTCACTTGTAGTATTTTGAGCAACTTTTGGCCCCGAAAATGATGTGCTGACATTGGAGGTTCACGAAAATGATGCGAGATTGAAAGGCTTATGACATGAGTAGTGTTTGATGGGTTTGATGGGTTTGGACCTGTACTCACTGGAATTAAGAAGAATGGGGGGGGGGGGATCTCATTGAAAAATATCGAATGTTGAATGGCCTCGATAGAGTGGATGTGGAGAGGATATTTCCTCTGGTGGGAGGGTCCAGAACCAGATACCACAGCCTCAGAATAGAGGGGTGTCCATTTAGAACAGAGATGAGGAAGAATTTCTTTCACCAGAGAGTGGTGAATCTGTGAAATTCGTTGCCACAGGCAGCTGTGGAGGCCAAGTATTTGAGCATATTTAAGACAGAGGTTGATAGATTCTTGATTAGTCAGGGCATGAAGAGTTATGGAGAGAAGGCAAGAGAGTGAGGCTGAGAGGGAACTGGATCAGCCATGATGACCCAATGGCTCATTGGGCCAAATGGCCTAATTCTGCTCCAAAATGTTATGGTCTTATAATCAACATTTCCATCAGTTTTTTCATTGATTAATTAAAAATAATTATTGTGCTTCTCCCATTTACACCTCTACCTTTGATCCTGTACATGTGGCATTACTATTTCTTGTCAATAAATTGCTCCCGTCTTCCTTTTTCTTCATTTCGTAATCTCCCTCAGTCTGAGCACCTTGATTCTATTTAGTTTTTCCCAGTTCTTCTGAAAGGATGTTACTTTGAAATGTTCACTGTGCTTCTCTTTCTGATAATGCTTGCTGAACATTTATAGCATTTTGTTTTCATTTAAGACTTCCATCTCCAGTATTGTTTAAATATATCGGCGAGATCTCATGTAGTTACTCATAATGCAACTTATACCAAGTTCACATATTTCATATTTCCTTAGTTATGAAGCTAAACGTCTTCATACACTGTGACTGTGTCACCAACCCTTAGCTCCAATCTGCTAATTAAATTTGCTGACAATACTACACTGATTGGCCTAATCTCCAATAATAATGAGGCAGCCTACAGAGAAGAAGTCATCACCTTGACACAGAGGTGTCAAGAAAACAACCTCTCCCTCAATGTTGCAAAAACAAAGGAGACGGTTGTGGATTACAGGAGAAATGGAGATAGGCTAACCCCTATTGACATTAATGGATCTGGGGTTGAGAGGGTGAACAGCTTCAAGTTCCTCGGCATACACGTCACAGAGGACCTCATGTGGTCTGTATGTACCAGCTGCGTAGTGAAAAAGGCACAACAACACCTCTTTCACCTTACACGGTTGAAGAAGTTTGATATGGGCCCCCAAATCCTAAGGACTTTCTACAGGGGCACAGTTGAGAGAATTGTGACTGGCTGCATCACTGCCTGGTATGGGAACTGTACCTCCCTTAATCACAGGATTCTGAAGAGAGTGGTGCAAGCAGTCCAGCGCATCTGTAGATGTGAACTTCCCACTATTCAGGACATTTACAGAGACAGGTGTGTAAAAAAGGCCTGAAGGATCGTAGGAGACCCGAAGTCACCCCAACCACAAACTGTTCCAGCTGCTACCATCCAGGAAATGGTACCGCAGCATAAAAGCCAGGACCAACAGGCTTCGGGACAGCTTCTTCCAACAGGCTATCAGACTACGTAATTCATGCTGATACAATTGTATTTCTAAGTTATATTGACTGTCCTGTTGTACATACTATTTATTATAAATTACTATAAATTGCACATTGCACATTTGGACAGAGACATAACATAAATATTTTTTATTCCTCCTGTACGTGAAGGACATAAATAATAAAGTCAATTCAATGAATCAGAATCAGAATCAGGTTTAATATCACTGGAATATGTTGTGAAATTTGTTAACTTAGCAGCAGCTGTACAATGTGATACATGATAAACATAGAAAAACAATAAATAAATGAATTACAGTATATGTTTATTACATAGTCAAATTAAAAATAGTTGTTCAAAAACAGAAATAATGAAAAAGTGAGGTAGTGTCCATGGGTTCAATGTCCATTTAGAAATCAGATGGCAGAGGAGAAGAAGTTGTTTCTGAATAGTTGACTGTGTGCCTTCAGGCTTCTGTACCTCCTACCTGACAGTCACAATGAGAAGAGGGCAATGAGGTGCAGTATTTTGCCATACACTGTAGTTATTGTATGGTTTTCAGGAACATTTAGTTATAATCTTTTTGGATCACTAAAATTAAGTTAGAGGACTTATAGCTGTACCAAAATTCTGACAAATTCAACAGTAGGACTGCCTGTACCTACAATTCAAATAATGTGGAAAAGCCTCTCTTTCTAACTAAAACACCTCATCCTAGAAAAAATCCTTGTGAAATTCCTCTACATGCTCTCCAATGCAGTCACGGCCATCAAAAGAATGTCAATGCTGGTGACCTGAAATGGAAACAGAAAGGCTGGCAACATTCAGCTGTTCACGTAAGAGAAATCATTCATGTTTCAGGTCTAGGGCCTTCCATCAGAACTAGAACGGAGAGAAAGCAAGTTAGATTTCTAAGGAAAGTTAGTTTCTTTCTTTCCTAGTTCTGATAACTTGAGAAGTTAATTGTTTCTCTTTCACAGATGCTGCCCGACCTGCTGAGAGTTTGCAACATTTTGTTTTTGTGTATTACTCTAAACTTCCCACTTCAACAAATACTGCCAGGAATAATCTAACCTGTTCCTGCTTCTAAAATCCTAACCCAAAATTCACATGCCCATGTTGGTCTCGGTTAAGCTCGGCATGCCGCTGTCCCTAGTCTGGGAAGTGTAAATGTCCACGATAAAAATCCTGTATGAAACTATAATGCCAACAATGCATTGTTGCATCTGAGTTTGTGCAAGTTGAAACTTGACAGGTTAGCAAAATGTAACTCAGGAAGTAACTTACACTCAGTGCACCCAAAGCTGAGGCTACAGTTTACCACTTGCTGAAACTTGTTTTTTAAGTATACATTTATTTAAATTTTGACTTTAAATTCCACCGCCGCCAAGTTTGGAATTGAATTTGTCTCCAGATGAATGGTCTTGAACTCTGACTGCTGCTCCAGTAACTCATACATTTATGGACTGGGCGTGGGAAACTGAATTACAGTTGCAAAATTTGCTGGTAACATAATGTTGAGACCAGCAGAAGTCACGAGTTTTGGATAATATCAAGCAAGTGTGCTCTAAACAAGACAAGACTGATACAAACAACAGGAATTCTGCAGATGCTGGAAATTCAAGCAACACACATCAAAGTTGCTGGTGAACGCAGCAGGCCAGGCAGCATCTCTAGGAAGAGGTACACTCGGCCTGAAACATCGACTGTACCTCTTCCTAGAGATGTTGCCTGGCCTGCTGCATTCACCAGCAACTTTGATGTGTGTTACAAGACTGATACATTTCAGTTCAGGAATGCAGAATCATAGAATCATTATATTACAGAAGAAACCCCTTCTGCATTTAGTCCACACTGGCTCCTGGTAGAGCAACCCAGTCAAATCCACTCTTACTTTTTCATTTCCTTTTAAGTTTATTGTCATATACACAAGTATATGAATGCATAGATGAAAAGAAAAACTTTCTGCAGCAACATCAGAGGCACATAGCATCATATAAACCCTAGTCACTCTTGTTTTTATCACTCCTCTGCATAAAAACAAATAGATCTTGTGTTCTTCCTGTATCTACTGCCCACCACTTGAAATGAGTGTCATCCTGACCTTCAACCACCTGTTGATATAAGTAGTTTCATTTTCCAGAAAGAACAGCTTCCATGGGGAATCACAGAGGGAGCATCTGAAATGTTGAATTCAATACAGAGTCCCGAAGGATGTAGATGCAAATGAGGCTTTATATCTCCCTTCTCAAGACACTTTGGAATACATCCTTGGTTTACTTTTCCATCTCCACCAACCACTTTGCCTCTTCTTACAGTATTGTGCCCCACTTACCCTTTTATCCCTACTCATCTCACTATTGGAGGACACAAATAGCTGGGGTAGAAATGCAATTACTCCAGTGTTTTCAGCTGTTTATTTATATCAGTTTGGCTGAAAACATCTTTCGTTGATGTTGGGACTTAAGAAACAAACTGAAATGGATTTGTCACTTACAGGTGAAAATGGTCATATGTTTTAGTGTTGGCTTTGCCATGTTGAATACTGTACAACACCATTCATAAATGGACTACTGAGGTTGGTTCTGGTCATACTTGGCACAGGTGCAGTCATGTGTGGCAGCAATACAAAGTTGGCACCTCACTTTTCAGTACCCCTAGAGATATTCAGCATAATCTCCCACATGGCACCTCACTTTTCGGTAATGCCTAGTGATATTCAACATACTGTCTTCGACTGGCACCTCACTTTTCAGTAATGCCTAGTGATATTCAGCATACTCTCCCAGATTGGCAGACATCCCACCCTGCAAAAATTCATTTCAGGGAGGTAGCACCACCACCCCCGCCCCCCGCCCCGGTCGACCTCCAAGGGTGTATGTATACAGGACATTTGATCATGAAAGAACACAACAGTTTATTTGATCACATATTGAAACTATTTACACACACACACAGATATATATATATATATATATTCCTTGTAGAGTAGCTCCTTAGCAGCTAGTCAGCTAGTTTAAATAACGTTAGCTATGCTAATGAATGAATGACACCTGTTAAACTCACCTCAACATGTCTTTTGCACTCCTAACCCACCATGGTCAATAGAAAAATCACTGGTGCAAACAGTGCAGCGAGCAACATTGTCATTATTTTTGACCCCTATTAGGCAGGGGTACACTTTAGTGTAGTCTGGGGTGAAGTACGTTTTATATTTTCGTTTTTTTTGGAACACTCAGCCATGGCGCTGCAGGACACTAAACGGAAATGATGGACAATGAAAGAGAGAGCGAGAGGTCGACTGTAAAGCCGGCCCACAGAGAAAACTGATAGGACTACTTAGCACAAAGAGAGACCAATCAGGATGATCTCTCTGTCACTCTCTCGCTACATCTGTCACTCGCTCTCAAAAGAATCGATTTCCGGGATATTGTATATAATTTGCGGGCGTCAGAGAGCCACTAACAACATGTGGGAGACTCACGGAACTTCTGGAAGAGGTGGGATGTCTGGATTTGTACCTCAGTTTCCAGTAAGGCCTAGTGATATTCAGCACACTGTACTAGACTGGCACGGCACTTTTCAGTAAGGCCTAGTGACATTCAGCCTATACTCCCAGATTAGTACATCACTTTTCAGTACATCTAATGATGCTTAGCATACCCTTCTGCACATTTCACTGAATCAGGAACAGGCCCCTAGCCTACTAGTAATAGTAAAGTGTGAGATATGCCAAGACATAAGGTTGCATTTTGTGATGAGATATGCCAAGATATGAGATTACATTTTGTGGGGAGAATACAGTTTAAAGCAAAAAATATTGGTTAAAAATGAAAACACAGAATATAAGAGTCAACAGGCATCATTTATTGAAACAATTTATACTGAATTTTAAAGATAGTTTTGTGTTTGAGTAATTCATAGAGATTAGGATTAAGTTGCATTTATGAATGGATCACAATTGTCGATAAAATATGTGATATGTTGGGGAGTACTCACATACACTTGAAGTAAAAAGCTTGCAGACTCAGTCTGCAAATAACTCTGAGCTTAAAAAGAAGCTGGGAGTGGAGTGAAGGGAATCGGTCAGAGTTCCCACTCTTCACCCAAATACAATGACTCCACTCAGAAATATCCATGCAAACACACCTTCAGGTTCATCTAATGTAATATTCCTCACAGTCTAGGCTTATATATAAAAACATAACAGTTGAATATTCGATAACTCTGCACTTTAGTGAAATCATACCTCAACAAGAATCCACATCTTTGGTGTAGAAAGGCAGAAGAAAGAAATTAAGAATTCACTATAAAGTTTACAATCCCGGTGGCATGCAATGTCTCTCAAATTTTCATTTAAAAAAAATGCCAGAACCTGCATTTTGCAGGTGATAAACAGTGTTCAATAACAAGCTATAATTTTGTACACATTTCAGAAGAATCAGTATTACACCTAGTTTGAATCTTCCCAGGTTCCAGAAGAAAAGACACAGGTTGATCTGTAATAAAGAATGAAATAGATTGTTACAAATTTCGGATTTAGCCTTAGAAGCATTTAGCCCTTTGAGCCTGCTTTACTTACCTGCTTATTTATTGAGCTGTGCTGTGGACTAGGCTCTTCCTGCCTTTCAAGCCACACTGCCCAACAACCCCCAATTTAACTCTAGCCTAATCACAGGACAACTTACAATGACCAATTAACCTACCAACCAGTACATCTTAGACTGTGGGAGGAAAGCGAACCACTAGAGGAAACCCACGCAGTCACGGGGAGAAAGTACAAACTCCTGACAGACAGTGGTGGGAATTGAACCCGGGCCTCTGGCACTGTAAAGTGTTATTCTGATCACTACACTACCGTGCTGTCCCCTCTGCCACTCAATGTGTTCATGACTCATCCGATCTCAATGCAATATTTCCATCACTTCCCATCTTTATTGATGCCTTTCAATGTTTCTTGTGACCTTGTTGATACGTAAGTGTGCCTCTTGTTTTCAAAATGTAATTAGGATAGCAAATGTTAGTGACCACTAATAATCTGAGATAGATACTTACGTATCTTATCAGCTCGGCAAATTCATATTTTCTTTCCCTCTCTCTCTCTCTCGTTGGTGAGGGAGAGTTTGTGCCAATTCTCAAGTCAGAGAACACGGAAAAAAGCAACACGGCAAGCTTTATGATTGCAAATCAGCGAGATGTTCTATTATGTCTCCCCTCTCACTGTGAAAGGGGACATCTCTCTGTCCCTTTATCGGGGAGAAACAGAACCTGTGGTGTGTTGAATTGTCGGGTGAACAATTAGTTTTTGTTGTACTGCAGATCATGGTCTTTCTTGGGGGCTTTGTTAATGCTTCCTTTGTGAGTGGAGGGTGCTGATGCTTTTTTTTGTTGAAGTAGGGGAGGGGGAGAGTCATTGCTTTCCTGCTGCTTGTGTGTGGAGGGAGGGAGTAGGGGGACTTTAGGGTTCTAACATTTTTACTGTCACTCATTCTTTGGGTCACTCTTCTATTTTCGTGGATGTCTGTGAAGAACAAGAATTTCAGGTTGTATATTGTTTACATTTCTCTGATATTAAATGAAACCATTAAACTATTGAACATTCCCCAACTCCAACGTCACCAAGTTTAATTCAGCAACACTTGATAGAATCAGGCCAAACACAAAGTATTAATTTCATACAACTGAACATACAGAGCAGGTTAAAATCGGATCCTCTAAACTTCATTAGAATGTGTGTTTTACATATTAATTCAAAATAAAGAACGCGCTTAGCTTCCCCAAAGAAGGGACATATTTTGTATCAATAGAACAATATAATTTTCATTATCATTCAATAACCTTTAACAAGTAACAAAGCAGCATCAGAGTGAAGCCAACTACTTCTACCCATAGAAGTTGTATTTAAGTTGACATAAAATGGATATAAGTAGAGAAGAGGGAACCAACATTATAAAATGGATGAGTCCTCTGTCTAACTTGTTCCCAAGAGATTGATTTAAGCAAGGTAGGTAGCATATTTTTCTATATGAACAGACAAGCAAGATGATGTGTATGTTTATAAAATTAATTACTGCACACAGCATTACATGAACAAGTTTTCCTGTACCTCTGTTTAAAACAAAAATCCTTCCTGAATCCTGTAGAACAATCTCCAAGGCCATGTACCGAATTTCACATCTCATCAAAACAATGGTGGCCTGTTCCTTTGAAAGTTTAAGTTGCAGTATATTTCCAAGGTAATTAATTCCAGTAATCTGTAATTCATCAATATCCTCTGGGATAATGGGATCAAAGAGCAAACAATTCTTTGTAATTCTGCAGAACAAAAAGACAAAGCAAAGATCTGGTTTAATTATGGACATCATAAAATGAAATCAGTAACTGGGAATGGCAGTAACTACAACAAAAAAGGTCCTCAACCGTGATTCTTTGTTCAGGGAGGAAAGGTTGCGTGCAGTCTGTGTAGAGTCACACTCAGAAGCATATCCCCTCAACCGAGTACTGTGGAAAATGAATTCCACAGAGACTGAAATATTTATACCTATAGTGTCTTGGGATAATGTTGAATATACACCAAGCAGATATATACAGGATAAGGCCATAAGGATGTGTTAATACAATTATCTAGGTTAGTTCATTATCATTTTACCCTCACATGGGAAAGTATTTATCTTTGAAATAATTTTAAAGAATGACCACACTTTTCTCGGAACAAACAGAATTTATTGTGAAACTGGAGTCAACTGCTAAAAAGATAAATTTTTAAAGTTTGCTTCCAATTAGACAATAGACGATAGACAATTGGTGCAGGAGTAGGCCATTTGGTCCTTCAAGCCAGCACCACCATTCGCTGTGATCACGGCTGATCATCCACTATCAGTATCCAGTTCCTGCCTTATCCCCATAACCCTTGATTCCGCTATCTTTAAGAGCTCTATCCATCCCTTTCTTGAAAGCATCCAGAGACTTGGCCTCCACAGCCTTCTGAGGCAGAGCATTCCATATATCCACCACTCTCTGGGTGAAAAAGTTTTTCCTCAACTCCGTTCTAAATGGCCTAACCCCTTATTCTTAAACTGTGGCCTCTGGTTCTGGACTCACCCATCAGCGGGAACATGCTTCCTGCCTCCAGCGTGTCCAATCCCTTAATAATCTTATATGTTTCAATAAGATCCCCTCTCAGCCTTTCAAATTCCAGAGTATACAAGCCCAGTCGCTCCAATCTTTCGACATGTGACAGTCCCGCCATCCCGGGAATTAACCTTGTGAACCTACGCTGCACTCCCTCAATAGCAAGAATGTCCTTCCTCAAATTTGGAGACCAAAACTGCACACAGTACTCCAGGAGTGGTCTCAGTGAATGATCAGTGAATTTGAATAACTCTAATATTTAATCTGCTATCTGTGCAAAATATGTCTATCTCTATTCAAAGGCTGATGGGCTTAGAGATTTCTAATGCTGCTTGGTAGCCAAAGATCAAGCCTGGAAGTTGTGGATGTGTGAACGTCAAGTACTGTAGGTCTACCCCATCAGCAAGTTGCTCATTGTTGGAGAAACTGAAGGAGCTGGACCTGGTGCAGACTGTAATGCTGCCTGCAACAGAGAGGCATTGGTGCGTGAAGGGGGCGTACGGTCTAAAAGCAAGTTGCTTTTCTTCTGATTAAAAGACCTGTTGGACACTGGTGGTGTGGAATGCTGCAAGTACAATTCATTGGTTTATTGGCAAAAAGCAGGATCGGGCAGCGAGAAAGCTACGCGGCCTCAGCCATAGCGATGACTAGGCCTCAAGCCACAGTGTTGCCTGTTTGCAGCGATGACTAGGCCTCAAGCCACAGTGTTGCCTGTTTGCAGCCACCCAGGTGGAGACATTGGAGTGGGGCTCTCGTCTGGAGTGCAAGAGGCAATGCGGCACAGCGTCCATGCTGGAGTCAGTGCTGCAACCCAGTGTTCGCTCAGCAGGAGATCAGCTGTATCGTGTTCAATTGCAGACTGCTGCAACATTCATGGACTCAGGGGCTTAGACTATATATTTTCGTGTACTGTATTTTACCGCCTATATGTACGCCTTGTGCTGTGTATGACTATCGGTACTGTGTTTTGCACCCTGACCCCGCAGTAACACCGTTTCATTTGGCTATATTCTTTTTTTTTTAATTTTATTTTTATTTGGATAAGGAGTTCACAATTATCATGTACTTTTTTCACACATATAACCTTTTCCATTTTTTTATATGTATAAAACTACAATTACTTATACATTCTTAAGTACACATTGAGATGATATAAAAGCAAAATAAACATTTAAATAGATAATTATGTACTGTGGTAAATCTAACCTATTAGGCTAAGTAATGAAATTAGTTGTTAAGAAAAATGGTAATAATAGTTTCCATACAACCCTTCTGGACCATTTCCACTGGTCCAAAATGTTGCATACAAGCCTATATACCAACCATTGTAGGTGTTTATATCCCAATTTGTTCGTGCTTGTTCCTGCCCGCAGACATAATTATCCAATCCCTATGTACTTATTTACTTAATTTTTTCATTTTTTTTATCCCTTTCCCAAATCTTTCCCTTTACTTGTGTTAATTCTCTATTTTCCAAAAAAAAACAACAAACATTTAGACTAGGGGTGCTTACGTTAGCAATATTACTGTGTTGATGAGAAGAGCAATATAAATCATTAGGAGAGTCATCTAAAGTCTGCTCGCATTGGGGTTATATATTCAATCCATTTATTCCAGATTTGATAAAATGTTTCTTTTTGAGTTCTCAGGGAGTAGGTCAATTTTTCCATTTTAAATATTTCCAAGATAATTTCGTACCAATCTTCTAATGTAGGTGTTATTGGATTTAGCCATTTTCTAGTGATTGATTTCTTACTTGCCGCTAAGAGGGCCTGCAGCAACTTTATATCTTCCTTCTGTTCAAGGAACAATACATGCCCCAAATAGAGCGTCTCAAAGTTCAGAGGTATCTGGGACCTAAGTACCTTAACTAATGTTCTATGAATACCTTCCCAAAATAGACTTAATTTAGGGCAATCCCAGAAAATATGAAAATGATTTGCCTCCTTAGAGCCGCACCTTCTCCAACACATCACATTTGTATCTTTATATTTTTCCTGATATGGGGTCTTGAAGTATCTTATAATGTTTTTCCAACAATGTTCTCTCCAAGTCAAAGAATTAGTCGAGGACCATTGAAAGCTGCAGATTTTCCCCCAAGCCTCCTCTGAAAGTACCAACCCCGCTTCTTTCTCCCACTTCTCTTTAATATACAGTGTATTTACATTTTTAGCATGGGAGAGTGCATTATATAGGCGAGAAACTGATTTACTAGGTATTGAACTGCAAGCCGAATTCAGAATCTTGAAAAATTCTAATTCTACTGTTGATAGGTCTGTATATCTACAACTCTGGTTAACATAGTTTCGTATTTGAAGGTACCTAAAAAAGTCATTATGTTCTAGGCCATGTTTGTCCTGCAGGATTTGGAAACTTTGTAATACTCTTTTATCTATAAATGAGAGGTAGGTTGTAAGACCTTTCTTTATCCATAGCTCAAATCTTTTATCTCCTCTGTTGGGAAGGAATTCGGTATCATATGCACACCATCTAAAGAGTTTTAGCATGTTATTAATTCCACATGAATTAACCACCTTCTGCCATACTTTTAATGTAAGATTTATCCAAGCATTATTTAATTTTTCCAACTGGGCCATCAATCCTTTGTCAGCTATTGAGGCCTGAAGAGGAAAACTGTCAACTAATCCAAATCCTATTTCCTTCCATCTAGCCTTATATTCCCTATTACACCAATATAACAGAGGGGTTATCTGTGAGGCATAAAAATAATTTCTCAGGCAAGGAAGAACCATACCTCCTCTTTCCTTCCCTAACTGTAAAGTGTTATATCGAATTCTAGGTTTCCTTCCTTGCCAAATGAAGCGGGAAATCCATTTGTCCCATTCCCTGAATTGATTATCATCCACCTCCACTGGTAAAGTACGGAAAAGATATAATAACCGAGGAAGAATATTCATTTTTATAGTATTTATCCTTGAATTTAAACTTAAAAAGGGGATAAGATTCCATCTATGCATATCTGCTTTTATCTCTGAGATTAATGGCCCATAATTTACCTGTGACAGTGTTGAAAGATCCTTCGGCAGGGTTATTCCTAAATATTTTAATGATTTAGCTTCCCACTTAAGATCGTATGTATCCTGCAATTTTTTGGATGGTGTATAATTTAGGGACATAACCTGCGTTTTCTTTACATTTATTTTATAACCTGATATTTTCCCAAAGTCATCCAACAGTGTAAACAATCCTATAAATGATTTTTCTGGTTCACTCAGATAGACCAAAACATCATCTGCGAATAACGCCACTTTCTGTTCAATCCCTGCCACCTTGATACCTTTTACGATTTCGCTCTGTCTTATTAGTTGGGCAAGTGGTTCAATATATAGCGCAAAAAGGAGAGGAGAAATTGGGCATCGCTGTCTAGTGCCTCTCTCTAAAATGAAGGAGTCAGAGAGGTCCCCATTTATCTTAATTCGGGCTGTTGGGCTGTCATACAGAGTCTGAATTACTTTAATAAACCTTTCTTGAAAGCCGAATCTTCCTAACACTCTGTTTAGGAATGCCCAACTAACCGAATCAAAAGCTTTCTCAGCGTCCAATCCTACTACCATTGTCTCTGTCTCGTTCTTATTAACCTGTTCTAATATGTGCAGAGTTCTCCTTATGTTGTCCTGTGTTTGTCTTTGTTGAATAAATCCAGTCTGGTCTAAATGGATTAGGCCAGGTAAAAGCTTTTCCAATCTGCGCGCTAATATAGATGTAAATAGTTTGTAATCTAAATTAAGAACACTAATTGGCCGATAATTGCCACATTCTAGTTTATCTTTACCCTCTTTAGGAATAACTGAAATAATCGCTTCTCTCCAAGAAGGTGGAGTTTCTCCTCTCTGCAAGATCCAATTAAAGGTGTTAAGTAGTAATGGGGCTAACTGTGTCTTCAGGGACTTGTACCACTCTGAGGTAAACCCATCAGAACCTGGGGACTTTCCAGCCTTTAACCTAGAGATGGCCACGTTCAGTTCTTTGACAGTTACTGGTTCTAATAAACTTTCATTTTGTAAATCTGTAAGTTTAGGTAGATCTAAAAAATTCAATACACTGTCTATATAGGGCTCATTGGGGGCCCGGGGTTGGGAGTACAGCTCTCGATAATACGTTTCAAAACTCTCTTGAATTTTCCCTATTGTACTCTGCACAAGCTTTGTCTTTGGATTCTTTATTTTATGAATTGTATTGTCTGCTTGTTGTTTTCGTAATTTATATGCTAATAATCTAGCTGATTTACCTCCTACTTCATAATTCTTTTGTCTCAGGTAAAGAAAATTTCTTTGAGTTTCCAACGTATAAATATCATCAATTTCACTTTGCAATTTCCTAATTTCATTTGGCTATATTCATGTATGGTTGAATGACAATTAAACTTGAATTTGAACTTGAATAGAAGTGTTTGAGCAGAATAAAATCAATTGGTGGATATCCCAAGGATCCTAAAAAGTATATTTGCACTGACCTGAATCCTGTGTAGCCAAATAGTACAGTCTGTAAAAAGCCACCCATTCCTGTTAAGAAATTCACAGCTCCTGACCCATCTGCATTTTCACTCCAAATCTGAGGCCATGAGAGAGAAAAGTAAAGGAAATATCAGTATCATGAAAACTGTCACTCAAGCACCTTGCTCAAATTTTGACTTGTATTTCTCATTGTCATGACGTCCAGGTTTAGAAGGCCAAGAATTCCAATCCCTGTTCACAGGGAAGTATGTTGACAGCATCCCCTGGTGAGATGGAGGGCAATGTTGGGAATTCAACAAGGGTGCTTCCAACACACTTCCTTTGATAAGTCTGGATCATCGTTAAAAACATTATAAACTTCATTACATGCAAGTCTAATGCAATGAAAATGCAAGAAGTACCAACCTCTCAAAATACACTTCTTGTCTTCAGCCTAAATTCTTCCTTGCCTCCTTATTCCAGTCATTGCTCCACTCTCACAACAGTTTAGATTCTACATTCAGATTCCCAATACTGCCTCTTGATATTCCAGTCTAGAACACACACGTAATCTTTCATGTCAGCTCTCCTTGTTTCCCTAAGAATCCTATTATATATAGGTTTTGCTACCATTTTTATAACCACTCTCTTAATCTTGTCAGTTATTATAACTATTTTTACCAGTTGGGCAATCTCTGACCGCATTCCTGTTTTCACTGTGTCCATTCATTTCTACTTCCCAACCCGCCCCCACCACCAGACCTCATTTTTCAATATGTACTGTGGAAATGTCTCCTCAAATCCCCTGGCTCTGCATTTTGAAATTAATTCCTAATTACTTAACCTTAGGCCCGCCATTGTTCATGATATTTTGGTGGCTGAATTGATTTGCTGAATCACATCTATTCCAATATCTTGATGGCCTTAACCCAGTGGTTCCTAACCTGGGGTCCACGAACCCCTTGCTTAATGGCATTGGTCCGTGGCATAAAAAAGATCGGGATGCCCCGTCACCACTGAAGATTCCCCACAGCCTATGCACTCACTTTCAAGGACTCCTCAGCTTATGTTCTCTATATTTATTGCTTGCTTGTTTGTTTGTTTGTTTATTTACTTATTCTCTCTTTTGTATTTGCAGAGTTTGTCGTCTTTTGCACATTGGTTATTTGTCTGTCCTGTTGGGTGCAGACCTTCATTGATTCTATTGTGTTCTTTGGATTTACCATGTATATCTTCAAGACGACAAATCTCAAGGTGTATATGGTGACATATATGTCCTTTGATAATATATTTACTTTGAACTTGCAACTGTTGAACTTTGAGCTTCCCATGAGGGACCCTGTCAAACACCCTACTAAAATCTTTGTAGACAACATCCACAACTCTGCCTTCAACAATCACCCTCTCAGTCAAGCTAGTAAGACATGGCTTGCCCCATACAAAGCCATTCCAGCTCTCCCTAATTAGGCCATGGTTTTCCAGGACAATGCCTGGTTTCCTTCATGAATCATGGAACAAGATTTGATACTCATCAGTCCTCTGGGACCTCGCCTGTGACTAGAGAGGACACCAAGATATTGGTCAAAGCCCAAGCAATCTCTTCTCTTGGCTCCTTCAATTACCTGGGGTATATCCTATCAGACCCTGGGGACATATTTGTAGAGAACACCTTGGGAGTCTCTTTACCCTACATGAAAAGGACTTTTCATAGCCCCTCTTGGCTTTCTTACTTCCCTTATTGAGTTCTTTTCTGGCTTCTTTATAACCCTCAACATCTCTGTTTAATTTAGCTTCCTAAGCTTTACACACTTTTCCTTTTTCTTCTTGATTAAATTCATCATCTCTCTCTACATCTAAGGCTCCCTCATCTTGCTATTCTTGTCCTTCCTTCTGACTGGAACACACCTGTCCTGTACACCACGCAGTTGGTCCTCAAACACCCAATGCGTGTCAGACGTGGACTTGTCCAAAATGGCTGTTTTCAATTAACTCTCTATAGTTCCTGGCTAATGCTCTTGTAATCTGCCCTGCTTGAACTTAAAACTCTCCCGCAAGGTCCATACTTATCCTTACCTATAGCTATCTTAAAATTTAAGGAGTTGTGGTCACTGTTCCTTAAGTGCTCACCCACTGAAAGGTCTCTCACCTGGACAGAATGATTAGCCAACACCAGGCCCACGGTGGTTATTGTGGACTGTGTAGTGATTGCACCCTTCCTATTTTTGAGTTCCACCTACAAAAACTCAGTGAATGAGTCCTTCATTATGTCCCCTTTGAGTGTGACTGTGATATTGTCCCTGATTAGTAGTGCAACTCCCCCACTTCTTTTATCTCTCTCTCTATCTTTTCTAAAACATCAACATCCTGGGAAATTAAGCACCCATTCTTGTCTCTCTCTCTCTCTCGCTCAACCAAGTCTCTGTAGTCAAGATGGCTCCAATGATCCTTCAGGCAACATCTTCCAAATGACAAATCTTTTAAATTATTTCACTTTTTCTATACCTTCTGTTTGTACTTTCCGTCTTGTTTGTGTTATGGAAACGGTTGGAATCTGTGACGTGCAGCTTGGAACTCGATTGAATGATTTGGCGCTAAGCTGTGTCCGGAGAGCTGCCTCGAGGAGATCAGAGGCGTGGGGACCGAAAAGGACCAAGAACATGAGCTGGCTCGTGGGAAAGACCAGAGATGAGACGCAGAGTCATGAACGACTCCATCTCGAAGTGGCGAGGAAGAGTGAAGCATCGAGGTGAATGCAGAAGGGGTCAGCGATCTTCCCAACACAGGCCACTGGGTCAGCGGCGTTCAGACCCAGTCAGTTACTGCTCTTTACAGAGAACACTGAGGTGAATGCAGAAGGGGTCAGCAATCCTCCCAACACAGGCCACTGGGTCAGTGGCGTTCAGACCCGGTCAGTGAGCGCTCTTTACAGAGACCACTGAGGTGAATGCAGAGGATGTCACTGATCGCTCCCAACGGAGCAGGCGTGAGTTCTGAGTCACGGAGGATTGTCCAGTGTTCCCAGATCTATGTGATTGGACTGTACTTTAAGTTGGTCTCCTTCAGTTTCTCAGCGTTTTCTTTCTTGTGGCCGATTGGCGGGTAGGTGATCTGTTAGTTCCTTGTGTGTGAGCTGGAGGTGGGGGAGAGGAGGGAGGGCATTTTTGATGGTACTGTAGCTGTTCTTTTTGCGAGAGAGGGGTCAGGGACTATTAATTGCCAATGTTTTTTCTCCAGGGAAGGGGTGGAAATTTGCTGGTCTTGTTACTGTTTTTTTCTGCGGGGAGGGGGTGGGGGATTCTGGGGTCTGCTAGTTTTGTTTTGTTTTCTTTTCATGTATTTCATGGCTATCTGGAGAAGACAAATATCAGAGTTGTATTGTACATACATACTTTGAAAATAAAGTGAACCGCTGAGCCTTTGTAGTGGGCACAACATCATAGTTCCACGTACTGATTCAGGTTCTAAGTTCATCAACTTTACTCCGAGTATTAAAATACACATATTCAAACTATCTGTCCTATTGTATCTATCACTTTGTTCCTATCTGGCTTTACTGGCTCATACATCTACCTTCCTCTCCATCTCTCCACTTTATGACCTGGTGCTCTGGTTCCCATCCCCCTGCCGAACAAGTTTAAACTCTCCCAAGTAGCACCATGTCTATATATTGGTTCCCCTCCAGTTTAGGTGTAACCTGTCTCTCTTGTCCCAGAAAAGGTTCCAATGATCCAAGAACCTGAAACCTTGCCCCCTACATCAGTTCCTCAGCCACCCATTCATCTGTACGATCATCCTGTTCCTGCCCTGACTAGCACATGGCACTGGGAGTAAATCAGAGATTACTACCTTGGAGGTCCTGCCCGCTAACCTCTTCCCTAACTCCCTATACTCACTGCACAGGACCTCCTCCCCCTTTCGACCTATGTCACTGGTGTCAATGTGCACCACCACCTCTGGCGGCTCACCCTCCCTCTCTTGAGAATATTCAGCAGCTCCTCTGAGACATCCTCGACCCAGCACACCATCCTGGCATCACTTTCATGGCCACGGAAACTCCTGCCCATCCCCCTAACTATCGAGTCTCCTACCACTATGGCTCTACGTGACTTTACTCTCCCACGCTGAGCCTCAGAGCCTCACTCTGTTTCCATGTGAAAACCTGGTTCCTCAGATTCATTTTAAATCAGCCTCCTCTCACCTGAAGTCTATGCCCTCTACCATCCGGAAAAGACTGTAATCTTCCAGCCTTCCAATAGAACATAACAATACAATACTGGTCCTTTGGCCCACGATGTAGTTCTGACTTTTTAACCTACTCTATGATCAATCTAACCTTCCCCTCCACAGAGTCCTTCATTCTTCTGTCATCCATGTGTCTATCCAAGAGTCCCTTAAATGACCTCAAAGTTCCTGCCTCTACCCACACACCCACCGATCTCTGTGTAAAAAAAACTCACCTCTGACATCACCCTTGTACTTCCCTCAAGTCACCTTAAAATCATGACCCCTCGTATTAACCAATTCTGCCCTGGGGAAAAGGCACTGGCTGTCCGTTCAAATTATACTTCTTATCATCTTGTATACCTCTATCAAGTCACCTGTCATCCTCCTCAACTCCAAAGAGAAAAGTCTTAGCTCACTCAACCTATCTTCATAAGTCACGCTCTCCAATCCAGGTAGCATGCTGGTCAATCTACTCTGCACCCTCTCTAAAGCTTCCACACCCTACCTATAATGAGGCAACCTGAACTGAACACAATATTCTAAGTGTAGTCTAAACACAGTTTTATAGAGCCTCATAGCTCTTGAATTCAGTTCCCCAGGACCACCACACTATATGCCTTTTTAACAACCCTACCAACTTGTGAAAATCCATCAATTTGTGACAATCCTATCAACTATGCCTTTCATAATTTTCCAATCTCTCCTTATAGTTCAAGCCCTCCAGTCCTGTGTGGAAATATATCTGTAACCCTCAAGTCTTTATGAAATTGTAACTTTTGTAAAATGTAATGTAATGAAATGGAGTCTATGAAATCCTAAGGTGCTTTGCTGATTTGGATGAGAAAATGTGAAAGTGTGTTTGTGTTATATGGGAACAAACTATCTTCTTTGATGACAGGTAATTATTTTGTGAACTGAGGGGATGTTTGATAACACAGGGAACAGGATGGAACTTCTAAAGATCAAACATGTGAACGAAATAACCGAGGAATGTAATGTTATGAAATGGAGCAAGCGAGTCGCTGTTCTTTGTAAAAAAGGTATACATGAACTTTGGTTGAAACAGAAATCAGAGCTACCGTATATTTCCAGACGAAACTTGGCTGGAAGTACATCTCCCCTTGCAAGTAAAATAATAAATGCATTAATAATATGATCCACTCTGAATCTGTTGTTGTTCGTTCCTTTATATTGGAAGACCCAGCTGAATAGTACACACCTGGTAACTTGGTTCTCTTTTCTCTACACTCTCTGACTTAATGACAGCCTATGATTTGGCAACCAAAACTACACAAGTGCAGTTTAACCAATGTTTAGTATACTAGTAAGATGGTATCCCAACCCTTGTAGTCCATGCCATAGCCATGAAAGCAAGCATGTTACTTGTCCTGTTCCCTCTGTCTAGCTGTGTTGCGAGTTTTATGTACAAAGATTGTAACTGTCTCAGGGACATGTTTCATTGAGATGTTTATTTTATATGTTTTGTCATAAATTCATGATTAATTTATCACCTTAAAATATCTTATGTAAGGTTTATTTAATGCAGAGTGTAATGGGTCACATGACCAAGTTTAATGAAAGCATGACTGTGGTATTATGGGTCAGAACCAACATGGAAGCACAGAAAGACACATGGCCCTAAAATAACCTCACTCTGCATGTGGTCCAAGAGGTGCACACGGTATGTTTTCTTAATTTGTTTTATATAATGTTGTTGAGGTGTCTTTATATGAACAGTGTGATATGATTTAGTGATTTATTTGATTTCAGCACACTTCTGATGTACTAACATGTTTGGGCCTGTTTATTGGCGGACACTAGCTTGAGAGACTTTTAAAGACTGAGGGATGTATGTTTCAAACTTTATGTACTTTACTTTCTTGTAGTTTTCACGGTGTCTACGGAAGAGAGAAAGAAATAAAAATAAATCTTCAAAGACATCTGTATGTTGCGTGGGCATTATTTCATTGGACCGGTGCAGTTACAAAGATTGTATAAAAGTTTTTGATGAAGCACTTAGATAGCTTCTGATAATTTTAGTTTGGAGTGCGGGTAACCAGAAAGAGCCATAAGAAGTTTTCATGACAACACTTATGTACCTTGAATGGTTCCTGAATATTGCTATAGCACTTGTTCAGTTGCTGCCGAGCTTGGGTAGCATTCTTCAGCTCCAACCATCCAACTGCAAACATGCTCTGAAAAATAAAAAATAAAATAAAATAATACATCCAGACAAGAAACAGGCAGCATCTGTGGAGGCAACTAAAGTTTCAAGCAGATGACCTTTCATTTACAGAGATAGGGCTGGTTTGATAGAACTAGAGAATTGCTCTAATTGAGAGCTAGTGTGACCACGATAGGCGAAATTTTCTGAGCCGTAATCCTTCTATGATCTGAGGCATTAACTTTGTTTCTGTCTCCACAGATACTCTCCAGACCTGTACAGCTCCTGTAGCTAACGGAGAGAAAACTTCAAAAGCAGACTGAGCTGAAAAGGAATGTGGTCAAGAGGAAATAGTGCTTTTGTCCATAGGAATTGGTTTTTAATTGTTTACTCTCCATTTTGGATTGTTCCAACATCAGTCTGATTGCACAGGAGTGAGAATTAACAGCATGAAGCAGGACACAATTTATCTTAAATTAGCAATCAAATGCAGGATGACTAAAATGTCATGCCAGGAGGGGGATTATGCCGAGGCTCTGAGGAGGAGGAGCTAGTTAAACTGACTGCAGTTGGGGCAAAGGACTGAGCCTGCTGTTGGGGGTTTTCCCTCAGGCAGGAAGGGGGATAGAGGTAGCAGGAAGTAACGGAGAAGATGGAGGTAGGAAATGGGAAGCGGTATTGGGTTTTTTGGAGGAAGGTGAATGGCAGATTTCTGGAAAATGGATCAATAAACAGCCGGCTGAAGACTGTAGCAGCTTATCATGCAGCAATGAAGGCAGTAGAAGGAAGAGTTTAAGGTTTTGCTGAGTTTTGAATGTGGACCTGTTTCTAATATCAATCCAATTAGAGCAACTAAGGATTTGTAAAAAGGACTAGAAGATATTGTGGGTATAAAACCTTTAAGAGATGGGGCATTCTTAGTATTTTTTTAAAGATAGTAAACGAAATGAGAAAGCTTTGGAGTTAGATGTGGGAAGAAGAAAAGTAAAACCAAGAAATTATATTAAACAACAGTGGCTTTTTAGAAGTTTTTTGTATGACGCATGACTCCGGGGTTGTACACCTAATGGGTTCTTTTCTTTTCTCACTTTTTCTGCTTAGTAGGTTTTTTTTGTTATCACAAGATTTTTTTCAATCTTTAAGATAATGTCTTTTTTGAGACATTGTAAGTGTTGTTACTTCAGTGTGCTCATGTTATTTCTTTTGTCTCATACAACAATAAAAAGATTTGAAAAGAAAGAAACAACAGTGGCTTTGGGGAGTAATCTCTGGAGTGCCTCTAGATGTAATCACGGACCAAGTAAAAAATAATTTAGTTGGGGGAAAGGTTGTGGACATCAAATGTTTAAGAAGGTTTCATGGTAGAGCTAGAACAGATAGCTTATTGGTATTAATTCAATTTGATGGGACAAAAGTTACCGGAGAGGGTTAACAGGTTATATGGTTCAGGTCTGTGTGCCACCCCCTCTGAGATGTTTACAATGCTAGAGGTTTGGTCGAGTAGCAGCTGTGTTTAAGGGTGAAAAGTGGTGTGGTAGATGTGGTAGATTTGGTGGAGAACATGATTATGACAATCATGGAGAACATAACTTTGTTAATGCAGGGTGTCCTGTATATAGGAAAGCTGTGAAGTGCGGCGTGTTTGGGTGGAAATGGGCATATCATATGCAGAGGCTCTGCAGAAAATACAGAAGACAGTGTCAATGAGACCTATTAGTATCTGCAATGCAGACAGTTTAAATACAGTGTGTAAAGAGGACTAGAGTGTAAAAGTAAGGATGTAATGCTGAGAGTTTATAAGGAAATAGTCAGTCTGCAGTTTTATCTAAGAAAGGATATGTAGGCATTGTAAAAGGTACAGAGGAGGCTCATGAGAATGATCCTGGGAATGAAAGGTTTAACATTCTTGGAGCCCTTTTTGGCTCTGGGACTGTATTCACTAGAGTTTAGAAGAATGGAGGGAGGGGGATCTCACTGAGGCCTATCAAATATTGAAAGGCCTTGACAAGAGTGGATGTGGAGTGGATGTTTCCTACAGTAGGAAAATCTAAGACCACGTGGCACAGTCTAAAAATAGAAGGACATCCCTTTGGAACAGAGAGGAGGAGAAATTTCTTTAGCCACAGGTTGGTGAATCTGTGGACTTCATTGCCACAGACGGCTGTGGAGGCTAAGCCATTAGGAATTTTAAAGCAGAGGTTGATAGGTTGTTGATTAGTAAGTGCATCAAAGGTCATGGAGAGAAGACAGGAGAATGGGGTTGAGAAGGATAATAAATCAGCCATGATGGAATGGTGGAGCAGACCCTGATGGGCCAAATTGCTTGTTTGAATCTCATTGATTGAGAGGAAAGGTTTTAGCCTTTGGTGCTCATGGCTGGCTGAAATCTAACTCAGAACATCAAAATGCTTTAATATCAGCAGTTTGAGATATGAATAAGGATTTAATTTTCACATGAGACCCTGCACCCCCTTCCTCAACACCTTCCACCCCCACCCCTATCTTCTCCTCAACTTCAAATGGCCATGGAAGAGAAAAGCTTAACCAAAAAATTATAATGAACTAAAATGGTGTGCTAAGCAAGCGTCACAGCAAGTCACTCACCATTATGAACACACTCAACGGAGGGAAACAGGTGGATGTGGTACACTTGGATCTCCAGAAGGCATCCCTCAAGGTGCTGCATAAATGACTGGTACATGGGATTGGGGGTAATGTATCAGCATGGATAGAGGAAGAGTTAACCAAAGGAAGGGAAAGAGTTGGTATAAATGGGTGTTTCTCTGGATGACAATGAGCAGAGTGCCACAGGGGTCAGTGATGACCCCATAACTTGATTTGGAAGAGGGGGCCGAATGGAGCGTATCTAAGTTTGCTGATGACACTAAATTGAGCAGAAAAGCAAATCGTGCAGAGGATATGGAGCCTGCAGAGAGATTTAAATAGGTTAAGTGAAGTGGGCAAGTGTCTGGTATATGGAGCACAATGTTTGTAAATGGGAGATCACCCACTTGGGAAGGAAAAACAGAAGATCAGATTATTACTTAAATGGTGAAAGATTGCAGCATGCTGCTGTGCAGAGGGACTTGGGAGTGCTCGTACAGGAATCACAAAAGGTCGGTTTGCTGGTGCAACGGATTATCAAGGCAGCAAAAGGACTATTGCCCTTCATTGCTAGAAGGATTGAAATTAAGTTCAGGGAGTTTATGCTGCAACTGTACAGGATATTGGTGAGGCCAGTATTGGCCAGTATCTGGAGTACTGTGTGCAGTCTCCCTACTTGAGGAAAGATATTCTGAGGCTTTGGAGGCGGTGGAGAGGAGGTTCACCAGATTGAATCCAGAGATGAGGAGGTTAGACTATGAAAAGAGACTGGTTGACCTGGGATACAGAAGAAAGACAGGGGTTCTTACAGAAACATTAACCGATAAACTGGATCGATAAGACAGAGAAAGAAAAGTTGTTTCCTATGGTAAGTGAGACTAGAATTAGAGGACATGGTGTCAAAATTTGGGAATAGATTTATGACTGGGGAGAATCTGCTTTTCCCAGAGAGCTGTGAATCTGTAGAATTTTCTGCCTAACTAAGTAATAGAGGCTACCTCATTAAATATATTTAAGACACTATTAGGTAGACTTACAAAGCAGGGGAATTAAGAGTTATGGGGAAAAAGGAAGTGTGTGGAGCTGTATTATCAACCATGATCTTATTGAATAGTGGAGCAGGCTCGATGGGCCAGATGGCCTACTCCTGCTCCTATTTCTTATGTTCTTATGATATCTGTCCTGACTGAATCCATGTCACCCAATATGAGGATCTGTTCAAGGAGAAGGAGGGGCCGAAGACACAAAATTGTTCCAGATTATGGTGTGCTGCACGAAAAGATTGTGGCCTTTGGGTGTAGTCGGTGATCAGGATTTGAATGAGAGATCTCAGTAAGTTAGGATGAACAGAGGGGCTATGGGACTTAAGGGATCTGATTTTTGGGATATTGGACCTGGGTGTCCTTTGGAATGAACAATAAACTGAATCTCTGACTTTCTAACTGGAAGACCACAATCTGTGCAGATTGGAAATGATATCTCCACCTCACTGAGGATCAACACTGGTGCACCACAGGGATGTGTGCTTAGCCCACTGTTTTACTGTATCTACATCCATGACTGTGTGGCTAGGCATTGCTAAAATGTCATCTATAAATTTGCTGATGATACAGCCATTGTTGGTAGAATATCAGATGGTGACGAAAGGGTGTACGGGAGCGAGATATACCAGTCGGTTGAGTGGTATCACAGCAACAATCTTGCATTCAGTGTCAGCAGGACTAAAGTGCTGATTGTGGGCTTCAAGAAGGGTAAGACGAGGAAACACAAACCAATCCTCATAGAGGGATCAGAAGTGGAGAAAGTGAGCAGTTTCAAGTTCCTGGGAGTCAATATTTCTGAGGACCTAACCTGGTCCCAACATATCAATGCAGTTATAAAGAAGGCAAGACAGCGACTATACTTCATTAGCAGTTTGAGATCCAGTTTGTCAATTAAAACACTCGAAAACTTCTACAAATATATCGTGGACAGCACTTGGACTGATTGCATCACCCAGGGAGGGGTGCTACTGCACAAGATCCAAGTAAGTTGCAGAAACTTGTAAAATTAGTCAGCTCATTCATGGGTACTAGCCTCCATAGTATCCAAGACATCTTCAAGGAGCTGTGCCTTCAAGGCGGCATCCATCATTAAGGATCCCCACCACCCATGACATGCCCTCTTCTCGTTGTTACTGTCAAGAAGGAGGTACAGGAGCCTGAAGGCACACACTCAGCAATTCAGAAACAGCTTCTGTGAGAACATTGCCAGGACTTGAAGAGCTGAGGGAGAGGTTGAGCAGGTTAGGACTTTATTCCTTTCAGTGTTGGAGACTAGGTAGAGTCAGGAGATATATAAAATCATTGGTAGAAAGAATGCATATAGTCTTTGACCCAGGGAAAGAGAACCAAAAGCTGGAGGCTTAGGTTTAATGCAAGAGGGGTGCGATTTAAAAGGGACCTGAGGGTGTGGTGAGTATACTGCATGAGCTGCCAGAAAAAGTGGTTGAGGCAGGTACAATAATGATATTTAAAAGGCGTTTGGATAAGTACATGGATGGGAAAAGTTTAGAGGGACACAGGTCAAACATTGGGTAAGTCTGACTAGCTTAGGTGGTACCTTGATTGGCAAGGATGAGTTGGGATGAAGAGCCTGTTTATGTGCTGTGCTATTCTATGACTCCATAACCCTATGAAATGGGAATTCTATTGTATTGCAATGTCGTTTTCCATAGAAGGGAAAAAAAAACTCATGATCTTTAAATAAATATTACAGAGATATCTGCCTTCACTCAAAAAGATCCAGTTATTTAAAGTTACATTTTTAGCCAATTTAAAGTTCAAGATTTAGATTCTCTAAATGCCATATGCATGTTAGAATGTCTGGTTCTCATTTAACAAGAATTAAATTATTCAGTTAAGAGCAGAGAAAATTGCATTTTACCTCTCTGGTGAGTGGGCAAAAATGGAATTTTCTATCCTCATAGAAAATCAGAGCCTTCGGAATTTAGTTGAGCTTTCTTTTCTCACTGGTACACTCTGTGGTGAAACTGTCAGCTGTCATGTACATAGCACACCATTTAATAGTGTTACAAATGTTGAAGCACACTCAACAACCAGCCTAATTTTTGCCCCCCTTCTCAGATTTTCATTGTCATCCACTACTAATTTCACAACTCTTCAGCAAAGCTGACAAACTTTGCTAATCTTTGAATTACTAGTAAGAAAAATAACATTGCTTCAAAGGTTTCAAACTGATTTCTCCTGCCCTGCTGAAATAAGTCTAAAACATTATTCTAAATATATGAAATGGTTTTGTACACTCAACAAGTTCCTTTTATCAAGATTATTTGTCTCCCTTCTCTGATCAACACAAGATCATCTTTACAAATCCAGGTGGACTAGATAGAATTGGATATAATTGTGATCATCTTAAAGTTCTAATAACAATGAACTCATATTTTAGTCAAAATTTAGTTACTCTTATGATATTAAGCAACTTCCAAACCTGAGCCTCTATACTTCCATATGCCACTGGATCCTCGACTTCCTCATTGGGAGATCACAATCAGTATGGATTGGTGACAATGCCTCCTCACTGACAGTCAATGCAGGCACACCTCAAAGTAGGCGCTTAGCGCACTGCTCTACTCTTTCTACACTCATAACTGTGTGTCTACACTCAACACAGCTCAAATACTATCTATAAATTTGTTGATGACACTATTGTTGTGGGTAAAATCTCAGGTAATAACAAGGAGGCATACAGGAGTGAGACAGATTGGCCAGTTGAGTGGTGTTGCAACAAGAACCCTGCACTCAATGTCAGCAGGACCAAGGAATTAATTATGACCTTCAGGAAGAGGAAGATGGAAAACACACACCAGTGTTCATTGAGGGATCAGCGGTGGAAAGGGAGTAGCTTCAAGTTCCTGCGTGTCAACATCTCTGAGGATCTATCCTGAGTCTAACAATATTATGAACCTATATCATTTCCATGAAGTAGTAAACAGAATATTTTCAAAAAGACTTGGAGATATTGTTCCCTTGAAAAACAATGTAATTTTTTTAATGGAGATACAGTGTGGAATAGGCCCTTCCAGCCCTTTGAGCCGCGCCCCCCCCCAGCAATCCCACAATTTAAACTGAGCCTAATCACGGGAAGATTTACAATGAGCAATTAACTTATCAACTGGTAGGTCTTTGGACTGTGGGAGGAAACCGGAGCACCCAGAGGAAACCCACACGGTCACAGGGAGAATGTACAAACTCCTTACAGGCACCAGCAGGAATTGAACCTAGGTCACTTGCACTGTGAACCGTTGTGCTAACCACTACACTACTGTGCCAATTTGCTCAATGAAGAAACTATCCGAACAGTAGAGCTAGCTGCATTAGACAAAATTAATACAGCTCCACCTTCAATACTATAATTCCAAGCAAACTCATCTCCAAGATCTCAGACTTGGAACTCAACATCTCCCTTCACACCTGAATTCTTGACTTCCTGACCAACAGGCCACAATCAGTAAGGACAGGCAGCAACACCGCTATCATGAATATTCTGAACGCTTGTGTCCCAAGGCTGCATCCTCAGCCTCCAACTCTACTCACGACTTTGCTCGTTTGCAGATGATTCCACCACACTGGGCCAAATCCCAAAAAAGATGAGTCAGAACATTGGAAGGAGCACAGCTCTAGACTGAACTGAGATGAACTGAATATGCCTGGACTCTTTCGATTTTGTGTTTTATATATTCTATGTTTCTCACTTCATTTTTTTTTACCATTTGTGTTGTTTATTTTTGCACATGGGGGGAGGTTTGATTGTTTTCTTTGAACAGGTTCCATGGTCTTCCTTGTTTCGTGGCTGTACTTTGAATCTTTGAATTTGAGACGAAGAGCCAAGTAGCACGGTGCCATGACAACAATCTTTCCCTCAAAGTCAGCAAAACAAAAGAGCCGGTCACTGACTTCAGGATGGGAAGGGGTGCATATGCTCTTACTTACATCAATGGTGCTGAGGTTTAGAGGGTAGAGAGCTTCAGGTTCCTCAGAGACAATGTCATCAATTACCTGTCCTTGTCCAATTACGTAGATACGATGGATGAGAAATGCACCAGTACCTCTACTTTTCAGGAGGCTAAAGAAATTTGCCATATCCCCCTTGACTCACACCAATTTTCATCTATCCAGATGGAAAGCATCCCATCCCGATGCATCATGGCTGCGCCTGGCAACTGCTAGGCCTAAGACTGCAAGAAACTGCAGAAAGTTGTGGACACAGATCTTGGTTCCCTCCATACACTTCTCACTGACCCAGTAAAGCAGTCAACATAATCAAAGACCCCTACCACCCAAACCTTCACTCTTCCTCCCTTTCCCATCAGGCAGAAAATACAAAAGTCTGAAAGCATGTACCACCGGGATAGAAGCTCTCAAAGAGAGCTTATCCTGCTGTTATAAGATCCCCAGTCTGATAAAACGGGCCTCGCTCTACCTCGTTATGGCTTTGCAGCTTATTGTCCGCTTGCACCACACTTTCTCTGTAACACTTCATTTTGCAATCTGTTATTGCGTCTCCCTTGTACTACCTCAACGTACTGAGATGAAGAAATGCTCTGTAGGGATGGATGGCATGGAAATCAAAAATTTTCCCTGAACCTAGGTTCATGCGACAATGATAAAGCAATTTACTCCATTTATATCCATTGGATTGACAATGCTTCAGAAAAAAAATTCAACCCTAGCATTTGGAATTTCACTGGTCATTTGTCGCATCTCAATCCACTGAATATCTGGTCACCCCATTACAGGAAGGATCTGGATGCTATGAAGAGAGTGCAGAGGAGATTTAGAAGAATGTTGCCTGGACTGAAGAGTGTGCTTTATGAGAACAGGTCGAGTGAACTTGGCCATTTCTCCTTGGAGTGACGGAGGATGAGAGGTGACCCAATAAATCAGAATGAGAATCAGGTTTATTACCACTGGCATATGACATGAAATTTGTTAACTTAGCAGCAACAGTTCAATGCAATACATAATCTAGCAGAGAAAAAAAAAATAATAAATAAAATTTTTAAAAAGGTGCATAAGATGATGAGAGGCATTGATCGTGTGGAGAGCCAGAGGCTTTTTCCCAGGGCTGAAATGGCTAACAGGAGGAGGCATAGTTTTAAGGTGCTTGGAAGTAGGTACCAGGGGGATGTCAGAGCTAAGTTTTTTTAAACAGAGAGTGGTAGATGTGTGGAAAGCACTGCCAGTGACAGTGGTAGAGGGAGATACAACAGGTCTTTTGAGAGACTCTTAGATAGGTACATGGAGCTTAGAAAAATAGAGGGCTCTGTGGTAGGGAATTTCTAGGCAGTTTCTAAAGTAGGTTACATGGTTGGCACACCATTGTGGGCTAAAGGGCCCATAATGTGCTATAAATTTCTATGTTCTATGAATACAGAAGCTAATCAACTCAATATACTAACAAAGAAAATGGTTTTAATGAAATGTTTTGCTACTTGTTTTATTTATTGGTAAGTTTTCAAGTTGAAGTTTATTGCCATCTGACAGTAGGTATATATAACCAAACAAAATAACGTTCCTCCAGACCACAGTGCACCCATGAACATATATCACACACAGCATATGATATATGTTTTGTGGGTGCACCATGGTCCAGTGGAACGTTGTTTCAATATGTGTAGTCAGATGACATTTAACTAAGTTTGACAATAATCTTTTAAAATGGTGTCTCTCCTGTGCCTGTTAAGATCCAGAATTAAACTTGTACTAACCCAGGTCATGGCTGGTCCCTCAGGATCCGTCACAGCTTCATATATTACCAGGTCATTCTTCCGCACCTGAGGACTCATTGGATACATGAGTGGGTAACCTAGCAACACAACATCTGCCTGTTTCACAACATCCCCTGTAATGAAGAAACAGCTACTCACATAAGTTATTTCATTCCTTGTTCGGTGTGCTGCAGACCAGAGAGAAGACAGTTGGAGCTGCTGCAAGAGATAGTGATGTTGGCCAAAGATTTTTCACCCAGACTCATTTTCTGATATGAGACCTGTGTAATCTCTGACTGACAGGCTCACAACTGAAACATCTATTCCATTCTGACCACTGGGAAAGGCACCAGGCCTTAAAGGAACTCCCCCTATATCAGCTGCATATAGGACTGCTGACTGCCATGGAGGGAGGCATGTCAATGTCTGGGATCTTTTCCCACACTATTATTGAATACTTGTGATGTGTGTGTGCGTGTGCATGTGTGTGTGCGTGCACACTCGCGCATGTGCACGCACAGGAAGTGAGGAGCAAATGTATTCAGGCACATGTTATATAATGTAATCCATAAACCCAATTTGATACAGCTGGGCTTTCGAAAGAGCTGTTCAGTTAGTATCCACAATTAATCTTGGCCCTCAATTTTTTTGTTCTCCACTCTTCCCTTAGAAAGTTGGGCTTCACTGGATGGTACAGTGATCCTGCAGGAACTGCAGTTGTTTCACAGCTCCAGTAAACTGGACTGAATCCTGACCTCCAGTGCTATTTGGTCGAGCTTGCATATTTTCCCTGTGACCTCATGGGCTCTTCCCGAATGTGCCTGTTTCCTCCCACATTCTAAGGACATGTGGGTTGTTCGATTAATTGCCTACTGCAGATTGCTTCCACTGTAGATAGGTGATTGAAGGACCATACTAGGGGGGTTGGGGGTTTGGGGTTGCTGGGAGGGGGCATGTGTAAGTAAAAAGGTCACAGGGGAATAAGCTGGATGATAGGATTGCTCTGACAGCAGGATGTGCCAAATGAACTCCATCTGCCATAAGGCACTATGATTGTAAATTAAGGATGTTTAAAATAAATCTTACACCACCTGATTTATATCCATCAAACTCAGGATGATATTGCTTCTCATGGTCAAAAGGCACTTTGATTTTCCCAGCTATTTCCATCCATTCTGATGGAACTTCGATCTGTAGCTTGGACGCCAACTCTGTAGCGAAAAGTAAGCTGGAAAATATGACAGAAATTCCACTGATTAACTGGAAAATAACAGCAATTAGGAGCAGTGCTGTGTGAAAAAATTCAAAGAACAATCCGAGAAGCTGAATTAATAATCACTAACAATGGAATTTACCAGAAGTACTGAACTCCATTTTAAAGCTCCAAAAGTCAAAAACCACACACACAGTTCTTCCTTTTGGTCCCAGAGGTACGTTGTTTCATTTAGCTGTATAGATACCCACAGCTGAATAATAATTAAACCTACACTTGAACTTGAGTCCAGAAGACTGGCCCAATCATGACCTGGTCCCTGAGTGTCTGATCTAAGGCCTGGAAAGGATGACATCTGTTACGTCTCAATACCTGGAGGATTGATCTCATTGGATGTGAAGCAAATGCTAAATGGGCTTGGCGTCTAGTGGGCCCCGTATCTGGGCCCAGGTTCACTGGATTATAGAGAAGGAGTGAAGTCCTACAGTGGATCTTCACTCCACGGTGCTTCTGCTGGGTGTCACACAGGCTTCCCCTTTTATGGAGTTGCGACAGAGTGGTAGGGGTGACTGGAAGGGTGGGCCACCACGTGGAACAGAGTGGGCGCTGCCAGAATGGCAAGTGTGCTCCAGTCAGTGTTAAGGGTAGCCCTGGAGTCAGCAGTCAGTGTGGTCATGCAGGTGGTGCTTCAGTGAGAGGAAGTTATGGGCCAAAAGAAGTTACGCTTCCTGAATGCTTGAACTTCAATTCCACCAAATAAATAACACTGAACAAGACATTTCCAACCATCAGTGCTCTCTCCTGTGCTGGATTGACACTATAGAAATTTATCACTCTCATTCTTAAAACTGGTGAATTTGCAAAACGAATACAAATCTCACCGCTCTCTGCTGCACCCTCACCTGTACTTGGCACCCACAGCAGTGAAGGCAGAATTGTTAACGTCTGATTGATATTCATCAGGTGGCATCACTCCTTGAAATTAGATAAGATTAAATAATCAGTGACTTGCAAGCACAACATTCAGTATATTCCTAATTTGATTGGATTATTCCCCACAGAATGCTTTAATTAAGTGTATTCCTAACAAATCAGGACACTCACATATCACAGTTTTAGTGGTGTGCTCAGTATAAAATGTAAACCTGATCAAAATCAGGCACAACTCACCCTTTCTAACAAGAGTAGTCATGAGCTTGGGGTTCACAGAAATGTAGAAATTTACACCATAGAAAGAGTTTATTTTATTTATCAAATTCTTTCAGAGCAGTTAGGCTCAAACCTTCATTCTCACAGCTTGTCTGTTAGGGTAGATATCGTCAGCATAGAAGAGAATGTAATTTCTGCCTGCAACATATTACATCTGATACCTTTAATTTCGTAGCACATCTCAGAAGGGTTCCAAGTCACTCGGCTGTGCCAAAATTCAGCAATGCTGCGTACCACATCCCAACCCCCTTCCTTCTGAAAAAACTCCAGGTCCTAAAAAAACAAAGAAAATAAAGTAATTTAAACAAATGGCCAAGAAGTAGCTCATACAAGATCTTGCAACTACAGGAACACCCAACAGAAAAAAAGTCCTCTTTGAAAGTGCATCTCAAGAGTTGCTCCCTTTAGATAGTTTTTAGAAGAATTTGCAAACTGGAATTATGCATTTCTGAAGGTAAAAGATCAAATAGGTCCATGATAGAATGTAAAATGGGTCCATGTAGAATTGGACGGCAAACATACTGATGAAGGGTCACGGCCTGAAACGTCGACTGTACCTCTTCCTAGAGATGCTGCCTGGCCTGCTGCATTCACCAGCAACTTTGATGTGTGTTGCTTGAATTTCCAGCATCTGCAGAATTCCTCATGTTTGCGTTGAACAGCAAATGTTTATTTTTCTCCCTGGGATTTTCAGATGTTACCTACCTAGAGTCATAAAGTTATACAGCACAGATACAGCCTGTCTAGTCTATGCTGAATTGTTCATCTGTCTAGTTGCATCAACTTACACCTTGATCATAGCCCTCTATACCCTTCCCATCCGTGTACCTACCCAAATTCCACTTAAATGTTCAAATCAAACCCACAACTACCATTTCTGTTGGCAGCTCAGTCCACATTTCCACTGCCTTCTGAGTGAAAAAGATCCCCCTACATGATCAATGACAAACAACGTTGATCCCTAAGGCACACCACTAGTCACAGGCCTCCAGTCAGAAAGGCAACCAGCTACTACCACTCTGGCTTCTCCTGTGAAGCCAATATCTAATCCAATTTATTAGCTCATCTTGAATGCCAAGTGGCTGGACCTTCTTGACCAGACTGCGATCCAGGACTTTGATAAAGGCCTTCCTAAAATCCATGCAGACAGCGTCCACTGTTTTTCCTTCATCAACTTTCCTGGCAAACTTCCTTGAAAATCTCTATAAGACTGGTTAGACATGACCTACCATTCACAAAGCCATGCAGACTATCCCCAATTTAATCCCTGTCCATCCAACACTTGTATCTCTGATCCATTAGAATACTTTCCAATAACTTATCCATTACTAATGTCAGGCTCACCAGCCTATAATTTATTAGCCTATTCTTACAGACTTTCTTAAAGAATGAAAGAACATTAGTTATCCTCCAATCATCCAGTAACGCACTTGTCACTACGGATGTTTTAAGTATCTCTAACAGGGCCCCAGCAGTTTCTACATTAGCCTTCCACAAGGTCTGAGGGAATGCCCTGGGGATTTCTCCATCCTAATTTGCCTCAAGACACCAAACACCTCCGCCTCCCTAGTCTGTATATGACTTCACTGCTAGTTTTCCTCACCTATAGACTCCGTATCCATCTCCCGAGTAAACACAGATGCAAAAAATATGCAATTAAGATCTCCCACATCTCTTTTGGCTCCACACATAGATGACCACTTTTGAACTTCACGAGGATCAATTTTGTCCGGTGCTATCCTTTTGCATTTAATATATCTATAGAAACCCTTAGGATTCGCCGTCCTGCTAGAGAAACCTCACGCCGCCTTTTTACTCTCCTGATTTCCCTCAAGTGAGCTCTTGCATTTCTTGTACTCCATCATCACTTCATTTGTTCCTACTTGCCTATACCTGCTATGAACCACCTTCTTCTTAACCAGGGCCTCAAAATCTCCCTAAACCTATTGTCCTTGATTTTTGTTTTGACAGTTACATACAAACTCTGCACTCTCAAGATTTCAGTTTTGAAGTCATAGTCATTGTCATACTTTATTGATCCCGGGCCTCCCACTTAGCAAGCACACCTTTGCAGAAAACAACCTATGCCAATCCACGCTTGCCAGATCCTTCTGATACCATCCAAATGGCCTTTCTCCAATTTAAAATCTCAACCCAAGGACCAGATGGCATTATGTTCACTAGATCTAAAAGGTGTTCCTATAGACACATTTCTGTCACCTGCCTGTCCTGTTCCCTAACAGGAGATGCAATATCACATTCTCTCTAGTTGAGAGATCAATATATTGATTAAGGAAGCTTTCCTGAACACACTTGACAAACTCTGTCCTAACCAGTGCTTTTACAATATGTCAATATGTGGTAAGTTAAAATCACCTATTATCATAACCTTATGTTTCTTGCAACTGTCTGCAGTCTTTCTACAAATATGCTCCTCTAACTCCTGCTGACTGTTGGACTGTTTATAGTATAATCAGTGCTGCCAGGATAATCAAGGACACGACCCACCCAGCCAACACACTTTTCGTCCCTCTTCCCTCTGAGAGAAGGCTCAGGAGCTTGAAGACTCATACGGCCAGATTTGGGAACAGCTTCTTTCCAACTGTGATAAGACTGCTGAACGGATCCTGACCCAGATCTGGGCCGTACCCTCCAAATATCCGGACCTGCCTCTCGGTTTTTTTTTGCACTACCTTACTTTCCATTTTTCAATTTTCTATTTATGATTTATAATTTAAATTTTTAACATTTACTATTTGTAATCCAGGGAGCGGGAAGCGCAGAATCAAATATCGCTGTGATGATTGTACGTTCTAGTAGCAATTGTTTGGCAACAATAAAGTATAATCCCATTAACATTATTCCATTAAAGGATAATCCCTTTCCTATTCCTCAGTTCTATCAACATAGCCTCAGTATACGAACTCTCCAGTCTGTCCTATCTGAGTACTGCCGTCACATGTTCCCTGACTAGTAATAACCTCCCCTATAATCTCTCCCATTCTATCATCTCTACAGCAACAGAACCCTTCTACATTGAGCTACCACTAAATCTCACTAATGGCTACAATGTCATAATTCCATGTGCTGATCCCTGCTCTAAACTTACCTGCCTTCCCTACAATATTCCTTCCATTGAAACACACACAACTCAGAACATTAATCCCATGAATTTTGATTCCTGACTTTGAATGTACGCTTAACACCATCTTCCTCCACAATCACTCCACTATCTGCTCTGGTGCTCTATTGCAATTCCCCAGCAACACTGATTTAACACCCACCCCCTCATGCAGCACTAGCAAATCTTCCTGCAAGGATATTAGTCCCCCTCCAGTTCAGGTGGAAACTATCCTGTCTGTACAAGCTCTACCTTCCCTAGAAGAGAGCCCAATGATGCAAAAGTCGGAAGCCATCCCTCATTCACTAACACTTCAGCTACCTGTTAAACTATATTATCTTCCTATTTCAGACCCCATTAGCACGTGGCATGGGTAGTATACTGAGATCATGACTCTGGAGGCCATGTCTTTTAACTTAGTACCTAACTCCCTGAAATCACTTTGCAGGACCTCGTCACCCTTCCTACCCATGTTATTGGCACCAACGTGGAACATGACCTCTGGCTGCTCACCCTCCTGCTTAAGAATGCTTCAGACTCAATCCGAGATATCCTCGACCCTGGCACCCGAGAGACAACATACCATCTGGGAATCTCGTTCTCATCTACAGAACCTCCTGCCTGTTCTCCTAACTATTGAATACCTGATCACTACAGCTGACCTTTTCTGTCCTTTTACCAGACACCTAACCACTGTGGCTTTCCTCTGCTAGGCCATCCTGCACAACAGTATCCAGAGTGGTGTATCTATTACTGATGGGAACAGCCACAGGATTACCCTGCACTAGCTGCCTATTGCCTTTTCCTCTCCTCACAGTCACCCAGTTACCAATGATGTCTTTCACCTTAGGTGTAACTACCTCCCTGTATCACCTTTCACTCAACCCCAAGCCTCTTGAGTAATCTGGAGTTCATCCAGCGCTAACTCCAATTCCTTAAAACCATCCGTAAGAAGCAGCAGCTAGGTGCACTTCTTGCAGGTGAAGTCATCAGGAAGACTGGAGGTCTCCCCGTCTTCCCACATTCAGCAAGAGGAGCATTCCACTGTTCTGCCTGGCATTCCCATTGCTCCAAATGTGCATTAAGAAAGATATCTCCCTACAGCCTCTCCCTCTCCTCACCAAAGCCTCAACTCCACACTCTAACACTGGCCCACTCCAACAATGGCTGTTCCCACAGTGGCCACTCTGCTTAAACCTAACTTTTTTTTAATTGGCTCTTACCAAGTGCCTAATTACCCCAGGTGCAGAATGTCCCAACTACACCCACTTGCTTCTTTTCAAATCTCGTCCCTGCTACGCAGAACCCACACAATCTGTGACGTGCAGAATGTTCCATCTAACCCCGCTTGCTCCTTTTCAAATCTTGTTCCTGCTACGCACAATCCAATGGTTCCCTGCTATCGGTGATACCTCATAGTTGCATCATTAGTGCATGCAGGCTTACACGTTTCCTGCAAAGCTACATCATTACCAAATGACTTAAACCAGATAATGAGGCAATTTTATTTTTCTCTATAAGCTTGGAAGTTGAGAATACTTTCATACAACCCAACTTGAAAGGCCACCATACAATGGAATTTTATCACAATTATGACTAGTGCAGTAGTATCGTGCCATTGTTGAGGGTTCTCTGTGATCGCAATGTAAACAAACACATGGAGTCCACACGATAAGCACCATAATATCAAAGGCTAATCAAAGCATATTCTGATCTCACTTGCACAAAACTGTCATGTGTATGTGAGAGTCTTACAATTGCTTGCATGCTGAAATAGGCATTGAGACCCACATGAGCAATAATTAAGGGGGAAGGGTCTGACCTTATCATTCATGTAAATTTACCATGAAGAGTATTGTAACTGGCTGCATCACCGTCTAGTATGGGGGAGGGGGCTACTGCACAGGATCAAAGTAAACTGTACAGAGTTGTAAAATTAGTCAGTTCCATCATAGCCTCCGTAGTATTGGTGCACAGGACTTCAAGAGGATCTACCATGGCCTATATTTAAATATTCTACCTCTTGAGTAGAAAATGACTAAACCTTACAGAAAACTATTCTTTAAAAATAAAAAAAAACTAGAAATTAGATAGGACATTGCTGTGATTAGGTGATGTAACCATTACAGATGCTGGGAAATGATGAGTCCAGACATTATCCATGACTCTTGCTCTCAGCAATACGGATTTCACTAAGCAGACCAACTGTGAGACATTTACAGTTTATGATTAGCAAATAGAAAATTCAGAGAAATGCTAAGGGTTAATATAAGAAGTAAGTCAGACACCCCAGAAATTTAATTGGGATTGAACAGCATGCGACAAGTTCATTTTATATGTTGTCCCCAGAACTGAGACAGTCCTTATCCAAATGGTCCATAGTAACACAGTGATACAAATGATAATCTGCTAAATCAAAGTGTGCAGAACATACTGAGCTCACCTGGGTGAGATAAAAATACTGTTGAAATGCAAAGCAGATGTCACTGTTGATGTGAATTTCTTTCAATCCATAAATATCTTCGTTACAGACCTCAAATCCAGTCAAGGCACTTTCCCATGGGTATTTGGCACCCTTACAAAACAAGGCATATTTAATTTCCTTCACAATTTTTATTTGTCATTACGTAATTATCAATATCACCAGTAAGAAAAATGAATTGCAGTGAGGTTAAAACAACCATGGTTCTGAATCCGAATCGGTTCTATAGTCAAAGAAGGTTTCTAAAAAAGCTTAGATATTGTTTTCCAAAAAATGCAAGGGAATAAATCATAATCAAGAGAAAATCTGGAGATGCTGGAAATCCATACAACACAAACATTCCAAATCATTCCTGGAATGAAGTGATCAGAACGTAGTGACAGAAATGCTATCCAAGTAAGTGTTGGGGCCCATTTTATATTCCCTGATATTACAACTAAAAGTAATGCCTGCAGATATTATATACAGAACACAAGTATCAGGACTTGCTTTTATTTTCATTTCACTCCATTTAACTATATTCGCTTTCTGGTCTATTTATGTTATACAATTTGAGCAATATGAATAACGAACCAAAGTTTAGTGGACTCTGCTCTCTAAATTTATGGCAAAGAAATTCATTCAACCTATCTAATATATAAGGTTTAAATTAGGACTTATGATTTGGAGGTACTGTGCAAGGAACTTTATTCCTTCTTGCTAAAAAGTGCATGCGAAAGTTAAACTTCACAGACCATCAGCTCTCTGACCTCCACTTAATTAAGTATTACTGTATAGAGAGAAAGCATTTGAAATATTTCAATAACATCTGTTATGTGGGTAACTCAGGGTAATTCAGCTTGCTGCTCCATGACGTATACTCCACTCCGTGCTGAACTAAGGGTCTGGGGACAGACTCTCTTTGTGGATTTCAGTTCAGAATGCTTTTGCTTACATTTGTTGTTTGTATGATTTGTTTCTTTGTTTTGTGGCTGTCAGTTAGGAGACGAATCTCAAGGTTGTAGAACAGTGGTCCCCAACCTCCGGGCCGCGGACCAACACATTGCCGCGAAGAATGCAGCAGTACAGCGGTAGTCGGAACGCACCCAGCACATCTTTAAGAAAAAAAGCCGAAATAAACAAGCCAATTATTTACATGCCGGGCGGCACCTATTTGATTAGATTGTTTATTTCAGTTTTTTTCTTAAAGATGTGCTGGGTGCGTCCCGGCTACCGCTGTACCGCTGCATTCTTCGCAGCAATGTATCAGTCCGCGGCCCGGAGGTTGGGGACCACTGTTGTAGAATGTACACATACTTTGATAATAAATGAACTTCGAACTTTTAAGTTCTGGATACAGGTTGGAAAAAAAGAACGGGTGGATGGCAAAATCTTCTTGTTAAAATACCCATCTACCTCGTCACTGCAATAGAGTGAACATGCAGGATTGCAAAGAAAAGCATGAATGGGAATTCAGGGCAGAAGAGAAATGGGGAAACCCTAATCACTGATAAATCGTAGGTAGAAGGCTGCAAGTCCGCAATGCCAGGGGTTGCTGGTTTTAAGTGATATCATTTCCTTACCAAGAAACCTTGTTGGGCTGCAATGGACTTGGCAGCAGGGAGTGTTCGAATTCGGTTCTTCAGAAGGGTAGCAGCTAATTCTGGGTAGAATAGAAGCACGATAGGGTACAACCATATTTCCTGAAACAAGCAATGTTAAACATTTAATAGAGAATGACAATTTATATTTGGCACAAGATAATTAATGTCATTAAATAAAAGCAGTTATGTCTGGAAGGCACCACCTTCCAGACCCACGGCCACGACCATCTAGGACGAGAACAGCAGATACCTGGGGACACCACCACTTGGAAATCCCCCTCCAAGTCACTCACCATCCTGACTTGGAAACATATCGCCGTTCCTTCATTGTCACTGGGTCAAAATCATGGAATTCCCTCTCTAACAGCACTGTGGGTGTACCCACACCTCAGGGACTGGAGCAGTTGAAGAAGGCAGCTCATCACCACCTTCTCAAGGGCAACTAGGGATGGACAACAATAGCTGGCGATGCCCACATCCCGTAAATGAATGCTTTTTTTAAAAAAAAATCACAAATCGGGACAGTCAGTTTATGAGAACAAAAAACTGAGGAAGCTATCCATCTGAAATAACAATAGGAACTGCTGAAAATGCTCGAAGTGTCAGACAGGATCTGTGGAAGCAGAGTCACCATTAACATTTCAGGGCAGAAAGGTTGATAATAGTAACAAATGACTTTTCCAATGGTTTAATGTATCACATGACCTGACTGTGAACCTGTCATTTAGTGTCCAATTCATGCATAGTGGATCTCATCGAAACAGAAAACGGTATAATAATAAAGAATGATGTTATTTTGTTCTTCTGCTCCACTGTAAAGATTAAAAAGGGGAATAACAGGGTTGACACAGACAGTGGCCTCGAAACACAAGGCTAATTGGAAGAAATTTGAAAATAGAACAGAAAAAGCTAGAAAAACTCAGCAGGTCAAGAGCATCTTTGTGGGCAAAATGTGCTGAGTTTCCAGTATTTCCTGTTTATCTTTCATTTTTCTAAACCAACTTCAGCCATAAATCACAGGATTTTGTTTTACCAACATGTCCTAGAAATAATAACTTCTCAGATTCCCAGACTAGAGTCTTAAAAAATACCGAATATCTTAAGATAAAATGTACATGTTTTTTTTTAAATTGCAACTGTCCAGAGGCATCAGCCATAATCTACTACATCAAATACTTTGGCTTGTCATTGTCCTTCCATAGCTAGCCCAACTTTCCTAATCCTTATCTCACCTACGACAGAAACGGCAATAATGCCAATAAAATGGAAGTAAGCTTAATCTAGCATCATCTAGCCACTGAGCACTCAGCCACTGCAGTGGGGAGAAAGATATTGTCATATATCCTACATATTTTAAATAAGTGAGCTGGCTCTTCACCAAAATCTCCTACCTGATCCCAGAAGATGTGCCCAAAGTAGTCTTCTCCTTTCCCCCCATTGGAGAGACCCCCAGGACTTAGACCAATGTACTGAAAGTCTGTAGGTTTCTCTGGGGGGAGGGCACTCAGCACGTAGTACAGGCATCCATGCAGCACCCGGTTTAGCCTTCCACATCCTCTCAAACTGATGCAGCTCTGCCTCCACAACGTGGTCCAAGCTAACACATGTGACGAGTAAAGTTGATTTGACTGCACCAGGGTCTGTCCTTTCACAAAGCACTCCTTAACTCGCTCTTCCGTGTCAGCTACTGCAGTCAGGAATACCCAAGGCCTACTCTGCTCGGTAGGCAGCAGCGTCAGGGACTCCGGAAGTGGCATCAAGATCATATGAACACTTTGCCTTGCAGCACCTCTGACCTCTGGGGTAATTGTTTCTCCATGGATGTACCTAAATTACAAAGAAAATCGGTAAGGAAAATCTATATGGCTAGACTTAAAGTAAACGAGTCACCTGACCTGGGTGGGCTCATCTTAGGTTGAAGAGCAAGGTAATTGCATACAAACTTAACCAAAATTTGACATTTCAATGGGGTTTTGTAATATAAAATGCTCAAAGTAATCAACTGTACAAAGACTGGGGAAAAGCAGACTGCAGGTGTTCAGATGAGATCAGGGTGAGGTCCCTGTTCTTTGTTAGTACATGGGCGTTAAACTACTATGCTAAGATACTGTATGCTAGGAAATAAATAATATGTAAATAAATGTAAAATCAAGAGAGGAAAATCACAGTGACAAAAGGTATAGTGATTTGGGAGATCTGCGGCTGCAACTCAAGTACTGTACATACAACCAACCAGGGGACACGTGGACACAATACCAGGATATCAGGGTGTTATTGGTTCCATGTGAGGTAAACAGTATGTCATCATCTTTTGTAAATTTGCACTGAACAACGAGTGTTGGATAATTTGAAATGGTTAATGTGACTCAGGAGAGTGAGACAGTTTTCTAAAGGAGCACTGACATGTCCAACATAATAAAGTATCCTATATGATTAATTGATGAGTAGTATTACAGAGAATTACAGTAGATTGAAATGGAAAGTTTATATTGACAAGTTGATGAAAACTAATAATAAGGAAATATTTATCCATTGGAATAGATACATACAGTGAAAAAAAAGACCTGGAAGAATTTATGTTCACATTTGGAATTAAATATGAAACTCCGGTCTTCTAGATATTGCATTTCATTTGTATCATTACTCAGCATTTTAAATATAATCTTTGTAATTCAGTGTCTGTAATATTTTGCTATATCAGTGTGACATATTTAATGGACTAGTGTGGGATAATTTTTAAAATTAAAACAGATCTGTTGTAATTTATCCTACGAGAGGACATGAGGGGAGCACTATATAACGCTCGGCACCAATGCCTGTCAGAGTTGTTTAGCACATGACTTATATGAGGAGCAAAAATACTCAGCTTGAATACACACGAGTGGACAGTTTATTAGGTACACCTCAACACCTGATCATTTATGGAAATATCAAATCAGCCAATCATGTGGCAGCATAAAAGCATAAAAACATGCAGACATGGTCAAGTTCAGTTGCTGTTCAGACCAAACATCAGAATGGGGAAGAAATATGATCTAAGTGATTTTGACTATGGAGTGATTGTTAGTACCAGACGGGGTGGATTGAGCATCTCAGAAACTGCTGATCTCCTGGGGTTTTCATGCACAACTGTCTCTAGAGCTTACAGAGAATAGTGTGAAAAATAAACAAGAAAAATATCCAGTGAACAGCAGTTCTGTGGACAAAATGGCCTTGTTAATGAAAGAGGTCAGAAAGAATGGCCAGAGTAGTTCAAGTGAACAGGAAGGTGACAGTAACTGAAATAAACATGTGTTACAACGGTGGTGTGCAGAAGAGCATCTCTAAACATGCAATTGTCAAACCTTCAAGTGGACGTGCTACAGCAGCAAAGGATCACAAATATACACCTGTTGGCCGCTGTGTAAGATACAGGAGGTACTTAATAAATGGACATTGAGTGTACATAGAGAGCAATGGTCCTGCTGTCCATTGAGACTCCATATCATTTGAGTGAGCTACAGATAGACTGACAGTGCCCATATCAGAAGCTCCAAATGCAAAAGACAGGAAGTTTTGACTTCAGTGAAAGAGTTCATTTTAGTTCAATTCTTGGCACTTCTTTAATGCAACCAAAGTACTTTTTTCAAAATTTGAAATGTTTTCCATAGGAAACAAAGTCCTCAGGACACCGATAAACCATCAAGGGATTATTCAAGTTTTCCAATCACTTTACAACAACTAGATACCTAATTTAAAATGTGGGACATTAAAAAGAGAAGATGGTTGGCTATTGTGATGTTCACTGAAGCATCTTCTAATGAAGAAAATTTTGAAGATTTTAATGTTCATTTCCAGAAATCAGCCATTGAAAAAATAGTTAAATCTGCCTTCACAAACCAGTGCAACATCGAAGCATTAACAATATAGAAGCAAAGGTTGCAATGGATAAAGAAGTTAAGGTTGCACACATTTTAAATGTTGCAGAAATGATAGATTTTAAATGATGCAATAAATTCTGGGAACTTGAAAAATAGTGGTAAAGACTTTGAAAGTCTTCAGAGTTGAAAGGACTTGTTCTCTGCTACTTCTGTGTTCACTACAGTCCTCAGATAGTATTAACATGGTGCTCTGCTCTTACGGTCTTCTGGTCAATTATTCAACAGTAAGTTATGCAGCTGTATATCTTGCTGCATATTTTGCCCCACCACCCAGGACATGCCCTCTTCTCATTGTTACCATCAGGAAGGAGGTATAGAAGCCTGAAGGCACACACTCAGCGATTCAGGAACAGCTTCTTCCCCTCTGCCATCCAATTCCTAAATAGGCATTGAACCCATGAACACTACCTTACAACATTTTTTTTAAAATTCTATACTTATTTTAATTTAACTATTTAATATAAAATATATATTTACTGTAGTGATACTAAACCTGATTCCGGTTATACTTCTCGGCATAAAGGAGTCAATGTACTGGGTTGGTATCCTTGATTTACTCATGGGAATTCTAGAGTTTGCCATGGGGCTCAGGATCGTGATTCCAAGGAGGTACACCAAGCAACAGAGAAAAGACATCTGTGCGAGATGAGAAATGTGACGAGAGACAGCATGGCCTGGATGACGGGAGCCCTTAATGATGGATGCACTTTCTTGTGGCAGCACTGTTTGTCATGTTTAAGGAATCATCAGGTGACCTGGGTGAATATGCCACTGTTGTCACCAACTTTATAAAGATGTTCGTAGATGAGTGTGTCCCCACAGAGTCATTCAGAGTCTTACCAAACCAGAAACCCTGAATGAACTAAGAGATTTGCAATCTGCCAAGGGCTAGATTGGTGGTGTTCAGGTTCAGCGACCAAGGAAAGTATAAGAGCTCTAGGCATGACCTCCAGAAAGCCACCTCACATGCAAAGTTGCAATTATGAACCAAAGCTGAATCACAGAAAGATGCTTGACAGCTGTGGTAGAGCTTGAACACTATCACCTCTTACAAAGCAAAATTCAGCAACATACAATCAGTGGGCACCTCATTACAGCTGTACACCGGCTCATTAATGCAAATATCTAATCAACCAATCAAAGTGTTAGCAAATCAATGCATAAAAGCATGGGGACAAAGTCAACAAGCTCAGTTGTAGTTCAGACCAAACATCAGAATGGTGAAGAAATGTGATCAAAGTGACTTTGACTGTGGAACGATTGTTGGTGCGAGACAGGGTGGTTTGATATCAGAAACTGCTGATCTCCTGGGTTTCTCACACACAACAGTTTACACAGCATGGTGTGAGAAACAAAAATCATCCAGTGAGCAGCAGTTCTGTGGGTGAAAATGCCTTGTTAATGAGAGAATGGCCAGACTAGTTCAAGCTGACAGTAACTCAAATATCCACACGTTACAACAATGGTGTGCAGAAGAGCATCTCTGAACACACAACACGTTGAACCTTGAAGTGGAAGGGCTACAGAATCAGAGGAGCACACGGTTTCCACGCTGTACCTAATACAGTGGCCACTGAGTGTAGGTGAGCTCTTACGCTTGCTTTAACCAACAGGGCATGGAGGCACCTTCACAAACTCCCACAGTCGCCAATGACCCTGTGATTTCATTCTCTGAGGTCAATGCGACAGCATCCTTCAGGAGGCTGAACTCACGGAACGCATCTGGCCCAGACGGTGTATCCTGCTGAATACTGAAAACCTGTGCTGGTCACCTGCTGGAGTGTTTACTAATATCTTTAACCTCTGCTTCAGCAGTATTGTACCCACCTACTTCATACTGATACCCAAGAACACTGTAACCTGCTTCAATGACTGTTGGCGGGTGGCTCTTCCATCCACTGGGATGAAGTGCTTTGAGAGGTTGGGCATATCAACTCCCACCTAAAGAGAGACTTAGATCTGCTCCAGTTTTCCTACCGTCACAACAGGTCAGCACCAAATGGCATTTCATTCAGTCCTGGAACACCAGAACAGTGAAGATGCAAACATCAGGATGCTCCTCATTGACTATAGCTCTGCATTCAAACTACCATCCCCTCAAAACTAATCAATAAGCTCCAGGACCTAGACTCTGATACCCCCTTATGCTACTGGGTTCTCGATTTCCTCACTTGCAGACCCTAGTGAGTTTGGATTGGCAACAACCTCCCCTCTACAATCACCAGGTACACCACAAAACTTAACCTCTTTCTCTACTAACTTTACACTTATGACGGTGAGACTAATTACAGCTCCAAATGCCATATTTAAGTTTGCCGATGACACCATTGTTGTCAGCTAAATCAAAGGTGTTGACGAATCAGGTGGGAGATTGAAAATCAGGTTGAATAGTGTCACAACGATAATCTCTCAACGTCAGCAAAGCCAAAGATCTGATTACTGACTACAGAAGGAGGAAACCTGAGGGGCATAGGCCAGTCCTCATAAGAGAATCAGAGGTGTAAAGCGTCAGTAACTTTAAATTCCTCAGTGTCATCATTTCAGAGGATCGGTCCTGGGTCCAGCACATTAAGGCCATCACTAAGAAGGCACAACCGTGCTTCTACTTTCTTAGAAGTTTGCACAGATTTGGCATGTTACCTAAAGCTCTGACGGACTTCTATAGATGCACAGTGGAGAGTATCTGACTGGTTGCATCACAGCCTAGTACGGAAACACGAACAGCAAGAATGGAAAAGCCAATAAAGAGTGGTGGATGCAGCCCAGTCCCACATTTGAGTGCATCTACAAGGAGCTCTGCCACAGGAAAGCAGCATCCATCATCGAGGGCCTCCACCATTTAGGCCTCGCACTCTTCTTGCTGCTCCACTGGGAAGGAGTTACAAGAACCTCAGGTGTCACACCCCCAGGTTCAGGAACAGTTATTACCCTTCAACCATCAGGCTGCTGATGGTTATCATCCTGGACCAGCATGGATAACTTCACTCAACTCAACACTGAACTGATTCCACAATCTACGGACTCACTTTAACGGGGTCTACAACTCATGTTGTCAGTATTGTTTATTTATTACCGTTATTATGTTCTTTGTATTTATGCAGTTTGTATTCTTTTACACATTGGTTGTTTGTTAGTCTTTGTGTGTAGGTTTTCATTGCTTCTATTGTATTTCCTTGTTCTTCTCTGAGGAAAATTGACCTCAGGGTAGTATTTGTGGTATATATGCAGCTTGATAATAAATTTCCTTTGAACTTTATATATTTGATTAATCAGAATGGGTCAAGTCTAGAATATACTGGATAACTGAGCTTTTGATATATATGCATTGTTGTCCCTAAGTGCAGGACATGGATTGCAAGACAAGAATTATTCACAGACACTTACATTGCTTCCATGAAGTCTGGTCCTCTTCTAAAATCAATATTCTGGCTTTGGGGAACAAACATTGACTTTATCTCCACTGTGAACTGTTCCTTGGAAACGGTAATCCGTTCCAAAGTTATGGTGAGAGCCATGAGGTGGACCTGACTGCGATGGGCAAATATCTGCTGGGTCACCATAAAATCCCTTGTCTCTGTAGTACTGTAAAATGTACCTAGCAAAAGGAAAACAGAAACCATTATACGCCCCAGAGAAAAGAACACTGGCAAGGAGTCCCCATTGATAAAGTTCTCCTTTATTGCAACTAGGACATTAAACCTTTTTCAAAAACACATTTGTTGAAGAAAGGAATCTCATGCCTTTGTTTTCTCTCCTGGAATGCTAAGGCTGGCCTCCCGTGACAAGATAAGTTCAAGATGTTTCCTCAACCTTAGGCTAGGAAAGAATTTCGACATGATAAAGCAGGATACCATGTGACAATTAAATAGTGAATCTGATGACGCGGAATAAATAGACAGCGTGGGAAAACAAAGGAAAATAGCATGTTGAACTTATTTAACATTAACAAAAGCAGTCAGCCACTAAATCACCGTCAGCTCCTGACAGGGAAATCCCATTCGTCCCAATCCCCAGCTCGTTCACTGCCCTTAATTTTAATCTCTCTCATGTGTTTTTCCCCAATCTAAAGTCTGTTGCTGTTTCCACCACAATTCTAGTCAGTGACTTGGAGTTCATAACTACTCTCTGCATGAAAAAGATTGCCTTTGTGATTCCTTTACACTTTCAGCCCAAAGTTTTAAATCTATGCTTCTGGTCCTTGAACCATGCATTAGTAGGAAGATCTCCTTCTACTTACCCTGTCTAAACCAATCATGTACCTACCTATCAATTCCCCTCTCAACCTTCTTTGCTCAAAAGACCCCAATTTCTCCAGCCCAATGATATTCGGCATTTCCGGAACCATTTCTGAATCTTCCCTGGGACTTTTGCATCCTTCCATGAATTAGATGACCAGAATAGGACGAAATGCTTCAGCTGTGACCTAACCACTATTTTAAACATGTTTAAAGCACCATTTTAAACATCATTTTATACTCTATGTTTCTATTTACGAATCCTAGAATTTCACAGGGTTTCCTCATCAGTCTCTTAACATGCCCTGCAGCTTTTCAGGAATTCTGCCCATTAACATCCTTTAGAATCATGCTATTTAATCTTTATTGTTTTTCTTTATTTTTGTTCAAAGGTGCATCACTTCACACATCTGTTTGAAATTCTACATGTCACTAATTTGTACCTTGAAAGGTAATATTATAACCCTCAATGGATACCTTTCCTTGAGTTTAATCTTCTGTACATTTGGAAATGTTACTCCTCATATCGATGTCCAAGTCAACAATATGCACGAAGCGGTGCCATTTAATACAATCACTTTTCACTTGCATTATTTAAGGCCTAGTTTCTACATTCACTGATTATGAATGAGTGGTAGAGTTTTATATTTGTTATTTCAAAGATCATAAAGTTGCAGGTGCACAAGTCAAAAATATCACATTACTTGTGTTGAAAATTTGCACAAAAGTACTTCACTCGGAATCTAATCACTTTACAATTCATCTGAAAACAATTGTTCCTGCTTCACTGAGGAAGAAATAGAAATTATTCCATTTTTCAATAAGTAATCCCCTAACTGATATAAAAACAAAACCACAGCAATGATACAACTATCCAACATCAACTGAATTTCTGTCAAATTTTTAAAAAACACCATATTGAACAAAAAGCTGAAAATATGATTAAAAGTTTAAAACTGCAAAGCTAAATGGAACTCTTTTACCTGTCCTGGTGTTTAACGTGAAGGTCTTCTTTGCAGTGTTCTCATCAGGTACAGTCAGTTTGATATTAACAGTAGATGGTACATCTGCCCGACAACAGTCACCTCCTTCACCATTATATACCCCATTAATGTGCATTACGTCACTGTATATTCTAGTACCAATGTATCCATTGGCAACTGTTGCCATGAATCGAAGGTCAGAGGGCAAGGTATCACAAGTAAACACTGCAGGGTCATCTTCACATTCAGACATATTCTCTAACAAAAGAGAAAAACATATTGGTAAAATTATGACATATATCATTTAATGTTTTATAGTGATGTTATCCAGCAAACTAACAATTATTATATTGTATCTTTGCTATCAAAAGTACTCTGACAACTCTTTTTGCTCAGTTGTGTTGGACTATCTGCAGGTTTCATGTATTGAAAAGGCAGCTTCATTGTAATCTTAGTATTGCTGTTGGGAAAATCATTATACTCTCCCGCTATATTTCCCCAACAGAAACTAAATTAATAAGGCTACATAAGTCACAATATCTGGAAGAA